>NC_083599.1:13028041-13365864 GCF_020882245.1 Rhopalosiphum padi
TGCTGGGTATTAGCTCCTCTCTTTGATTTTTTAAATGGAGTCATTACTTTAACAAAAGTTTTAATTTGTTCTTTAATAGCTCTCATTTTTCTCATACCCGGTAACCCAGTATCTGCAGATTTTACTTTTACAACTTTTTCTTTTTTAGTTGTTTTACGCACTGATTTTCCAAATAAATTTCTTGTATACTTTTTTTTTTCTACTTTTTTATCTTCGATGATTTGATCATCATCTAGTGTATCAGAATCTATCTCTTTTTTTATTTCTTTTTTTAATATTTCTTTCATTTCTTTTTTAGTTTTAGTAGAATTTTTAACAGGATCTTTTGTTTCTATTATATCTGGATCCCATTTAACTGATTGTTTAGTTCGTGATGTACTATTAGTATTATCATCTTTTTTTTTATCACCTTTTTTTGACATTTCTTCATTGTTCTTTAAAAGCTTTTCTTCGGCTTTAATAGTTTTGGCTGTTTTTTTGGTACCAGAAGAATCCTTACTTTTTTTATCATTTGATTCATTCTTTAAAGACTTATTTTTATCAGTTGTAGATGTGCTAGGTAGTGCTTTATCAACATCTCGTATGATACTACGACTAAATCTACTGCGTGATCTTACTCCTCTCGGATGACTCAACATTGTACATCCGAGTTTTCGATAAAAATCTTCAAAGCTATGTAAATATCTGTAATGCAATAGAATAAAATCATTAATTTTTTTGAAATAGCTAAACATATTAATTATTAATAAATAATTAGTTTCCATCCACAGTTCATAATTTGTTCAAACAAACTTTAAATGAAAACTATAATTTATTAAAATATATTATACTGTATTGCCTGTTATAGTTGTATTTATAAATATAATTTATAATACATTTCATGTATATAATAAGGATTAAAATGTATCATTTTATTTTCATTGTAAATAGAGTTTGGATGTCAATAACCAAAAATTAATTTAAATGAGCATTTGAAAATGGCAAAATATGCAATTAAATGATATCAATAAATTTAAGCAGGTACACAAATCCTTATTATTATATTATATTTTTAAATTTATTCTAGATATAAATATATATATATGTTACGGTTAATGTCATCATTCCCCGGTAAATAACATAATTTACATAAAAATTGATAAATATTGTAAATGTAGACATTCCCCAGTTATTGATGTCAATCCCCAGTTTAATTGGAGAATGATGTTCAATACATTTATGGAAAGAATTGTATGGAATTTTAAAAAATAGTTTTGACAAATAAATGTTGAGATTGACTAACGAAAAATTTTCAAAGCTCTAAGTCTTTACAACTGTTTGTGTCCCAATACCAGATGTTGATAGGGCTCGAGGTTCTCCGCGTAATTTACTTGCTGCTATTATTTTGTGTATGACATATATAAATTATGTAAGCCAATTTTAATTTGATAATATTTATTTAATTTTAAATAAAATAAGTACCCGGATGTTTGTACCAGGTACAGAATATGGTGTGTTGAAACATAAATATACAAGAGCTCAAATTTCCTTATGCAAAGAAAAATTTCTAGAACTAGATGAAGCTATGAAAAAAATTAAAGATAGGGAAATAACATTACGCGAGGCCACTGGACAATAAATAGCTGATCATCAAAAGGCTTCAATCAATGCAATTGCAAAACTGGTTGTGTTACTAAAAAATGCGCTTACAAGCAGCAGAAATGTTGTACAGTTCAAAATGTCATGGTAACCAAAACTGTACAAATAAATAATTTGTAATAATATGCACCTATTTTATTCATTTCAATTAACCTAACCTTTCATTAACTTCATTGAAATCAAAATTGATGAGATTCAAAAATGAATCACCCACTAATAATAAATCATTATTAAATAATATCTATATTAAAACAATTGGTGTATTATTTGTGATTTATCTTCATTTACTACAAGTTTCGGTAAATGACGTCAATGACCGGTAAAAGATGTATATTTGAGTTTAAAATATGTGTTTTTACAACATTGACCAGGGAATGACGACATTTACCAATTTTTGTCTTTCACCGTAACATATATATTATAATATGCTATAAACTAAATTTTAAATACACTTACTGTTGATAGCAATGTTTAACAGAAAAAAATGACTGTTGTTCATGACCAGCTTTATTTGCTACAAACTTCCATAGTTTACCTTTATTAACTTTGTTATATCCTCCACAATTATTAACAATCTAAAAAAAAAATTAAGTATTATAATTATTAATAGTTTTATAAGTGTTTAGAATTTTTTTGTTTGTTTTGCATAATTGTAAAATATAAAAATATGTAGTTCTTTTATAGTTATATTATAGTACATTTATAAATTATTTGTCAAAGAGATTATCAACAGTACAGTTTATAGTTACTAGGGCAATAACTAGTTAATATATGAAACAATTAGGTTTGAATAGATGTAAGATCTTAAATAGCTAATACAAGTATTGAATGAAAATGAAAATTTTTTAATAAACAAAAATAGTAAATTTTAACACCTAATTAATATGTTGTTGACAGAGCCGTAGAAACCATTGGTGCAGGTGGTGCATTGAACTGGGGTACTTGATCTTTAAAGGGCCCTATCGCCTGATAATGTAACCAAAAATATTTAATATATCAAAGAAAAAATAAAATAATGTGAATTATAATATTGTGAGATGATGAATAATATAGATCATCAATTGAATAATGTAGATGCGAAGACGGTAATAGTTACATATAGTGTCGTTAGCATGAGACGCGAGTTTGACCTAACCTAATACTATTAATATTAATACAGTGAAACCTCTCTTAACAGACACCTTAAAATAGTGAACACATTTATGGCATCTTAACTTTTGATTTTAATCATTTCTTTCGAAAATTTGTCGAATTAGAAAATGCATGAATATAAAACCAACATACGAAACTGATTTTTTTAACATGTTAGTTTTAATTTTTATATCAATTTTTTTTATCTTTTTACCTTCGCATTTTTAAAAAATACATAAAAATAAATTAAATTTATTATGTATCTAAGTATATGTATAAATAAATCAATTTTTTATTTCTCTAATAATATTATATTTCTTCCTCTAAATATCGGACACTAACAAATAGCTGACAAAATTTCAGCGACCAAGGGTGTCCGGTATTTGAAAGTTTCACTGTAATACTAATATCTGACTATAGACGTGTGCAGCAGGGATGCTGGGTATGCCATGGCATCCCCTGCAGGTCTGTGGAGCCAGCTTGTTTATAAACGTTTTTATTTATAAATAAACTATTGAAAGAAGATAAGAACTATAATAAAGTATTACATAAATTAAGTTCATATTAATATTAGTAATAAAATGCAAAGTTAAAATTATATTTGTACTTATATTGATTATTATTTTGAGGACTTTGTAGTTACATAATACATGTTTTAAAAAAAATTTCTGGTTTATGTATTTTGAAGGGAGATAAAAATTGAGTTATTTTCAAATATATTGGCATCCTCTGCGAAAAAAGTCTGAGCACGCCTATGTATCTGACTTATGACAAATACAAATTTGATAATTATTTATTATTATTTTTATTTTTTTTTTACAAAGCAAAATTTAAATTTGAGGTTTTTTTTATAAATATTATAGATATTTATTGATGTTATTTTTATATCAAATAGTATTAAAAATATATATTTGTAGTAGCCATCATACCTTCAATTATTAATAATGTGTATTTCAATTAAATTATTTTTTGAAATTTGTACAAAATAAAATTTAATTATATATTAGTTTACATAAGATAATAATATCATGTATTTTGCTTTAATTTTTTATGTGTGTATATGAATATAATATAATACAATCATTAATATTAGTGACTAGTAATTTTAAATAAAGAATACCTAATATAATCTTGTTATATTATTATAATGAACTTCATAAGGTTTTAAATGTTAACTTATTAAAATTCTTTGATAATACATTAAATTATATAAAACTTGTGTAAATTTGTTTGTCTCCATATATTTAATCTAATACATGTATTTGTAAATGATACACTATAAATGGCTATTTAACTAAGTAATTACAATTTACAGGTAAATTTTGATCATTTGATATCTACTTTTATACAAAATGGCATAAGTTTTATACCAAATACTAAAATTAACTAATACATTTTATGGGCAAAAGCGCAATTTTAAAAGCTAAAATTAAAATGTTTTTGGGAGCTTTGTATTGTCTAAGGAGCCTCGCTAATAGTGTTTAAATTTATAGGGCTCCTAGACCAATTTGCACCGGGGCACACAAATATCTAGCTACGGCACTGGTTGTTGAGTGTTACTACTAGCATTTATTCTCCCAATCATATTTCATAAAAAGCATATTATATTATTGTATCATATTAAATAATCATATACTTTGAATAGTTTGTATAAATCAACATCCTTTTCATTTATCACTGGACCTTGATTAAGAGGAGTTCCTCGATCATCCATAAATTTAAACAGCTGTGCAACAAAATGGTCTTTTTCTTCGATTGATTCTTCATCAGAATTCTTAAAAATAATTTAATAATTAAAATACATGAATAGAATACATTCTTAGAAAAACTATATTTTTCAAATAAATAATAATTTTTATTGTACTCTAAAAACTAGTAATAATAACCACATCAACATTAAATTTTAATCAATTTGTTCAATACAAAATATACTTACATCGCTATCAAATGCTTCACTATCTGTAGCAACACAAATTTTATCAACACCAAATAACAAATCTCGATCCCAGTGTGGTGGAAGTTCATCTTTGTCAAGAAAAAATAGGGCTTTTTCGACAGCTAAATAATAATAATAATAATAATAACTTAAATAAATAAGCCTATGTACAAAAACTAATATTTACCAGTTTTAAGTGTAGGATTTTCAACTCTAGCACCAATTTCTTTTGTAAATTCAGTTATTTCTTTTTTTGGTACTGTATAACTTTTTTTTAAAAACATGAAAGTTAATATTTATTCATACTGAAGAAACTCTAAATTGCTTACTATTTCCCATCCTTAAATGAACGAACTAGGTAGTCTTCTGAAACATTAGTTCTGACTGAGGATTGAGAAGTGGGTGCAACAATCAAACCAGGAAACCAATTGTCTCTTACTTTCTTTTTATCATTAGCTTCTACACAAACTACTTTTCCAATATCTTTTTCTTCCATTGTTGAAGTTTCTTCTTCTCCACTTTCCCTTTATTGTGGAAAAAAATGATTTAAAATTAAAATATGGAATTTAATAAAATAATAATTATCGAGTATACAATAAAATACTTTAATATGTATACAATTACCCAAAGCTTTTTTTATGCTTTCGACTTCTACGGCCTTGTACTATAGTGGTTCTTACAGGAGTAATACCGATATGTTCAGGGTGTGTTAGAGGAAGTTGATCAAGAGTAGCACTAGCAGCAAAGTGTTTTCCACTCTTCAGACATAATGCTGTTCTCTTTAAGCATGTTATATCTCCATCATCGAATACTAAAAAATATCATAAGTAAATAATATATAAATAAATAAAATTATAAAAAAATACATACCAACAGTGTATTGACTACAGTCTTGAATTTTTTGAATTGTTGCTTGAACTAATTCTTTTTTATCACTACATTTTACATCAACAGTAGCTCCCACCTTGATTTAATAAAAAGTATATTAATACATATACACAGTAAAGTATAATATTTTTATGTTATATAGATTATAATGTATAACCTTTAATTGTCCTTTCACTGCATCATCAGTGACAAATGCAGATATCCCATTAGAATATTGAACCTTAATAGAAAAATATACATTAATAAATAATTTCATTGTTTTAAAGAAAGAATATTTTATGACAGGGAATACACGCACTTTGCATTTTACAATTTTTGATATTTTTCTGATTTTTGCTTCACAAAATGCCCCTTTGTATTTGGCACTTACTTCTGTGCCAACAGCAAGAAAAGGTGGGTCATCCAAATTCACCTATATTTTACAGAAAAAAAAACATTATTCTTTTCTATTTATCAATAAAAATTCAGTTTTAAAGCACATTAATACAAGCACTCTAAGTAGGTAATGATAAAATTCAATAATTAAGTGCATGCATAGAACAATTATAAACTTATAAAACTAAAGAACCCATAAATTCCATGAAATATAAAATAGTAACTTTGTTGATACTATAACTAAATTATTTAACTTAAGTCAACTCCAATTACAAAATATTGTCCATACTATTTTATAATTATAATACAATTCATTTATTATTTGCATAAAGTTTAATTAATAATAAGACATAATTCGAAATATCCAAAATATCCTTGCAAGACATAAATAAATATTAATTAATTTAATGTTTACAGTTGAAATTTTATTAACCCTTTAACAAGAAGGCTGTTTCTTCAATCACCTTCAGTTAGTAGCGGAATTATATTCTATAAATTTCAAGCTCAATAATAACAAGAAAACATGTTTCATCCCGCTTGACCAACTGAAGTTCAAATTACATTTAACTAATATTAAATTACATAGTCAAAAATGTATAGCAATATGCATTATACATATTACCATGATATTGCACTTATAGTACCTAACTTATAAACTATACAATAAATCTTTAAATAGTTATTAAAATAAAATAAATGTTAAGTTTTTAAGAAAAGGTGCTATTCATTAAAATTAAGAACATAATTTAAGTACATATATCATATAGTATTTCTCAGAATTATTAATTCTAGTAATTTGAATATTATTACAAGGAATAATGATAAAGTAATATTAAATGTATGTTCTAAACCAATGGTTTTTAACACTTTTTAATAAATGTATTTTCAATTGAAACCATCCAGAACATATAATCCTGAGATCGCCTATATATTATAGGTAGATATATATCTAAGTAACATACATTTTAAGAATAAACATACGACCATACTACATACTGACTTCCATTTAAGTGTTAATGGAATAACAAGTAGGTACATGTAGTAGACCTCGTTCATATGTCATCTTTTTCATTCTGAAATCAACCCATGGATAAAAACAACTAGGTTCATTTGTTTACTTTAAAACAGTAAGTGCAATCATTACCAAGTTGAACAACCAACAACTGAATAGTTGCTACAGAATAAGTAAATATATTAAATATTAAACTAAAGTTGCCATAAATAAACCTTAAAATTCCTTCATTTAAAAATATTAAAATAATATTAACAATTGCCATATTAACCTACTTATCTCACTTAGTAATATAAAAATTGAAAGAAATGTATTGTTAATTTTGCTATATCATCTCAAAACATTGTAAGTAAAATTATAATGTTATGCTATAACAAATAATTAAATAATACATGATTCATATTAAAAACTCAATTTAATATATTTTATCTGTATAAAACATTTATTTAATTTACTATGCTAAATAAACAAATTTGTATTTTTAGTTTAATTGTTATTATAAAAAATATGATTTTAACAAAATTTTGAATGTAGAATAAAAATAAATATATTTAAGTATTAATAGAAAATACTTTTTCATATAATATATTAATAATCATTCAATAGCATTTAGCAGTATATACATTTAACATACATTTCTAAACAAGAGCATTATTAAATATTTATACATAAAAATAATCCTGCCTAAAATAGTTAACCTTTAAAAGTCAATGGCAACTCTAGCTCCTACAATACAATTCTAATTGGAAATTTAAGTCAAATGGACCAACATTAATTAAATATAACCTTTATGAATATAATGTGATATATTGCATATACTTATTTAGATATCTTTATCATATTAAACAAATTATTTTTAAATTAATAATTAAAAAGAGCTTTTAAATTATTTATCATTGTATTAAATGAGATGTATAAATAATAGTAAGAAAAATAAACTGCACAATTGTCTGAAACAAATGTTTTAAAATTACAAAAATCAATTTATGATTTATTACAATTAAATTTTTAATATTTACATTTAATGTAATTTTAGGATTTGACTTAAACTTCCAAAGTTCACTTTTTAAATCTTTTATGTCGTTTATAAATAAAAATTATGTATGCAAAATTAAATCATACGAACCATTGTAAATGCAGGATATTTTTCTTTTATATGTAAAAAATATTTGAATACTCCACTTAATTACATTATTTTATAATATAATTTTTTATCTAAAAAAAAAAACCAAATTAACATTAGTAGGTAGTAGATACATAATTCTAAACAAAAATATAGAAAACTGAAGATATTTGTAGTTTCTGTATCATATACTTAAACTTATAACAGGTATAAAGGTATAAGTAAGTCAGATCCAAAATCTAAATCATTAAAAAAAAATAAAAAATGTGTATCTTATGAAATTAATTATAAACTATTACTAACAATTTTATATTTTAGGTGTAGTTAAAAATGTATCGTAAGCTTTATTATATGACCTGTACGGTGCTAACATACAACTATTCATGTATAATAATAATGTAATATAATATCTATACGACCATACATCTTTAATAACCTATCTACCTTATACTCAAATAATAACAGAATTAAATATTGAGACAGAATTATTATTATTAAAATATAGTATTGGCATTGGGTACTGTTTAACGTACTTAAGTGTATAATCAACAAACCTACTTAATAAATTTGGTCATTTCGAATTTGTTTAAAGAAAAAACACCCCAAGCCAATGAACTATATCAATAATATGGTGCAAACTACAGCTTTGCTATTATTTTTACTCGAGTCTAGGTAAGTAAATTTTTTAATTATGTATTTATGACGAGGTATATGAATATATATTTTGAGTATATATTCATATACCTCGTCATATATGATGTTAAAACGGGACCTATTAAATCAATGGATATTTGTAATTTTACAAGTAAATAAAATCTACATGAACATAAACGGTATCACTATTCAATACAATTTACTCACAATTCTATACTTCAGCAAAAATGCATACAAAATGTTTGCTATTTTCATTAAATTTACAACAGAACTATGTATTTCGCAATTAATTTTTCTTACTACCACAATGCCGACAGTTACTTTGCTACTAAATGAAAACGGGATACCATAACTCCATTCAATCTATAAGCTGGTGTTTAGTGTGAGTAATACATTGAAATGTAAATTCTGGTTATACCTTATTATGATGTGGTTTATAAAACGTATTTTGAGAGGCCTAGGCGAGAACATAAACTGATCAGTCAAACAGATCTACGTTAATAACAACAATAATAATAATAGTAATAATAATAATGGACAAGCCAACTACTGCACTGTTTATAGTTACCGGCAATCTTTCTTTCATAGTGAAAGCGGATACGCAGAACGAGAATCCGTTGATCCGCGGCAAAACTCTCTGCTGTGCCGTTCGCAATCGACGATAGACGGGACAGACGAGCAGTGAACACTCGGAATTCGGATGCTCGAAAAGACGCCAAAGACGGGTGACTAGAACGCGCCAAGAACGTATGTTGTATCGAACGCTGAACGAACAGCGATCACTAGCGTTCTTTTCTAATACTAGTCAGACAGTTACTACCAAGCGTTAATGCGTTCATAAATTCGTATACAAGAAAATTACGATGATACTACAAAAATAACAATATTCTTCTGTTTATGATAAGAATATTTCAGTGGTTCCCAAAAGTCGCGTTGCTCACTTTCACAAGCCATGTCGATCAATGATTAACTACAACTGTATTATTACCGCGGCGCGCACATGATAATATAGAGCGAATATGTCCCGGGGAAGTCTTTTAATTATCGAGTGTATTGAAACAGAAATACGGAATGGCTAAACCGAACCGTCTGAACCTTACACTGTGGTCTGCGACTGTACTACTGTTGTAGTAGTTGCCTGTTGGAGTGTCCATTTTGTGCTTAGATCGTATACCCAGATGATAAATATGTAACAAGTAACTTTGCGCATGCGCGCATCGAGCACCTAATAAAGAGACCCGTCGCTCATATTGGCAAAAAAAAAAATACGCAGTGGCCTCCATCCACAGTATTATTATATATATATTATTATTATGAACTAAGATTTTATGACTTTATGGTGTTGAAAGTAAGACGAATTGCACAGTGGTACCGAAAAGAGAATAATATCAGTCGTCATCACAGAATACTGATTGTCATTTTTATTATCAGTTTTTTAAAATTTTACAAACACGATTTTAAATAATATAAATCAATATTACCAAATATATTGTAGGCAGTTTCAAAATAAAATACATTATAAAAAAAAATTGTATAATAGCTTATTATTTTTAATTGATATACCTATATTTGATAATAAATTATTAACAAATACAAGTACTACATTTGTAGTAATTAATTTACTTATATTAAATACAAACTTTTTTTGTTTATGGCAATTTACATTTACATAATAATGATGTTATCCATTTCCAAATGCATTAGATTTCTACTTGATGAAAAAATATGAATGAAAATGACCAGCGGTCATTAGTCATTACAATATTCCTAGTCAATTATGTAGTATTAATTTCACTGAAAACAACAGAATTCCTATTCAAAAATAATGTTATTATTGATGGTATTTTAATTATTTATTTTATAAGGAATGGCCATTATTTTTATCTGAATTTCTCTATTAGACTAAATTATTTTCTGACAATATTATGAATTCTGACCTACTAATGGAACAAATCAAGTCTCAAATTATTAATAATAAATCTACTCAAGATGTAGGATATAATCTAAAAGATTTAGTAGTTAATTTACACGTTGAAGGTGTGATTGATGAAGATTTAGAACTTTCAAACTTTGATTGGACATAATTTTTGCAGTATTATTCTTTAATAATTAATATGACTTTATGACATATTTTGGTGTTACACATTAGTAAGATTGAGATAACACAACAGTTATTGCATCCTCTTAATACTTAAAGAGTACAATTAAGTTTTTTGATTTATTTGTACGGGTGAATACTCTATATTATTTTTAAATATTTAATTTAAACAAGTAACAATTTTGAGATCAAATTGCTGTGTTAATAATGTAATAATATTGTCTTTTATTTTTCATAGTTGCTAATCGACATCAGAATGATGACTTATGAATACAATTTTGAAATCACTTGCGAACAATAGGTACTGCAATCTTTGTTAGTGATAAAAATGAATATAGTTTAACCATATAAAGTAACAAAAATCATGGCTAATATAAAAATTGGTTTAATGCAAATTCTTTGGGAATACATTTTAATAGAACACGCTATAATTCTTTTTCCTTTAAAAAAGTTAGAAGTTTTAATTTTCAAAAATCCATTGAAATGCATGATAAAAATATCAAGAAAAAAATTAACTTGTAACTGCATTTTATGTTAATGAGATGTAAACTCAGTTAGGTAACAATAGATAAATACTTAAAACATAATCATCATATTGGATTTAACTTAAAAAAAATGATGGGGCATGTTCTGTAAGTTTAAAACACTAAATAGTATTTTTAGCCCTAAGATAACACCCTTGGCAATTTAAATTTAGTATTTTAGTGTTAATATTAATTGTAGGTGGGTTGTATTCTGTATTTGGCCACTGATCATAAAGTAGTTCACCATGCCACTGTCATAACTTAAATTAGTTTTACTAATATTTACTGAATAAGGACTTGATTATAAATGTGGTTACATATTAGGTATATAATAATTTTCTTAACTTTGTTTTATATACATCTTCTAATGCATAATATCACTGTTTCCATTATAACAATACTTGACCTCATGTTTTAAAATTAAAACAAAGATTTTATATTGGTATATAAAATTGAATATTGATTTTATTGTATTATGTTACTGTTGTCTTTTAATATGAATGTTTAATCTTTTACCTTTTTTTTATTTGAAACTTAGTTCTCTTCAGTTAATTATTTTATAATAACATTCTTCAAGTTTTTTTTTTTTTAATTTAATGATAAATGCTCTCTAACTTGAACATATCATGGGGGTCCTAAGTACGCTACTGTCAGAATATATCTATTTTTTATTTCTTTCATTACTTTAACTTATCTATATTTTATTTCTACCCTTATACCTGGATCTTATTTCACTGATTGTTTTCAAAATTATTCATCCAAAATTTCATATAAGATCTTCAAAACTATGTTAATATTTTTAATTCAACACAATACAATTGTTTTTAAATTTTTAAATTAAATAGATGATGCAATTTATTTCAAAACTGTACACAGAGGAAGCTGTATAATTAAATTTGTTGTGTACATAATTTATTATCATAAAGATTAAAATATATTACATTTTTATTATTTTAAAAAAATGAGTAACTATAATAAAATAAATTATAATTTACATTTTTTTCCATATATACAATGTATTTGATTCTAATGACATTGCAATTTAAATTATAATTGTAAAATACATATTTTATTAGTTATTAAGTTATTTAGTTATACTATTATACATTATGTGGATCGATTAACAGTAATAACTTTTTTAGTTAATTCATGTACATAAATTTATAGAAAAAAGAATCAGCATATAACAATAGCAATCTGATAAGAAACAATGTAGAATATATAAAATGTTTAGTTGAATATTGTATTATGGCTTTAAGTAATTTATTTATTAACGTAACTAAGTTATTTAAGCTAATATTTATTATTTGTTAGATAATTAATTTTTATGTGAATGGTTATTGAAATATAAATATGAAAAATAAACTTTTTTTTGTAATAATGTTAATTCTGCCTTCTTTACACTACTCAATGGTTCGAATATTAAACCATGATCATTTATCAAATTTAAGATCTCAAACTTCTTCTATCATGTAAGTTCTAGAAAAATAAACACTAGTTAAGTTTTTCTATCAAAGTATGATTTTCTCCATAAATATAGGAATCAACTTTCTAAATCAAATACACCCATAAATAATAACTATTATTTACAAGCTGAATCACTCACAAAAGAAATGGGTAATTACATATTAATTAATATGGTGTTGAAAAATGTATAAACTAAATATTCATAAATGTAGTATGCCAATAATAAAATGTACTCAAAATATTTATCAATAACTTTACAGAAATGTTTAAAGATTATGTTGAAAACACTTTACTTAATATGACAGATAATAAAGAACAGAAATATTCAGGAGATTATATTTTGAATAATGATTTCGAATTTAAAAACAGCGATAAATCACAAGAACAGTAGACACAAAAAATTACTTTTAAAACATTATTCATAAATTATTTAAGCAATTTTTTTTCAGCAATGTAATGGTATTTTCTAGCACAAATTCTCCACTAAACCATAAAAATGAACCAAAACATGAATCTAAGTACAATGATTCCCAAACAGACAATTTAAGTAAATATGTTTATATTTGCTTTAATAAATGTAGATATTACAAATATGCCTCACACTTAATACTAAGAACTTAAATAACTTATTATTTTTCTGTAATATAAATGTATTTAGATAATATACTGGATTCAATAAAAAGAAGAATTACAAACATTACAAAAATAAAAAATAAAACAAGTACTATTTCACCAACTGAAAAACCCAAAGTAAAATTAAATAATCAATGTTTCCATCAAGGTGAGCTCTGTGCATATTGTAATTCTAATTATTGCAAATTCGACGAAGAAAACGCCAAACACTGGTGCTTTAAATATTGTAAAAGTTGTAAATGTTGTTAAATTATTTACAAACTTTGTAGTTAGGTCTGATTACTCTGATTTATATTGATTTTTTTTTTAAGTTGTTGTTTGTCTCTCATTTAAAGAATAAGAAAATACATTAAAAGGTTTTTTAAAACTTTAAAATCAATAATTAATTATTAAAATTTGGTCAATGTTACAATTATGAACAAAAATTATGCTAATTTTGTTATACCAATAAATAAATAGGTATCAAAAAAAGTTATAAATCATTAGAAACATTCTTATGATAGACATTTATCATATTTCAAAAGAGTATATTCAAATTATATAAAATATAACAATAACACCCATTTAAATATTTAAAAATCTACTTAAACATGATGAAAATTATTTTTGAAAAAAGGTTTAATAATAAAGAAACTGAAATAAAAAATAGAAAATAGGTGAAAATAGATTATACCAATGAAAGTTAATTTTGATTGTTATATTAAAATATATTTTTACATCTTTAAACAAAATGGCAAATATGCATAAAGTAAAAACCAATGTATTAATTTACCAAACCTATTTTCAATTTTCTTAAGTTCTTAAAGTCTTAGTAATGCCTACCTTTATCCATTTCTAAGTATCTGCGTGAACATTAAAATTTTATATAATTTATAACTTTGTTAGTACAGAGAGAAAATGTAAAATACATCTCTAATAATTTACCAGTTTGTGTTAAGTGAAACCATACTAAGCACATTAATTATCAATCTACTTAAATATTAAATAGTATATAACACGTATGTCTATACGTATAGTATTTTTTCATCTTGGTAGAATTATATCATTATTATTTTTTTTTTCGATCATTAACTCTTGTACAACTACATAGATAGGTATAATATATATCGTAGTATACCTATATTATCTATGTCCTATTTTACCTATATCTTATGACCTTATGTATTATTTTTATTCTTAGAATAAATGCAATTACCTAGCTTTTTAGTAGTTCTGTGAGTTTGTAGACAAATATATTATTTTAAGCTCACTAATAGACATATCTCCTATAATCATAGTTCAATTATTTCAAATTAGGTATTAATAAATTCAATTTTCAAACTTATTTTGTAAATTTTATTTATTAAGTGCATTTATGTCTCTTTTAGACTTTTTAAGTCATTATTTAATTTTTATTACTTATTATGCACATTTTGTCATTTTATAAACTATTTAATTTATTCAAATTTCGTTTAAAAAATATTCTGCACTCAAGTTTTACTAAATAATAATATCTTTAATTTAAAACATTTTACATTTAATAGATTTTTTATACTATATTTACATTATTTATAGTAAACTTGTTGAGACTAATATATTTTTTAACGTTTTTTAATACATAAAAATGCACAGCCCTAATTTTTATTTGTTACTATTTACTAACCAGTAACCACTGGTACAAATAATACTCAAGCTAAATGTGTAAGTCTATGTTAATGCTAGTAATGCTACTATGTCTACAAAACTTCAAAAATATTTCTATCGATATTAAAATATTCTAAATTTTTTTATAAAAAATATTTTAAAAGTTAAGTATCTTATCCTAAAATTATTCGACACAAAAATAATTTTATACGAAAATATTACATTAAAAAATGATGAAACTAAAAATAATGGTGCTATAAAAACTTTTATATTTTATCCGAAATACAAATATAATGTATTATTTATAATCGTTATTATTGCATAAAATATTTTTTTTTAACCTACCATACTTTCGGTGTATATATTATTCAGAAAAAAATACGGTTCAGCAAAAAACTTTTCTAACCTACAGGCTACAATGGTTTGGATGAAATATCTTTGAATTTTTTTCATTGGCGAGGAAACTGGACGGAAACGGTATGTTGTATGTATAATAATATTTTTTATTTTTTTCATAGTATTGTTAAAATCAAATTTCGTATTGAAAATATGTTTGTTTTAGTTATAAACTACATACTTTATTGACTCAAAAATGTTGTATAGCACTAAAGCAGCGTTGCGCCGTATTTGCTTCGTTAGTTCGTTAAACAATACGGCACCGCCGATATTGTTTCGAAACTTGTTGCAAGTTACTCGTTACGAGTTTACGACGCCACAATCGCGTGTGCTAGGCACCAGTGGAGGTACGATACCGATGAGCATGGAGGTCGTTTATTGTGTACAATTTGTTTACCAAATAAAGTGTACTAATAAACAAAAAATATACAGAACTACAGATTATTTTAATCTCATTTATATTAGATAGTACAAAAGTAAATCATTTTCAACACACTATAAAATTACGTACCAAATCGTGACAACTTTCATCGAATATTTTTATTTAAAATCTAAGTGTCTTAGGATTATTTTTATCACGTTATACCACATAATAATTTAACAGTAGGGTGTTCAAAGTACATTACCTACTTTTTTAAATATACTAAGACATAATTAATTATTTTAAAAGTATAATAAACTGTTAAATTATTATTTTTTAAATAAATTAAAGAATAATGGAAAAGTGGACAAATAATCTTCACTTCAATTGTTAGATCACTAAATGACCATATTATAGAATTAAATAGGTATGGGATAAGTAATTTCGATTTTAAATTAAATAAATAACTGTGTCGGTCTTACTTGTATTTTCTCATAAAAATAACAGTTTTTGAAGTTGTAAAAATTTGATTTTTCTATGGTTGTAGGGTGTAGGTTGTAGGTAAAAAATTGGATTCAATTGGTTCTTTGATCAGAAGTAAAAAAATTCCCAATAATTTTTAAAAGAATAAGAATACGAATAAACAACGAAAACGGGAATTTTTATTCTAAACCAGTTTTTGACCAAATACATATCGTGCATTGAGTGACATTTATGTTTTAAAAATGTCATCTATCCGGCGCTTTAATTCTACAATTTACACCAGTACAAAAATGAAAAACTTGTGTCTCGAGTTGATTCATCATTTTATACTCGAAGTAAAACCGTGCAGTAAACTGAAAAATACCTACAAAATGTAGGTAATTTAAAGTCGTTGCGCACTGAAATACTCGTGATTAAAATATAAACAACATTATTTAGTCACGAAAGTACCTTAAGTGCATAATGGTGGAAAACGCAATTATACACATTGCATATCAACAGTTAAAATTAATTTAAACATAAAGTTAATACATACATTTTTCTTAAATCACATACGCAGGTACAATGATTGTAATATAATGTTAATATGATTTTGTTTGTTATCCTTAGAGATAAGACATTGGAAAGTGATAAATATTATATTATCTTTTAAGAAAAAAACATTTTAATATATTTATGATGATCTTAGACCTTAGTTCGTAGTATTAAGTAATCGGCGTAACGGCATGACAAAATAGATATAATTTTTATTTATTTATTTTATCATGGTAATCGGTGTATACTATAATTAATATTAAATAATAATTATTAATATTAATTATTAGTATACTAGCATACATAATATGGTAGTGATTTTTGTGAATCGTGTTTCATAATGTCTGTGATAGATAGTTGAGGTACAATACTCATATTTGACTGAGAGTAAAAAATTATTTATAAGCAATTATTAACTTCCTAATTATGTTATAACTTATGTATCTCAAAATTACTAAAAAATAATAGTATACATTGTCAGATACTCAGATGTATATTATAATACATTAGAATACAACTTGTGTTTGGGTTTTCCACACTTTACCATGGAAAATAAGGAGAGGTAATTATTGAAAAATATGTATTACATAATTTAGAATAGCAAGGGAGGCAAGAATAATGGACAACGAACATTTAGATGTAAAAGATTCTAGGTTGCAGGAAAATAAACAATTAGTTGGAATTATATTAGTGGTTGATTTGTTTTAGGCTATAAAGGGCAGATAGTATTGTTCCAAACCCCATTAACTATTCTGTAACTTTTAATGACTTATCAGTTATAGAATTAAACGGTATTGAAACTTGTTCAATAAATTCTATACCGTGCCTTTAATCCCATTATAATGTCTCCTCTCATTCACCCACAGACCACAACTGTGTATTACTAAAATAAACAATCAAATTTTAATTAGAATTCATATAATGATTATAAATTTAAATTTAAGATTATAGATTTGTAAGTACTTTTAAGTACATTATATTCAATTAGCTAGATTATAAATTATTGATTCACATTACATTGTTAATATATCTTAAACACTTAATATTCATATTTTTTATATTAAAACCTGGAATAAATATATATTCTTTTTTTATCAAAATGAAATTAATTAATGAATATTTTAATAGATTTTCATTACTGCTATTGGAACCAGGAGAGTACTATTTTGAAGATTACATTGCTTCATTATCAATTACCAAGAATGATACATGGCTTAATGGACGACTTAAAGTGTGTTCATTATCATTAGTTTTTGATCCAAAAGATTATCATAAACCAATTTTAAAGATACCGTTTACACAATGTGGATCCATTACTAAGAGGTATGTGAGGGACTGATTACCTAGTTAAATAAATAATAAGTTTTATTAAAAATTATTTAGTATTTCGTACAACGTTAAAAGAGTGTGTTCATTCATAATTGTTTTAATAATACTAAAAGTAAAATAAATAATTGAACAAGCATAAATAAGTTATTGAGATTAAAACTGCTATCAAGAAAGTTAAAAATTACTTTGTACACAAGCTACCTTAGGCCAGTAGTAACCTACGGGTGTGAGACTTGATCTACGACAAAAGACAACAATAGCAAACTTGCTATATGGGAAAGAAAAATACTAAGAAATATAGGTACTTGTTTGTTATCGCCCCGCCAATTAAATAAAATAAACAAAATAATAAATAAATATAAAATATGTATGTATTTTTAATAATAAAAAATTTAAAAATAAATGAATAAATATATGTTTATAAATTTAAAAAATATGTATAAATGCATTAGTAAATAAATAATATAATTATAATTATAGTGGAGTCCAGAACTCGGATATATCTTTTAAAATGGTTTCAAATGCGTCTTGTTTTCCGAGACGTGTTCTCCACATAAATTATGCTAAATATGATTCCAAAAATTTTCTGTTTTCTATTTTTAACTATATTATTTTTTTGTAAAAATGTAATTGCAATATCATTGTTAAAAACAACTGTAAGTAATTCATTAAAATTCATTTTATTATATAAAATAAAAAAATTAAAAATTAATTTTTCGTATTGGTTTCAAACGAAGTCAAAGTTTAATAAAATAATGAAAGCCAGCAGCGTACTAATATGGTTTAATATAAAATGTACAATAGTTTTTCCATTTCCCAAAATAGATCATCCACCATGAGCTAAATACACTATATGGCGGGGCGATAACAAACAAGTACCGAAATATATTTAGACTGGCGTACAATGACAACCTAGGAATTTATGAAAAGAGATACAATGAAGAGCTATATATGATCTATATGAAAAACCAAATATGCTTACATATATAAGATGTAAACATCTAGAGTGGCTGGGTCATGTGTGGAGAGCTGATGGAGATTTATTAAACAATGTTCTGATAGGAAAAATAAATAAAAAACTTTCACTTGGAAGACCAAGAACAAAATGGAAAGACACCATAGTAAAGGATATGAAACATATCATATGAGATGAGAATGCAATGTTAGACTGGATTTTGGACAGAGAAAAATGATGAAGCTTACTAGTGGCTGTGCAGGTCCTTAATGGACCGTTAAGCTGTTAAAGAAGAAGAAGAAAATAAATAATTTATATTTAATATCATTAATCTCTAGGCGCGGATCCAGAATATATTTACGGGGGGGAGGGAGCAATACCAGGTGTGTATTATATTTTATTGGCTGCCAAAAATGGATACCCTAAAATTTACCTTTGTTAATGTCACTTTTAGAGTATTATTGTGTTAGATCTTAGATAAGTCATAAACTTATAAGGAAAACAACAATCCAAGTTAATTAATAATTATCTATTATAAATTTGTATATTTATATATGATATACATTTATAATTTTTTTTTTCATATAATTAGTTCAGATGAAGATTCAAATATATTAAATATTATATGCAAACAGTACATTGAAATGTTAGATCATAATGTGTTAGAACCTTACAAGTTTATTAACGTAAGTATTTATATGTTGGCATTGAGCATCTTTTATATTTAAACATTACATTTTCTAGGAATTATCATTATTCAGAATTGATTTAAAATATGCTCGAGTAGAGGATTGTTTATCCCTTATATTACAACTACACCGAGCTTCTTCTTTACAAACTGCAGAACATAGACATATGGTGAATAACCAATATTTAACAAATGATTAATGTTATTAAGTATTAAATTAATGAATTTATTATGTTATTTAATATTCAATTTGACTATATTGAATATTATTAGGCGGCGGCAATAGCATATGGTAGACAAACACTTATCAAGTTTGATCCAACATGGTTAGAATTGGGTGAAAATATAATAATGGAAGAAGTAGGTCAGAAAATAACACCTCTTAGTATAAATTCTGGAAGAATAGTATTGACTAGTTTACATGTGTATTTCCAACCTTTCAACAACAATGAAGTGGTAAGTTCAATTTTAAATGTTTTTTCTATTCATTATTTAAATGCATAGCTGGAGTTGCTTTATAGATTATGGAATATTTATTTTAGCATAATATTTATTAAAACTGATCTCTGATAAAATAATATTATTTTAGTGAATTATCTGCTTTATGTTTTAGTTTAGAGTACCGTATATTGAATACTATAAAAATATATAAAAATATTAAATACAATAAAAGTTAAATGTATTTTTTTTATATATAACTTTATACTTAAATTTAAACAAAATATTAATTTTATTATAATATATATATAAAATTATTAACATTTTTATGATTTTAGACTTTATATTTAAAAATTGAGTTGTCCGAAATAAAGCGAATCATTAAAAGAAGATTTCTGTTACAACAAGTTGTAAGTATCATTATATTTTAATTAATAAATAGTTATTTATAGTATAATAATAATATTTGTTTTTTTTGCAGCAGCTTGACTTAACATGGCATTATTTTATACTTACCAATCTAATTCTTAAGATAATACTTATGACTATAAGTCGTTTTACTATAAGACATTTTTTTTTATTAAGTCATTAACAATTATTTTGTTTAATTATAATAATTTTCTCTTTCTATTTATTTAATTTTATAACCAAGATATTTTATTGAAGGAAAATGTATTGCTGAAATCAAATCTTCACCATGAATCTTTTGATTAACAGCTGTATGTATCTTATGGTTTTCAGCCTAATCTTCATTGCATGGAAAATTTAATAATATATTAGTTAACTATTTCATGTATGTACACATATAAAACTTGAAAAAAATAAGTATCTTTATTCATATAATATATCCTAACTAACTAGGGATTAATTACATAATTATGAAGTATATTCTAATAAATAAAGTTTTTTTTAATAGTTAATAATAGTTCTATTTGCTAAATGTTTTATTTTATTGTAACTCATTTTCATCTATATTAATTTAAAATTTACTTAATCATTTTTAAATAATCTTAACTAAGTTGATTTTTAATTGTTTTATTATCCAAAAAAATATTTTTGTTTATTACAGTTTTTAGAAAAAGTTACTAGGAAAAAGCATTATACATTTTTATGAAGAATTTCATAAAAAAACTAATTTATCATAATAAATTACCATTAATGATATATAGAAATTTAAGTAAATCAAAGAACCCGTAGACATTAATAGATATGTACCTAAAAATTATAATAATAATATATTGAATTAGCTTTTAGTTATTAAAACAGTTATCATGGATTGTGGCCATTTCAATTTATGTTCATTCTAAAGGTACAATTTATTATATAGGTATATTATACATTTTAACAGTTTTTTAATTTCCAACTTATTTACACTGCTTCACTATGATTTAGTATTCAATACTTGGTATTCACTTTGATTGGTTAGTCTATGAATTATTTAGTTACTTTGATTAATTTAGTGATTGTTTGTTTCAGCATTAATTCTAGATTTAATATGTAAACTAACTGAATTGATAAAATATAATGTGATTATAATAATTATAAAAGAAACATTAACTTCATGTCATTAAGTTTATCATGCAAAATATATATTCGCTTAAAAGTAGTAAAAGTAGCATGTTTTTTTCTTATTATCTTTATTAATCATATTTATTTTAAAAATTATACATTTGCACTTAACTTTAAATTTAGATGGTCCCCAATTCTGAATTATGATAAAGTTTTGTTTACAGTGTAGATTTTAAAATACATATATAACATCTACATTAATTTTATAAAATAACTAATTATTAGTAATTATAAATAATTTAAAACAATTTTTTTTTTAAATTATGTTAAAACATTAATTTAAATTAAATTAAGTTGATGGTAATCGTTAGCTAAGTTGAAGTGTTCAAAATGTCTAAATTTGATTTTTAACATAATAAAAAAAAAAAAAAATTGTTTACCGAGTTAAAAAAAATTATTAACTTTCCCAGTCTTATTAATTACAAGAAAATGTATTATTTATTTATTATAGTTACAGTGTTACACAACTAATATTGTTTTATACATAGTGCTAATGTATATTTAATACAATTATAAATTCATAATTGCTTGTAGAATAACTATAATGGCATTAAGGTTTATATTGTCATGGAAATATTTACTTATAGCATTTTATTTCAGGGTCTAGAATTTGAATATGAACTCAATAAACAGCTGTACTTGACATTTAAAAATACTGAAATACGAGATAATCTTTATGATAATCTATTAAATCAGTCAAAAGTTAAAATGGAAAAGCGCGAAAGATGCATTATGACATTAAAATGGCAAAATGGTGCTTTGTCTAACTATGATTATTTACTATACTTAAACAGGTATTTATACATATATATTTTATAATTATGTATATATTATATTTATATTTTTACAAAATTATTGTATGAGTATATTAAAGTAAAATTTTGATTGCCTTATTTAACATTTTAAAATTATAATATTATGTACATTAAAAAAATATGTAATGTTAATAAACTTTATTTATGTTATGTACATTATACATAAATATGTTATATTTTAGTTTGGCTGATAGGACTGTTAATGATCTGACACAGTATCCTGTTTTTCCATGGGTTGTAGCAGATTATACATCATCTACCTTAGATTTAACTAACTCAAATACATTCCGTGATCTTACTAAACCCATTGGTGCCTTGAATCCAGAAAGATTATTAAAGCTCCAGGTCTTAAATAACAATTAACATAAAATTATATATATTATGATTTGTGCATTTATTTATTAACCAATGTACCTAATTTTATAGGATAGATACAATGAAATGAATGAACCAAAATTTTTGTATGGATCTCATTATTCAACTCCTGGATTTGTTTTGTTTTATTTAGTACGCAAATATCCTCAATATATGTTGTGTTTGCAAAACGGTAGATTTGATCATCCAGACCGAATGTTTAACAGGTATTTTACTTAATAGTTAATAATGAATAATTCTCTTTCTCTTAGTTAGGCATGTCAAACACGTGGCCCTCAGTTTATTTTTTTTGTGGCCCATAGCTACCAATATTAATGAACATAAAACAAATAATATTAAAATATTAATGTCGTATCACAACTATCTTAGATTCTCAGAGAACTGTTGAATGTTAATATTAATTTTTTTTAAAGCTTTTTTTAATTTAGCTATACCTGCTGAGTGCTGTGTTTGTAAAAGTAAAGAATAAAATTGAAAAATTTGTGTAAAATAATATTTTTTTTATTATTGAATTTTCATGTGGGTAGTAAACTATTCAATATTTTTAGCCCACTTGATGTTTTGAGTTTAACATACATGCTCTAAATACTTAATTGATTAAAAAATTAAAGTTATAAGTTAATGTTTATTATAATTAAACGGTAAATTTGTAAAATTTTTATTTATTGACACACAAATAATGGATAACAGATCCTTTAAAATCATATTCCTAGTAATTTAATTATTATTCTGCTTGCTAAAGTAAACTGTCATATAAATCAATGAATTAGTTTTGATAAAAATAGCATGTTCATAATTTTATTTTTCTAAAACCTTTATATCTGATATTCTATTTGATTAAGTATAAAATATATTAATTGTTTTTTCTCAAGAAAACCTATAGAATAATTTTTTTTTTATTGTTTATTATTGAAATAAAAGATGCTTTATATTATTACTTAAAAATGTAATCTATATATTTTTATATTCATCAATAACAAATTCCATAAGTAAATTTTACACGGCATTATTAATAAGTAATGATAATTTTTCTAAACTTTTATTAATTATTTGTTACATTAAAAACTGATTATATAATTTTATAACAAAATATAATAGGTAATTATAACTTTATTTATTGAAATTATGAGCATTAGAAATAATATTTTACAAATTATAAAAATTAAATTTATTACTTAGTTCAAACTTTTGTCACAATACTAACATCATTATATTTACTATTAAAATTAAAAAAATATGTTAAATATTTTAATACTCATGTATTTATCAACACTATTTCCTATTTTGTAGACGGACATGTCTTAATAGTTGTTTCGTTTTTCTACTATGTAAAAACAGGAATGTAACAAAGTTCATTCAATTTTTAAGGTGTAGTCATTATAAATATTTTTCATTAAATATCAAGCTGAATATTGCTCTTCAAAAATATATTTATCTCAAACAACTTTTATAGGTACAACATCTGTTAGTAAAACACAGTTTATTGATTTTCTAAGTTTTTATTGTTGTTTTAAATCGATACATTCATAAAAATAAAAATAATACCATTAATTATGCCTAAAATTGTCTATCTATTTTATTTTACTAGGAACTCATTACTATGTTGTAAATAGACTATTCTTGTGATTCCATATTCTTCAAGTTACAACTATAATGCATTCATGCTTGAAGTAGGGCAATATCAAAGTATCTTGGAATTATTTATTTTTAGCTATTTGTTTTTTTATATAATATAATACAAACATTATGAACAGTGGTGAAATATAACGTGTATCTAAAGCCGCATCCAAACTAATAATAAATGTTTCCGACATTGTCGCCAACCATGTTTTTGATTAAAATCAATGTTGGTGATATTTTTTGATAAATATCCTGGCCTGAACAGGGCTTAAAACAAACAATTTAATATAATCATAATTAGGAGATACAATTATATAACATATCATAAAATTTTTTCTTTAAGTATATCAGATGCTTGGAGAAATGTGTTAAACAATATGTCAGACTTTAAAGAGCTAGTTCCAGAATTTTATGACACTGATCAATGTGGTGATTTTTTAACTAATAAATTTGGTATTGATTTTGGAAGTAGACATGATGGTCGCAAAGTTGGCGATGTTGAACTTCCACAGTGGGCAAGTAGTAAGTTAAAGTTACATTTATATGCTTTTAATAATAATTAAAATAATGTATTTTTCATATCTATCAGGTCCTGTTGACTTTATTTCTAAATTAAGACAAGCTTTAGAAAGTGATTATGTATCCAATAATTTACATCATTGGATAGATCTTATTTTTGGTTATAAACAAAATGGAACAGAAGCAATCAAAGCAAATAATGGTAAAATTAATTTAAATTAAAAACATTAAATAATAACTTGTTCTAAACCGTTTAAGTGTCGCTTGAAATTAACATTAAATTATCAATCTTTTTTAATATTATTTTTTCTAGTTTTCTACTACTTATGTTATGAGGGAGCTATTGATTTAAACAATGTCCGAGACTGGAACCAAAGACATGCATTGGAGGTGCAAATTATGGAGTTTGGTCAAATACCAAAACAGATATTTGAAAAACCACATCCACCCAAAACATGTTTATTAATTAAAGATTTCCAACAGTTTGGTAATATTGTATTTTATTTGACTATTTCTTTTTATAACAATTTTTTCTATAATAGACGTACAATTTTTTATTAGGCTTATTACCAAATATAGAACAGTATTGGAATTGGAATAATTTGAGTATATCAAAATTATTTACTACAACTATACACAGAGATACAGCTACAAGTGTAAAAATTAGTGAAGATATGCAAACAGTTTGGTCAGTTGGACATGATGCTATGCTTAAAGTTCATTGTACATCAACTCAGAAACAAATTAGAAGTGTTGTTGTACAGGGCTTTCCAGTTAAATTTAATGATATTATTTTACCATCAATGTATACATCAACAGCACTAATTGCTACCATGCATGGATCTTTGTAATTATGATTATTTTTTATGGACAATTTTCTATGGTTTAATTAACTAATATATATATTTTTTTAATCAAAAGGATTGTTTATGATATTGACTGTTGTCGTATAACCGATGACTTTAGAGCTCATGAAGATTCTATATCTTGTTTAGCATGGTCTAAAAACGGATTTTTAATAACGGGTTCTTTAGATTGTACTGTGCGTATTTGGAAGACTCCACAAGTACCATGGACTAAAGTTGAGTTGATAACTTCTCTTAAAGCTGAATTGGAACATGAAAACAAAGTTACAAGCTTAGCTCTTTCTATGTGAGTGATAATCATCTTTAGATAAACAAAATTAGTAGATATTTAAGATTTTGTTTTGTGGAAAGTGGTTGTATTTAATCAGAATTCATTAATCTAAGAACTCTTGAATTTAATAAACTTAATAACATTATAAACACAAAATATGTTGTCAAGAATTATATGTAACCACTTGATAGGTTAAAATAATTATATTTTTATTAGAAAAAAAAATTTAATACCTATTACAAAACTGTGTAGCATTTTCATAATGTTACTTTATTATATTATTAATTTTACAAAATCATTGACATCTTTAACATGAAAACATGTTGCTCTATAGTTACAATAATTACATTTTTTATATTAAAATATTATTTAATAATATGTTACAGGGATAACAAATTGTTGACCACTGGAACTGATGTAGGTGAAATTTTTTTATGGTCTTTCCTTGACTATTCATTTATACAACAGATACCAGGTATAACTAAATTTCATCAATTATTAGTTATATTAGACTAATAAAAATCCACAATTAATTATATTTCAGGACATTCAGACAGTGTAAATAAATTGAGTTTTAGTCGTGATTGCTCAAAACTTATTTCATGTTCCGATGATTGCTGTTTCAAAGTGTTTGATTCTGATAGTGGGTTAGAACTTTATACCAATACTCTTCAATGCCCATTAAAGTAAGATTAGTTTTTTTGTAAACATACTAAAACTATACATTAGGGTTATTTAAAGTCTTAAAATATGTCAAATTAGTGATAAATATACATCATGTAAAACAATTATACATGTATGTACATTGTATATAAAATTTGATTTTTTCAAAATGTGCGTTTCTTTTAAAAATTCATAGATTTCAAAACTCGATTATAAAAATAAATCAAAAATTGTATTTTATAGAACATTAGCATGGGACGGATATCATGTTTTTGTTGGCGGTGAAGATGGAGTCATGTATTTGTGGGACTTGGAAAAATTTGAACTTATTAAAAAAGTCCCAACACATTCTGGTAAATAATTGTATATAAATTAAGAATAATTTAAGTAGTTGTGAAATAGGCTATAGCTAAAAAAAATAAGACAAATACATTTTATACTGCGTATAATTTAATTTATAACAATTATATTTATATTTAAATCATATTATAATCATATAAAAAAATATTTTAACTGTATTAATATATTATTTTTAATTTGTCAGGTGGATTGTTAAATATGGATGTTTCTGATGATGGGAGTATGATCGCTACTACTGGTAAAGATCGTTTGGTTTATGTGTGGAAAACATCTTTTAATATTTAGAAATTCTAATGTTAATATTATTACAAATTATAAACAATTAATATATATTTAATTTTTTTATATCTAGTTTGTATAGAAATACTTAAACCTGTTGATGTATGATTATATTTTTATATAAATAAATTAAAAATATTTTTAATAAAGATTGTTATAAATTATTAATACATTTGAAATATCGTTAAATAGATATTTACATTACATAAATCCAAAACAAAGAAACATTATTTCGATGTGTTCATAGTACTATATTTTTTAGTTTCTTATAATTACTAGCCTACTAAGAAAAACTGGTTTTTGCCAATACATTTATGCTAGTTTGTGCATAGTTAGATCCACTACATTATGGTAATATCAACTATAATATTTTTAACCATTACTGAAACAAAATTATTTTGTCACGGTGAAAGCCCCGTGAAACAATGTACCGCGGACGTTTCGCCCCGGAGCCCCCAAAACCTTACGCCGGCGCTTATTTATTTAAAATTCAACCAGCACGGTACATAATAATTAATATAATTACATAAATGATATTTCATCACCTGCAACGATAATATATCAATATAGTTAATTTAAGATGTCTATATTGATGTATGGAAAATATTTTTGTTTTGTACATACATCGACATGGACTTTGGCGCCACTACTAATAACTAATACAATACGAGTAATAGGTACGACACATGCATCGATGCATCATATGCAAATATAAAATGTGACATGTTTTTAAATTTTGCCTCCATCTCACCGGCACCTCTAGTCACCAGTACATATACATTATACAATATTAAATATTATGTTTATGATGAAAACTTTCAAGATGTTGTAATTACGCGTGATCGTATCGAATCGTATATTATGTTCGATATGGGTCGGCATCAAATACGAAGGTCTAAGATACACTATACACCCATAATATTACAGGTCTCGGACTCGGTTAGTATTTAGTATAATATTATTGTCTTAATTCATGGTCGGTACGTTTCGCCAATTCGCCAGTATACCGCACTGACAATAAATTCACGTTCAACTCCGATGACGACGCGTAGTCGTCACAGGACAATTACTTTTGTTCGTCATTTAAAATATCTGGCTGGTTGTGATCGATCATTTTACTTAGTATGATCGTTCAGTAATCGGTATAACTAATAGAACATTTAGAACAACAACAATAAACAGCTGGTTTCGATTTCCCGGCATTTTTATGCTTACAATTTGCCTGGTCTGTTCACGAGTGCAATATTATCAATATTTACGCGGCTGGTAGTGCGCCCCGACTTCTGAAATGTACGCGGACGTGAACGTGTTAAAGTTGGAATAAGAATTATTAGTGACGTTCGATAACGAACCGATGCGCGTCGATACACACCGATTTATTTGTTCCTCGAAAATCTAGAACATTATAATATTATATCGTAGTTGTTTGGTTACCAAGGCGGCGGCGGCGGCGGCGGTACGGCACTACGGCCGCGGGCCCTATGTAGACGATACGTCGATACGACATACCTCGGTACAGTTGTTGCAGCAGTCGTGTATTATGATGATGCGCTTACAGCGCGCATGCTCGCCGCGCACGCCAGCGCCACGATCGGTCCATTTCCTCACTACCGCCGTACGCATCTACCATTCAGGCATCGTTGCGATTGCATTAACCATTGCCCGTTGTACCGTCGGCGTCCGAGTGTTATCACTCCGTTAGCGTACGCACACACTCGGTCGTTTCGCTTCCGCGGCGCCAACACGGTGTAACGCGCAAAATATAACGTCGTCCCTTCTCAGTCCGCCACTGTCCCGCGTCTCTTCCTGTCGGTGCGTCGTCGTTGTTGTTGTTGTTTGGTTTATCCGGTCCCAACAACTCGACTGCCCCGGACACCGCCGGCACCACCACCGTTGCGTAGTGTCTCCCCGTGATCACCCGATCCCCGACCGCGCACTTTACACGACAGTCGGCGATTCCTCGATCACGCGCTTCACGGCGGGTCGGTGGCTCTTAGATCGCGGCGTCCCAACGTGACATTCGTGCGCCCACCGCGATGATCGTGACTTACGACCGGTGCACCGGCGGCGGTGCGTCATTCTCCGGACCCATCGGAATTCAGGTGATTATTAACTGTGCGATTAAGGTGTAGGTGTGTGGATCTCACTACTTGCGGTTACCCAGTAGCTGTCGCACTTGTGGCACATCGACGATCGTGTCATTATTTTGTTTACCGATCTGTTCTACTAACTGTTGTGTAGTCTGTGCTTGCCGTCAGCTTTGCTAGTTGGCCAATAAATGGTTACCGATGTCATGTGATGCACGGCGTTTGTCAAAGGCGAGACCGTTTTGAGGTGTCTATGGTAATGACTAATGTTGTTGTCTACTCATTAAACCTACTGCGTACTCCTCGATGTCGTTCTTGTCTTTGTCATCATCTACCTGTTTTACGATTTACCTATAGGGTGTATGACGTTATTGTTGGGTGTACGCAGATACTGTGCTGTTGCAACATATATTCCCTTACAAATTGCCATTATTTGGTCCTCCCGTAGTTTCTATTAGTTTGTCATTGTTGTGCAAATCTGTAGTCAGTTACCATTTGTAGAATAGCCTTTTACGTACCAAATATTTTCTAATATCTATAATAGTCTACTTAACAGACAAGATTTTGGCACTTCCGGTTCATCTTGACTACCCAAATATTTCCAAGACTACCTTGTATAATCATCCTGGTTATATCAACTACCTCGTACTAACCTCGTATAGGGAATCTGGTAACAAATAATAAAATTGTGAAACTATTTATAATTTTACATTCCCACCTTGTAATTTGTAACATCAATTTAATTTTTAATTCTTGCCATTAGATCATTAATCATTTATATCTGTATTTATTCCGATAGTCGTTTATTAGGTGCTGTTTGTCCATAGTAATTTTTTGCTATACCATTAAATAGTGCTTATATAACAAATATTTTTTTTGTGAACATGAATTATTTTAATTTTTTTGTCATCAGATAAGGAAGCTGTCTAACTTTTTCAAGAACACAAAGTGTTGCTAAGTGTATGAATTATAAATTATTTTTACTTGATTTTTTACTACCTAATACCCTAATACCTCTATAATAGCTTAATTGTAATTAAATGATAACAATATAATATGAATATCTATAAGTTTTTATTTAAATATTTCAGTAGTTAAGATAACTTGGTTATGCACCTAAGATAATCTTGGAAATATTTCGGTAGTCAAGATAACCCAGTTGTACACCTAAGGTAGTTGAGACAACCCGGAAGTACTTAGATTTTTAATAATTGTTAACATTTGATATTGTCAGCTCATTGTCAATGTTATAAAAATAGTTCTGTTTATAAACATAGATTTATCAATTTTTCCTTTTTTTTGAAGGAGGAGATGGGTGAGATGGTTGGGGCTATAGCCCCATTATAGATTTTTAGTGTGCATATTATATAACATTTCCTATCCTTTCCAGTCGTTGTCAACACTATATAGTAACAATTATTTAATTATCATTTTTTCGGTAACTTGTGTTTGTCATTGCTGCTAAGGATAAAAAAAACTAATTGTTGATTTATCAAATTATTACATGTTTAAGGATTACCTAAGTAATTTATTGTTATATGTTTTAGGACGATTTAAATATGAGCTAATATGGATGAATCTTGCACAGAAAATAATAGTTTAATGAGACAATTTAACAAACAAGTCGAAAAACCATCAAATAAAAGAAATTTATCTTCTGGTTTAGAATTAGTAGATGAAAATCATTCTAATATTGATTTAAAATCAAATCTACCAACTAGAAAACAAAGACTTAAAGAATATTTAACTACAACTCACATACCTGATAAAAACATTAATTCAACTTATAAATTACACAATTTTTCTACTGTTAATTTGATTAATTTTGTTCCAAAAATTGATGATTATAACAAACCAGTAAAAGTTAAATCACAATGGACTCGTACAAGTCAAATGGAATTAGCATTAGAAAATTCTGCATCCCTTCAAACTAATAATACTGAACCTGTAAATAATTTATCTAAGTATGAAAAACTAAATGAGGTATTTACAATGGCTGTTTCACCCACAAATGGTGTTATTAATCAAATTAATGAATTTCCTAATACAATTGACACTAGAAAAACCAATAAAAAAAGTGGTCCTATTATAGATTTTGAAAACAATTGTCGTGTTGTTGTACATAAATTTGATGATAATTTAGTACAAGTAAAAAGAAAAAGGGGTCGACCTAAGAAGTCTAGTAATAATATTAAAGATAACACATCAATCAATTCAAATATTGTTACTCAACAACCAATCATAACTAATTCAATTGCTGATATAGAACCTAAAACTACTAATGAACCAAAAGTTATTAAGAGAGGCCGCGGCAGGCCAAAAAAAAATGGAATCACATCAACCACTATTCAAATGCCACCAAGTGTATCAAATTCTATTGCAGTAAAAAAAAGAAAAACGCGAAGTTCCACTGCTGTAAAGAAGCGAACAAAATTGATAAGAAAAAGTGATCAATTTGAAAATGAAGACCCAAACGATTCAGAATTGCCTAAATTAGATCTAATACAGCCAACAGATTTGTATACTAGTGAAGCAATAAATTCTATAAATAATGAAAAGTCTTTAAGTTTAGATACACCAGAAATAAATGTTAATTCTTCAAGTTCAGATGAATCGGAAGTAAGTGAAAACACATCAATTCTAATATTTCCAGACGATGGTGTTGAATTGAAGTGTATAAGTTTATCACGAATTGATAAACCAGAAAGCACATCATTGATTACTTTGGGAAGTTGTGATAGATCATATTTACAAGAAAAAACGGAAAGTATGATTTTAAAAAATGTTAATGGGTTAAATACACAAGAAAAAACTACATATTGTGTTAATTTTTTAGAAGGATGTGATGATTCTAATGCACATGAAAACACAAAATGTACTCATTTTTTAGATGAATGTGATAATTTAAATGAACAAGAAAATACTACAAGTGTTCATTTTATAGAAGGATGTGATAATTTAAATGTACAAGAAAACACTACATGTGGTAATTTTCTAGAAATATGTGATACAAGAACAGTTAACATTGATGAATTTTCAGTTAAAAGTAAACAAGATGTGTTCTGTGAACTTAAAAATGTTGATTGGAATCCAGTACCTAAACGGGTTAGATCGAACAGTGTAAGTGAAGGAATTAAAATACCAAGTCGGAGAAATTCTCTTTCTTATAATTTTGTGTACAATTCCTCAAAAAAATCAAAAGTTGTTAATGAAGATATCATGTTACTGAGATCTTGGAAAAGTCTTTCTTACTTAGAAGGTGGACCAAATATACAGGTTGAACGAATCATACGAGATGAACTGGTTAAAAAATTTAGATCAAAATTGAAACGTAGCAGAAGTTTTCCAAACTGCTTGTTTTTAGATACAGTTATCTGGAGATTTCTAGTTTATCAACAAGAATATAATTCAGAAGAAGGTTATGAAGTGATACCAGGTTTAGATTCAAATTCGGATACGGATTCAGAATCAGATATGAGTTTAATAAATGAAATTCCAGCTGTTAGATGTGACCACCATTACCGTTCCAATAGTATGCCAAAAGACCAATATAAACCAAAAGAAAAAACTAGCCATATGTCTCGAAGTTTAGAAAATTTAAATATTTTGGGTTCTACTAATGATCCACCATTTTTCCAAACGCCCTCAAATTTAAGTGATTTGATAAACACTGAAAGTGATCCAGAGGAAACTGAAGGCAAGATAAGACGATCTAAGCGATTAAATACCAAAATGAAAAATAGTGATATGTTGGAGGAAGAATATTTATTATCGTCTGAAAATTCAAAAACTGACTCTTTATTATTGGCTGATGAAATTCGAAAAGAAAATGAAAGAAATTTAGCAGAAGCTAGAGCAATTGATTCAGAGTTGGATAAAAAATTAAAAAAATTGAACTTCATTTTAATAACTAATAATTTGTTCAGGCCTCATAGGTAAGAATTTTACATATTTTTTTAAACATTAATGGCCATATAATATTTTATTTAGTATCCATAATTTTAAATTAATTTTAAATATTCCATCAATATATATTTCAATATTAAGAATTAAATATTATTTTAGGAAAAAAATGAGTGAGTATACACCAGCAGAAGCACAAGAGTTACGGAGACTAAAACCAAGGTAATTAAAATATTAATAAAAAATTCTAATAGTAATTGGAATTTGGTTGTATATTAACATATTGTGCAGGATTATTATTAAGAGGATGCCACACACTCGTATGTGTTGTCTCTGTCTTACAAACGTATAACATGGCAAATTTTTGTTTAATCGTGGGATCAATTTTATGTGTTTAGCTTAAATATTAGAGTGAAATGATCTAACTTAAAAGTGAGAACATTATCTGTGTTCTATCTTCAGTTTTTACGATATTTTAATTTTCAAGTAAATTATGAGTATTTTTAAATATAAATATTTTATATACTTACAATTTGCTTAATAATTAAAATACTGTAAAAAGCGAGAATAGAATACAGATAATGTTCTCATCTTTAAGTTTGATAATAGATCATTTCACTCCGATATTTAAGCTACACACATGAAATTGATCCCATTGAACGACAATTTGCTATGTTATATGTTTGTAAGAGAGACAACACATGCGAGTGTGGGATCCTATTAACTAGTTTTGGAATTGCTTTTTATATTTACTTCAAGAAGGTTCTGAATTATCATTGTTTCTCAGTATAGTTAATAATAAGACTAATCATTTTTGTTTTATAGGAGAATTATCAATTCTGATACTTATAAATGCCATTGTAAATATACTAGAAAAGACTGGATTGAAAAAAAACCTGGATGTGCTACAGAATGTTTAAATCGTTTATTGAATATTGAATGGTAATTCAAGTTGAGACTATTTTTAAGTAATGAAATAATTAATATTTTAATTTAAAAAAAATAATTTTATTTTTAAAGTGGTAAAGCTTGTGTATTAAAGTCACTTTGTACAAACAAGCAATTTCAAAATAAACAATTCAAACGTACCAAAATTGTCAAAACTGCAGATAAAGGTTATGGTGTTTTTGCACTTGAAGATATACCTAGGTAATAAATTATAAATTGCTTAAGCTTCAATTTAAATGCAAACAATAAATATATTTAATAAATATTTTATTATGTTAAGATTACATACAATACCTGCATATATTATCTTCATATTACTATCGCATAACATATTAAATTTTACATTGAAAAGATTCTATTTTACTGTTATTTAGAGTGAAATGACTGATTATCAAATTTAAAAGTTAAAATATTTTTCAGAGCACCATGTAGATAACTAAAAAATTACAATTTTAAAATGCTCATAACTTCCTTTAAAATAAAAATATTCAAAACATAAGCCCACAAGAGATATAGTATAATATTTTACTAATAAGTTGATTCACTCTAATATTAAGAATAATTATAATAGAGTCCATTCTTCTGGATATAAAATTTGGTATATTAAGTATTATGTAGACAGTGATATCACATTCAAGTATGACTTTCTCTTAACACAATAACCGCCATATGACAGCCGGCGGTCATATTGCAATGTTCAAATTTTGTACTTTTATGTCCGCCGACACCCAAAGTTAATGATTATTACCACGTCACATGACCGCCAGCGACCATAAATTAATTTGGTTTTATATTATTAACTTATCAATGGTGCTACAATAATTCACTAAAATAAGGGCATGGTGTAGTGGAAATCATTACAATTTTTTTGAATATAACACATTTTGTTTTATTTTTAATTTTTTTTCAAATATATAGTATATATAAATTTGAAAGACATTGAACAATATGCTTAGCGCATAACTAAAACCTATTGTATGACCGCTGGCGGTCATATGGCAGTTAACGTGTTAATAAATATAAATTTGAATTTTATATATTTACATTGGTCGGTGATAATGGAGGTGTAGCGTAGTTTTTACCTCCTTTTCTTGGTATATTCTTTTTCTTAATAGAGCATACTATTATGTATAGATACTTTGATTTAAATACTGCTCAATATTCAACTGTACCTATTATTATTAATTAAATAGAAAATTAAGTTCTAATTAAAAATTATTTATAAAATGTTCACCTGTGTTTTATTCTAAGTTACATTTTTTTTTTAAATTTCTTTTAAAAGAAAATGTAGTTTGATTATTAATTATAAATTGGTATTATATAATATTAATTATAGTTAATATTTTGTTTAGTGGAACATTTGTTGATGAATATATGGGAGAAGTTATTGATCAAAATGAAATGATAAAAAGAATGAAACTAAAAGTGTATATGTTTAACAATTATATGGTGCAATTGAAACATGATGAAATAATCGATGCTACACGAAAAGGAAATATTACAAGATTTATAAACCACAGTTGTGAACCAAACTGTGTTGCAGAAAAAGTATACTCATACCATTATAATTACATACATACAGAAAAAAATTAATTTTTAAAATATAATTCCAGTGGAATGTGTTAGGTGAATCGCGAATGGGATTTTTTAGCAAACAATTTATACAAAAAGGAGAAGAAATCACTTTTGACTACAGTTTTGAAATATTTGGGTATTGCTTATTATTTTATTATCTTTAATTTATGTAAACTATTATTTTTATTATTATCTAGAGATGCTGCTCAGCAAAAGTGTTATTGTGGCACATCAAAATGTCGAGGATTTATAAGCAAAAAGTCGAGAACCGGTGATCAAAGCAGTTCTGATGAAAGCAGTTCCGATGAAAGTGATGAAAATGTAGATGACACGTTAGTGGTTAAATCAGATACATGTCTGGAAAAGAAAAAAAAACCAATAAACAAAATCACTAACAAAGATAAAAAACGTTTACGACAGGTTAGAATCATATATCTGTAACATTGAGATATATAAACTATACTGGTATAACATACTATATTGAAAAACAAAATTAATTTATTTTAAAAATATTAATAACATATACTATTACATACATTTACATGATATACTAAAATCTAGTATAAATATATACAAAATAATAATAATAATTAATAGTTTGTTATAATTTGTACACTCAATGAGGAGCAGTATTATAGTTTACCTAAACATTGTTAAATAAAATTAGTTTTGTTAATTTTTGCCTTAATGATGATTTATTTTTAAAAACTTGTGTAGCATTTATTTCTTTGGCATAATAGCGCATTCTTATGTTTACAAAACCTTGACTAAGTGCAGTGAATATACTATATCCATGACTTGGGGCACCAATATCGACATTAATGGGGTGTGAATTGGGAAAAAATAATGGAGTACTTTATTTAATGTATTATGGTATTATATTTGGTTATTGCACATATCCTAATGTTTTGTTTCAAATTTTTATGCAATTTTTTATTTATAACAACACCTTCAAAAAATTTTTTAAGCTTATGAATAATATTTGATACAGCTAATAAAACAATTTTCAATTTTTCTCGATTTACAAAAAATGTAAAATTTGTACCTTTTACATAGCTATGATCTGTTCGATCGTCCTAGATGATACCTCTTCTTGAATGAATACAACAAAAAAAGAGTTCAAGATAATCTAGAGAGATATTTTGTAAGTTAGAATATATTTTAGAGGACTTACCAAGGACCTTATAAACAATTTCCAAAATATTCGTCATGGTTAAAATGAACCCTATAACAAACATTTTTCTACCATTTAATATTAATGGAATTCCATTAAATTATAGAGTTTTTAAATAGTTGGTATTGTTACTGAATACAGATTTTATTGTATTTTCCAGGATGGATGGGTCTTTTATATCCTTTAGAAAAAGGTATTCTACACTGTTTCTTCACTATTTTGAAAAGAATCTTCACCTTTTTGACACAAGTATTATATTGCATCAGTCACTCCATTACTTAATATTTGTGCCGCCAACTTAACTTTCATCATTGAATTCCTGTAATTTTTATGTTGGGCTGTTAGTTTGTTAGCAAATTTTAATCCTAAATCATTTTGAAATGTATTTAATGAGCATATATAAGACCACTTTTTATCATCATTATCTGATTAAAATAAGCGTTTATCTGCTAAAGCATATGACAAGCATCAAATGTAGCATAAACTTCTAAAGAATTCTGAACAGTAAATTTTGTGTTCAAGGAGTTAATGTCAAAATTGTAGCCAATTTTCTAAAACATTGTACATTAGCAGATGCACAATAAGTTACATTCCACACCTTTATACTTATTTCATGCAACTTTATAATTGCAGTTGATAACAAAGTACTTAGGTAGTGTACTACTGTCGTCAATCTTATTTATATTGAAAAACCTACTGAACATTTTAACTGTTTTGACAAATTAACAATCATAATCACTAAAATCTCAGTAGCTAGCTCTGAATTTTCTCCAAAGCCAATTTCTACATTTCCAGCATATTTACTCTTACACAATTTCTAAATCAATTGGTTTTTTATGGACATAGAATCATAAACTAGAAAACAATCTTATAACCAAGTAGTAAACTTCTTGTTTTAAAAATATGAAAACTCCCTCCAAAAACCCAGGTTTACATTTCATAGTGCTTACTGTTTATCTAACTTTGGATAGTAGAATGATGAAGAAACAAAAAAAACATATTTATAAGCTCTAGGAGAATAAAAATAAAGTATTTTATCAAATTCTTTCATTTGTAGTTTTGTAGTGTTTACCTATTTTTAGTTGTCTAAGCTTTGCGTTAATGCATAAATAAAGCCAATAGTAACCCACCAAATTATTCCTCAAGCATCATGGTCACTTTATCTGAAGATGGAACAGGCGTTGAAAGCGGGTAGTTTTTTTGTCGTTTTTCGTGCATTTAGACCAATAAGCGGAAGAAAAATTTACTCAGTAACAAAAGTCCTATATTAATTTTGAAAACATATTTCAATTTCCTATTCTCTTTTCTAGGTTATGTAGGAAATGGATTTAAAATTTTTTTTTTTAAGTAACACTAAAGTAAAGTGAATTTTGAAAAAAAAATTTTATGGAGATATAATTCATTTATTGCTATACTAATTAAACAATACAAAAAAATCGAAAATCCATTTCCTACATAACCTAGAAAAGAGAATAAGGAATTCAAATATGATTTAAAAATTAAAATCGAACTATTGTACTGGGTGAATTTTTCTTCCTCTTTTTGGGATTTTCATGTAAAAACTTTTTTATCGCAAAATTTAGTGACGTGTGACTGCGCGTATGTGCGTTATTGATTTCCAAGAATCTTAGCCGTTGTTTATCATTAATTACATAAAGCGTTCGGGGAACTCACACACACTAATAATCAGTCACAACACACACAGTTACACATAACTCACGATGGATATCGAATGTTGCCTAAATAAAACCGTTCAAAAATGGTTCGCTTTCAACAGCCTTAGGGCCAGTTGTACCGTCTCCGATTAAACTCTGATTACGCTTAATCACTGATAACAGATTTTTTAACCGTCCTTTTTTAACCTAACCATGGTTGCTTGATATATGACCAATAGTCGACCGTACGTATTTTTAACGTGGTGACGCGGGCTCTGGGCGGGGACTATACCAACGTGTTAAATCAGTATTTAAACATAGTATTATCAAAAACTGTTTTCTGTATAGTTGTTTACTATATTTATAATGAGTATAAATAATAATGAGCTAAAATAGATAGGTATACCGTATACCATATACGATATAAAAAAACATAAAATATAATAAAATACGCAAATTATTAATTATTTTTCGTAAATATAAAGTAATTAATTTCTTTGGATATAAGTATTTTTATATTAAGTGTTTCATAAAAGAATAGTAAAATATATCTAAATTTACAAATGTTTAATTAAGTAAATTAATTTGTTCAAAATGTAATAATACTTAACAATTTTTTTTATTAAACAATAAATTATACTAAATTACCAGGGCTTGGATTTTATAGCATTAAAAATAAAGGAAATATGCCCTATAATATGCCCTAAAAACATGAAAAATAGCAAAAATAAAAATGTATTCTGTTCATAATTAAAAAAAACCTATATTAATTAACTAAAGATTATTTATGAATTAATAAGTATATTTATAATTAATTAAAAATTAATGTTTGTTTACATTTTTCAATTACTAAAATTACTTGAAATAAGCATGGTGACTATTAAAAATTGTCTGGAAAAAAGAATAAAATAAAATAAATTATTATTTATTAATTAAATAATTTTACCTGAGTTACACTGTATGATTGAATGTTTTACCAAATTTGAAAATTTTTATTAGTATAAGTTATATTATGAAAATTAGTAAAAAATAGCATTATAAAATTTCATATTGGTAGTCCCTGGTGCATAAAATAAATGTATAGCTCACTGTGCTATTTTTATCTGTATCCTATAATAATTAGCAAATGTTATAAAATCTGAGCCCTGCTAATTACTAATTCATTGTTTTTGACCAACTAGCGACGACACATTTTTTTTTTTTTTTGATGACTTGGAAAAAACCTTTAAATATTGATGGAACAACATACTTTAATAGTAATTTTGTATCTGTTTCTGGTCGAATTTGATAGTCACTAAGATTAAAGTGATCACTACATAAATAACTGTATTTAGTGGGTGTAAAGTTTTTTATGTTCCATTGCATGAACCCATTTCTTTAAAATATTTGTTTGGTCTATTTAGAGGAAATCTTTAATAATATGGTTTTTATTGAATGTTATTTATAATTTATGTTATGGTTGTTCGTTATTAGCAAAAATGTTATTCATATTTTATACAATACTGATAGAATTGTATTCTACATCCTTTTTGTCATCTATTTGTGCAACCATATGAAGAACACAAAATAACCATTTTCGTTCACAAATATCACAATAGTTTGATGAATTGTAATTGAAATAGTAATGTACAACAAAGAATAAATTATTAAAATATCCTAAATTACTAACAATTTAAATTAGGTACCTATAGACATTATAGTAGACAAAAAACATGTGGATTAAAATATAAACGATGAGGAATTATATGCAGTTAGTAGGCACACAGCAGCTGGTGTGCGGCATTTCAGTATTTGGTTTACCCTGCAGTAGGGGGGGAATCGATTGCACGTGTCAGCTCGTGTTTTGATTAAAAGTGTGCGCTCCAGTAAAGTTTATATATTTTGATGATTTATATTAATATTGTGAAAATTGATTAAATTTTTATTTTTTATAGCTTGACAAACAGTTAACAGATATCAGTAAATTAAGAAATAAAAACCGTTCTGACATGGAGAGTTCAACATTAAATTTAAATAAGTTAATGGTTCATATCACAGATTCAATGAGTAGATCACATATTTTGAAATTTATTCGAGATAATGATTTAAACTGTAAAAGGTTATTTATGAATTTTAACGGGTTAAATATAATACATAGCTGGATGACTTCAAATAACAACGAAAACTTAAAATTAGAAGTAAATAGTTTTATAAACAATAAACAATAATGAAGGATAAAATTAAATATTCCAAAAATTTTATTGTTTTTTATTTCAGATTGTTCAAACACTTTCAGATCTTCCAATTTCTAACAGAAATACAATAACTAAATCAAAAGTTTTAGATATTGTTGCTCAATGGGCTAATATTCCATTAAATATAAAAGAAGCTATTGAAAAGTAATTATAATTCATATTATATGTAATGGCTATAATCATTCTAAAAAAGTATTTGCATTATATAAGTAAATAATATTTATTTTTAAATATTGTTTGGATATTATTAGCCCTTGTTAAATACTTAAGAGACTAACTTTTTGATTGAGTTCATATATCTTATTTATTTATATATTTTTTTATTTTTAGTTTAAATTATCCGATATCACAAATTAAGGAACACGAGGATGAAGTTGATAAATTATTACCAGATGTAAACAATACATCAGCATTAGTTCAAGCAGCTAGAGTGTTGTGGAAAAAATGGATAGTTCTGAAAATTGTTTTTAAAATTCCAAAATTAGATCGTCCCAAAGAAGGTATACCATATAAACATTATGTTATAATACTCTATACATGATTAACTAACTTAGTTAATCATGACTCAATATTCTATATAACTACTCTTACATATAAAAAAAAATGTGGGCAAGTGAATATCGCTCTTCTGTATAGTAGAGATGGAGAGTAGGTCACTATAATGGATGCGTTAAATTTTAATGCAATGACAGGTATCATTGTTTACAAAAAATGATTCTAAACGAAGATTATTTGTCAGTCTAGGATAATTAGTATATTATATTATTACCTATAGGCTATATTTAAATTGTAATATATCGTTATTTTAATAGATTTCATAAAAAAATTAATTTCTTTCGCTAATAAATTTTTTTCTATCTTAACGCTAGAACTTTTTCTTAGTTACTTGAAGGAAAACTTATGGATAACCTTGTATTGGGTTTTATAACCTTAGGTATCACAAACATTTTATGAATTTTCAACTTCAAAATTCCTTGCAAATTTTGACGATTTGGATATATTTTGTAAACATTTGAACTTTAAATGCTTATAAACAAAAATTTTGACTAAGGATTTTTGATTTATTTTTACTACGAGAAGTACAACTTATAATAAACCTTGTATTTTATTTTAAAGATATTTTTTTTTCAATATTTTTTTAGTCATTTTAAAAAAAAAAACTTAGAAAAATCGAAAATTTAAATTGTCTATAAACAGCTTTAGAAAGGTCAAAATATTTTGAAAATTTAATCGTAAATAGATAACGCTAATATAAACATTTAGTGAAAATTTCAAGTATTTAGAATAATTCGTTTTTGAGTCACAGCAAAATAAAAAAATCAATTTTGTCAAAAACTGATTATGCGTAAAAATTCCCGTTTTTTCGTTATTTTTTTCAGTTTTTCCTGACGCATTTGAAAACTACTAAAAATTTTTTTTTGACCTCCCAAAGTACCAACTAGATGAATTTTCCTTTTCAAAGAGGGGCTAAAGTCAAAAATCAATACATTCCTACATTCCCCACTCCAAACTTTATCTTGTATAAAAAATAATTGATACAACTATGTAGTTTTATAATTAATATAATTTTTGTTATTTTAGAGGTTAAATAGTTGTTTCACAATTTACTATTCAATACTAAATTAATTTTTATAAAAATTATTGCACACATTACTAATGATAGCTTTAATATTTAAATTATATTTTACTATCTTATAGCATTGGAATCTAATTTTACAATAATTTAATTTAATAGTAAAAAAAAAAGTTATTATTACTATGATTATTTTTTATTGTCATTGTTTGATATGATTTATATTATCTGATTTTAATAACATGTCAGTTTTAGCAATATGGGTAGAATATTCAGATAAATTAACTTTAACACAAAATATACTTAAAAAAATATCTAACACATGGTTTCCCTAAAATTGTGATATGGGACAATGTAATATTGAAGGTAATCAATAAGAATTACAATAATTTTAGGCATTTTCAAAATATAACTATGTAGGAAAGAACATGTACAAAATATCTTTTAAGGATTATTTGCGCATTTTTAATAAATGTTTCACACGTAAGGTACATAGTTAAGTTTCACTTTTGTCTATTCTTTATTTTGAAAAAATAAAACTGTATTATTTACTTTTAGCTATTGTTTTTCTCAAATTTATAAGTACTTTTTAATTGAAAAGTTTAAATTTTGTTACTAATGTTCCTAAGTATACTGCAATTTTAATAGCTGATAATTATTTACTGTGAGGAAAATAAGTTTAAGAAACACTTGTAGTATTAACAATATTATAATTTAAGTATAGAGTTATACCAGAAATAGCAAACCTGTGACACACACACATTCTTTTAATGAGACGTGCAACTACCAAAATTGATCATCTGTAGAAATATTTAAGTATAACAAGATAAAAAAGGTCATCAAATTAGTTGACATGCTGGGGAAATAAAATGCAATCAATTTTTTTCATTTGACATGCAGTTATAGAAAGGTTTACCATCCCTGGTATATATTCTATTCAACTAAATAAGATAACTCAGCAGCAGCAAGTTTTTATCTGGTGGTGGTCAGATAATACCTATTTTTCACCCCTCTAAGTTAACCATTTGTATGCCCCTGCTATGTTATTAAGCCATGCCCATTCACACAAGATGGCTACCAAGTTATCTTTTTAACTTGAATGGAGTATAAAGAGATTGTTATATAATTTTGTTGATTTTAGTGAACATTGCTGATGATATTAGCCAACCACCAATACATTTTTTGCAACCTAAACCGTAAGATTTTCAATAACAATTATTTTTTTTTAAATTTTTCTATTAATTTTATTAACATTTGTTTTAGAAATTCTGTTCCATGTCATATTGAAAATTCTACTGTTGAATCTAGTCAACCTTCTAAAATAAGGTATTTTATAATTAATTTGTTTAATGTTGCTTTTTAAAACACTTTTTATGTTGTATTAAATGTATAAATTGATTTTAGTTCTATGCAAAGTCAGAGTACTGGACATGGTCAGACCAATTCCATGGATACATTAAATAAAATAATTAATCATCACAATCAGTTAAACAATCGAGACAGGTAAGAATAATTATTTCAGTATTTAAAATTTGTATAAATATTATTATTAATACGTATATTAACTTAAATAAATAGAAACAAATCTGTTTTCGAATGGAATAAAAAACACTGGGCTCTTCCTTTTAAAACAAATAAGGATATTAGTTCTTCTGTGGTAAATTATTCAAGCAATTCAATTTTAAATCCAAAACAAAGCTCAACATCTACATTTAAATCAAGAATTATGCACATTGATATTCCAACCATTGAGAACAGTACACCTACTAAAAATATGAAATGGAGCGGCATCGCTGAAAGTAAGTATCGAACACTTATTTGATTTAAAATGTATACAAAAGTATTTACTAGTATATTATTTAAACCTACTGTATAGTAGAACGGTTTCTATTTATCCAATTTTTCTATTTGTAATGCGGCAGATTAAACTAATTTCTGCCTAAAACATTACTTTATATTCAAGTATATAAATAGGATAAAGGTAAAATTAAGTAAAATTATTTGGTAAAAATATCAATTATTTATGATTATTTATTTTTAATTAAAAAAAAAAAAAAAAAAAATGTTTTTCATATATTTCTTTTTCCTTGTCATTTGTTAGTTTTTCTGGATTATTAAGCAATTGATGTTTTTATTTTGAGTGATATAATGGATATACAATTTTGTTTTTTTTTTTTCGTTTCTTTATTATAAAAATTATGTAATAATATGTGTTTCATTTATAATTAAATTAGTATTATTTTATAAATATTTTAATTTTAAATTAAATTGATTTTTACAGCCAGCTCAACAGTTTATGATGTTTCTACTGATTCTTCTGAAAAAATTAATTCTAAAAATACACAAAATAATAGACTTTTTGAAACTGAACCAACTATATATTACCCTATTGAAGAAATTATTACCACAAATCAAACATGGAATTTACCGCCTCCAACAATTGCTGATCTTTGTAATGGATCTACTCTGCATTCTATGCTAAAAACAGTACCTCCATGTTTACCAAATGACTTTATTTCAAATACGTCTAATGCAACTAGTCTATGTTTATTATCTAATGATACTAATTGGTGTGTAATGCAACCGGAAAATGTGATGTATGATGCTCAACATCCAAGTATTCAAGAACAATTGGCTTTCTTACCAATAGACATAACGGCCAACAAATCAACAAATCAAAAAACTCAATTAAATATTAATGATGAAAATACAGATTTTGTTAAAAACTACAAAGTAGTACAGCCACTAGATTATGATACGCGTAAAAAATTATTTAAACAATGTGAAAAAAATGTGCAACAACTAATTGATAAAAGAATATTGAATATGAGCAAATCTGCTAAGCTAAATTACCTCGATCAGTCTCCAATCAAAATACTTCAATCATTTTTCAATAAAAATCTCGTGAAATCAACAAACATGACACCTGAAAACAATCAAAATCAATATGTTTTGCCCAACTTAATCAAACGTATAAAAGTAATTAGTAATGGTTATCGAAAACAACCATCCAAAATAATTGAAATAAATAATAAAGTAAAATCAAATTCTCAGAAAAGTAAAAATGATATATTTAGAATTAAAGAAGACCAAAAGACTGAAATAACTGATACAACTTCAATAGCTTTAATATTACATAATGAACAACTAAGTACTGTTCCTGAAGCACTTAACTTAAATAAAGTGTTCGGTAAGCAATCGTTTAAAGCAAATACAAAAAATAGATTAGCATTAAAAATTTTAAATGGTTTAATAAAACATAATTCAGCCATGCCCAGAAATTTTATTCTCCAATTCCCATTAAATACCAAGATAATTACTTATGACCCTTTAAATGAATTAGATATTCACTGCAAATTAATTCCATCAGTACAAAATATTTTGTGTGCTAAATTAAATAGGGGAGATGGTAAAGATACCATAAATGTATTCAAACAAAAAATAGTTATGAAATATGATGAAAAAAAGGTCCTAGAACCTTTTAGTTTAGGATCATTATTAAAAGAAAATATTGTTTTATCATCTAACAGTGTAGAAATAACTCAAGTTAAAAAACAATTAAAAAGAAAAATGCCTTTACCACCATTGCATAATGCAAAAAATAGAAAAATTATTGATTCATCATTAAAAAATAAATCCAAAAATCAAGCTGCAATAATAAATAAAACTGATGATAATGCAGTTTTCAAAATACCAATGCTCCCTGTTACTAATAAAAGCAACCCTCCCCGTATTAATACTACGGTTACCATCCAAATGCAAGAACATAAAACATTAAGTACTGCACAACTCAATTCAAAAGTAAATGATTTTAGATTGGTACCTAGTACATCAAGTCATATAATATCAGATATTGATCTATTAAAAGTAAATATAAATGAATTAAATGAAGAACCTAATATATCTGATCCATTAATCATAAATATTACGTCGTTAAATACAAATGCAAATGAAATTAGACAAAAACCTCTAATGAAGTGTTCGCCATTCAACAAAGTAGACAACATTTTAATAACTGAATTGGAGCAAAATGCTAAATTTTTAGCTTCAAGTATAAGTATAGATTCCACAGATGTTTTACCTTCAGTAGAAGCTAATAGTGAGCTAATTGATCCGATTGTGAAGAATTTCAAAAATTCTATTAGCCAAAATAAATCTATGGTACGAGGAACCCTTGTTGACGATCCTATTGTGAGGGATTATATACAACGTACTCAATTTAAAACAATTGAAACAAAACGTAAATTTAAACTGCCAGAAAGTATGATGTCTTTACCTGATGAGGTTCTTGACCTTGTACCAGATAATCAAAGAGAAATCAAGTATGTTATTGACTTTTATCATGCTATGGCTACAGTTATTGTCAAAGTACTAGACTTGTATGTGAAAAAGAGTTGCAAACAAGGGCGTATAAAAAATGATGATGATTTCAAATATTTAGCTAAAAAGGTAATATTTGTGGTTATATTTTTAATGTTTAAATTTTAATTTGGTTGATATTTACAGCTCAATTCAAATATTTTATTCAAAGAACTTCAAGTTAAGAAGGTAGAAGATTTAAGGATTAGTGATAGCGTTAAACAGAAAGTCGAACAGTATATTAAAAAATATATGCTGAAGTATGGAAAATTGTACAGAAGAAAAAGTACTGGTATATTAATATATTATAATTTATTAATGAATTATTAATTATGTAATATGTAGATATTATAGGTATTCATGATAATTTTATGTTATTAACTATTAATCTTTTTATTCAAATGATTTTCTCAAAAGAAAAATATATAAATATCACATACATAGTGAGTTGTACTCACAAATATCTAAACATTCTAGATGGCTGAAATAATATAGCTAAAATAATGTTTCCAATAAAACGGCTACTACTTGTTATCTAAAAAGATTTTTACCAATACTTATATAAACATTCACCTTTTAAATAACGAATTGTGGTCATTTTGTTGGTAACAATTTTCAATAAAAATCGGCTGTCTAAGTAATATGTTATGTATCTGTGGTCATACTAAAAATTTTAAACAATGATCCTAACTTACAGATAATTATTTATTGAAAGCATCTAAAAAAAAACTTTGGATATTCCTCATTTGTTCAATATAGTAATAGTTATTTATTTTGTTTATTTTTCAATAAATCTTTGCACGAAGAGTCATTTTTGTGAATTATCTAAAAAGAAAAATATTTTTTTATGTTATTACTCTATGTTCAGTTGAATAATTCCCACCTGACCGCCAAAAACTAATTGCGTTCACGTATGTCAGTCATTACTCATTACGGGGATCGCTGATGTCTGCAGTCGTGTTGCTGTTGCCGACATGCAAAAGATGTATACTTAGTGAACTACAGTAAATTCCCGTTAAAACGTATACCAATACAATGAAAAATCCTGTTGTAACGAAAGTCATAGAAGTTCCCTGCCAAAAAGCAAGAGTTTATTTGAATTTTCGTTGCAGCAAAATTTCTGTTATAACAAAAAAAAAATTCGGTCCCCTGGAGTTTGTTGTAACAGGATTTTACTGTGTATAAATATTATATACATCTTTTTCACTGTATTGAAATTTATTTATGAATTCAATGAATCCAATAATAAATATAAAAGTATTATTGTATCCGTGCACTAGTCAATAATATGACGTATTATATAAATATGGTGTTTTTATTATCATATGTAAATATAGCGAAGGTTGTCGATCGTGACGAGTAACAGCAGCGATTGACAACTTATAACCAATCACCTGATCTCGCCTAGTAGGGGCTTGACTGGTGAAACTCAGTGTGTAAGCGCGAAAGTGGGCATTTTTTAACTGAATGGAGTATGTTAAATTAATATTTATGTAATTTATTTTAAATTTCTTAAATATTAAATATATAGGAAAATGCAATAATTTAATTTTTAATGTGTCATGTATATAAGATAACTGTAAATAATTAATTAATATTTAATAATTTTTAGATCAATGATCCTGTCAAACATTTTCAACCAAATATAAGTTCATTATGGATACTATTTATTAAAATAAGAAATATCCCATTTTTTTTTTTACAAATTTTACTTTTAAACTTTCCAAGGTAAATTATAATCATTTTTATATTTTTAAAGCATTTATTGTGTGTTTCTAGATTTTTGATTTTAAGACAGAAAAAGTAACTTTTTTTATTAGTAAAGTTGGATATTTTTAAAAAGATAAACATTTATTATACATAACTTACTATTAATAATAAATGTATAACTTAAAAGTTATATTCTGTATCAGTGGTTTCCATATGGTGGTCCGTGTTGATGTTAGGGGTTGTGTATTTTTTTTTTTATATTGGTCCATTGAAACAACCTTATAGGTCTTTTATCAATGTATTTTCACTGGGGAAGGGGTAAAGTTTGTCTGGTACCCTGCTACCTCCTTTTCTAAGAAGATAATTTTTTTTTTTTGTGGAGTGGGTCTGGTGAGGCAGAGTGAAGCAATCGGAACAAAGACACAGTGCCAGGTTCATGTTATACTGAAGTGATATTTTAGTGGAATTAATACATTTGTAGTGGTTTGAAATTCCAGGTATTTTGAACTATCACTATTGAAACTCGATTATTGTTAAAAAGGTCGACAATTAATTTATTATAAATATATTATATCATTTTCATTGTTAAACAAAATTGAAAAGTAAGTATTCACATATAAGCAGTCCCCATGCCAATTAAGGTTTTAGGTAGGGGTCTGTGGCTTCACACTAAATTGGAACCACTGTTATATATACTCTTGGTAGATTAATTATTTATGATTTTTTTTTTGTAGTTAACTATTAAATTTGAATGTTAAACTTTTAAATTTAAAGAAAAGCCAAGGATGAATTGTTTTAAATTATTAATTTTTTACACATGTTAACCTATGTTTGTAAATTTAAATTTTAAAAAGTTTTTTAACAATTAAGTTTAATATTAACTAGTATGAAATATCCAATATTTTTCCCATTTTGTTTGATATTATTGGTATTTTTTAAAATATTATGTTAGTTAAGTATACATTTTACATGAACCAAATATCAATTTTAAATATCTTTTTAATAAATATTTTTTCTTTTTTTTTAGTCAATTTTACACTGCCATTTATGAATAATCAAGAGAAATAAATTATGTTGGCAAAATTTCAGACTCTGCTGAGACAAAAATATGTTAATTATATATTTACATGTTTAAAACTTAATTGATACCAATCATGTTTATAATGTTATCAATATAAAAATTGATATTCACGTGTGAAAACTCAAGTAGGCTATTTTTAATTTATTAAGTATTATTTTTTTTTTGTAAATACATTTTAATTGAGTACCTTTTATTATATTTACAAATGGGAAAAGCTTCTGTTTCTATTTCATAATATATAAATATATATATTACGATTTAAGTTTGATGAAACAACCCGCTGATCTCTAACTACATGTATATTTTCATATTAATATTTGTTTATGTGTATTCTATGTGTTTATTTGTACAAATATTTATTTAACTGTATATTCTTTTTCTAAATATGTGTTTACATGAATATAATCTATTTTGTAATTTTGACCTCATAGCTCAATAATCATTCATTTTGTACTCCAAAGCTTTTGATTCAGTTTTTAATTATTGTTGTATATGTTCTAATTGTGCATACATTTTTTCTCTAAGTTGTATTATTGTGTACCAGAATTTTTTTTGTTAAGTGAGAGTAAAAATCTTATGTATCTTTATTTTGTAAAAATATAAATACATTTTAAACTATAATTTGCATATTCTAATATCTATTCATTCAACATTTATTTTATTATATTGACACAGCCAAATATTATGAAGTAGATAATAAAAATACAAAAAATGGTAGTACTAAGAAATAGAAAAAATTTGTTAACATGTGTCCTGTTTTGTTTTAGTCACTTTGTTATATATTTCTTAAATAAAATATTTATATTATACAATACATAATAAATTACTTAAAAACTTGTTTAATTTACTAAATGTAATTAAATTGAAAGAATTAAGTTACTTAAAAATACACTATGATATCATTATTTATTATTTTAATGTGGATTTTGGAGTTATTTTATGTATATTATTATTTGCAATTCCATAAATTTATAATTTGTAAAAATAAAAATCTGTTGACTCCATTACTGTATTTTATCTTTCTAGATAAATTTTATTAAATATATTATAACATGTGTTTCATATAAAATAGTGATTTGAAGTTGAATATAGGTATATTTCAGTAGTTAGTAGCGTACATTTTGAAATAGTTTTTATCAATTTTTAATTTCCCAAAGTATTAATTACAATTTTTACTAATTTAAAGGTAATCATAAATAGGTTTTTAACACAAGTATTTATTTGAAATAATGTTTTAGATCACAAAGACTAAAAATCCCTAAAACTAAAATTAATATTAAACTTTTTTATACCATTATAATAAAGTTAATGGATCAATAGGGTATTTTTTATGATTAAATATGAACATATTTTAAATGCTAATTAAGTTATACATGAATACATTATTCACTGAGAAAACTAAGAATAATTTTATAAACTTCTAAATACATTTAAGTTTGATATTAATAGTAAAAATTATGTATAAGATATTATTAACTATAAATTAGGGGTTATGATTTTAAATGTTAAATTGAAAACAAAATTATTATGGATATATAATATTGTAGTTAATTTTTAATAGGTATGTTGGATACTGTATAATTTTAAACCTATTTTGTTTATAATTTTTTAGTATTATTTAGTCAATTAAATGATAAAAAATATATATTAGGTACTCAATATGTAAATTATTGTTTAAAATTTTGTTAATTTTTTTTTATCGATTTTTATTGTTTGTTTATTTATCATTATTTAATAATGAATTATTTTTTTACCCTATTATTTATTTTGTCCTATTATATTATAGTTTTTTAAACCTGATTTAAAAATGTCTACACTATTATTAATCAAATAATATACATTCTTGTACCTAACAAAATTAAAAATTGTAATTTTTATGATTTGGTAGTTATTTCTAAATTATGGTAACCTTTTATATTTATTTGCATTAAAAAGATGCCACACCCTCATGTGTTGTCTCTGTCTTAATAAAGTACATCATAATAAATTAGTGATTAACAGAATACATTTTGTGATGTTAGCTTTAATATAAGAATAAATTTGCCTATTATCAAATTTAAAGGTAAGAATATCTTCTAGAAAATTAAATATGCTTTTATTGATATTATCATTTTAAAGTGAGTTATGAACATTTTAAAGTTGTTATATTTCATATAGCTGTAACTCACTTTAAAATAATAATATCATTAAAAGCATAAGTCATTGTCTAGATAATATTTTTACATTTAAATTTGATAATAGGTAAAGTTACTCTAATATTAAAACTAACATCACAAAATGTATTCTGCTAAATGAAAACAGTATGGAGTCCTCTTAAGTATTGAACTTTAAAGCGCTAAAAAACAATTGTATGAAAAAAAACAACATTTCTTTGAAATAAAAAATATTTATAATTTTCTGCTACAAAATTATATGAAACTTATAATTACTTATAATGTTACATTTTAAAGGTAATAATTATTGAGAGAATAAAAGATTAATTTATTTTCAAATTTTCTGCTGGGCTTAATATGCAATTAGGGATAATCTTGAAAGCTGCCCCAAGTTAAGTCACATTGATTTTACAAAATAATCATTGTCAATTTTATTTTTTTTCATCAAAAACATTCAAATTTTTTAAAATTTTGTTTTATGTACAGTCGTTTTTAAACATACAGATCTGATCAGTTGAAACATGTTTATTATAAAATTATACTACTACTATAATTATATTATGTTCTTTTAAGAGAATAATATAGTAAGTATTTATTTAATGTTAAAACCAAAATAAATAAGAAGTGTAGTAATTGTAAGTATTTCTGTTTGTATTATAATATCTTTCCAAATAAATACAAGTCAAAGATTTTTGGCTAAACAAGAAGTAAAAAAATTGGCTTAAAACAAAACATATGTCAGTATTAGTGGCATATATTCAATTGTATTATGTGGATTATAGGGTCGAGGAGATTAAATGGCTGACAACTATTAACTATTGTATAATAATCTAAAATTCAATAATAGCATTTATAGTTTGGTACACTATCTTATTTTTGTATATATATTATATATATATATAAATAAAAAAAAAGATGAAAAAAATAATGATATTTAACATTTAAAAACAAAGTCTTTTTAAAAATTCCAAACATTGATTTATATTGAATGACTTTATAAGAACTTAGTGTGTTGACATTGTCTATACATTGATATGTGGACAGCATAGGCACAGGGGCACAGCTAATTTTAAAGCTATTCACTCTTTTCTTCAGAAAAAAATTTTTTTATTGCATATAACAGAGACAACACTTTTTTTTATCATTATAATTTTTAAAATGTATATAACTTGTTTCTTTGAATTTCTTATAACAGTTATAAACAGCATAATTTTTTTATTCGATGTGAGAAAAGAAAATTTTAAGATACATGTATGGGCTGATGTATAATAACAACCTAAAAATATACGAAAGATACATAATGAATAACTGCATTCTCTTTATGGGAAAACTAATACTCATCAAAACAAGATGTAAATAGCTAGAATAGCTAGAACATGTATGAAGGGAAAATTAGGATTAATTAGAAAATGTCATATTAGGAATAATAAACAAAGAAAGACAGCTTGATAGACTAACAATCACATACAAAGATTCTGTAAAGATAAATTACGGAATAAGAATTGGTAAATACTAAATAGATATGCAAAAAATAAAGTGAACTTTGGATAGAGTAGAATAGAGAGACTCATTAGTGGCAGCGTAAGTCTTCAGTGAATCGTTAACCTGTTGATGAAGACAACTTGATATAAAAATATATAATACCCCACATAATATTGACAATTATTTATTTTTGGCTAAAATACATTATATATATTTATAAAATTAATGTTGATTAATACTAATTTACTTATTATTAAAATTATAATATATTATTATTTGTTATAAATTATAACAAATTCCATTTGAAGGTTTATGTAAGGACAGAAATTAACACGTTGACTGCCACATGGCCGCCGGCGGTCATTCAATTGGTATTTGTTTTACACCAAGAATATTTTTCAATGTATTCTAAATTTGTACCCAAATATTTGAAAAAATAGAAAAATAGAAAAAAAATTGTAATAATTCCCGCTACGCCACGGTCCTTATTTTAGTGCATTATTGTAGCGCCATAGAAAAGTTAATAATATAAAACCAAATGCATTTATGATCGCCGACGGTCATATGGCGTGGTAGTAATGATGAACTATGGGCGCCGGCGGTCACAAATGCATAAAATTTGAGAATTACAGATGACCGCTGGCGGCCATGTGGCAGTCAACGTGTTAAAGAAATATTATCTGACACCAGATAGTAAAGAGTATTTATTAAATGAAAATGTCTATGTTGTGTATACTAATACATTGTGTAACACAGTACAGTAGTATTACACTTGTGTAATAATAATATTAGATACTACACATAAGGTGCTATACATAATGCATAAACAAAAAATTTATAAAAAAAAAAAACAATTGTAAAGATACGCAATTATAATTTAATTTAGTTAATTATTTTTCAAATACAAGAATTATTTAGACTGTCGGTTTTAGATTGTGTTATAACTGTTATAAGTATAAAATAATCCATAAAACAAGTTTTCAAAAAGTAGTTTAGCGATTAATTCTTATGTCATCGTGCCAGTTATTTGGATTAAAAACTAAAAACTAAATTTACTTCATTGAACAAATTATTTTCAGCAATCTTAGGTAGGATATAGATTTGTATAGGTCTTTAAAATTTATTGTAAATTGAAATTATCTTTCATTTGAAATATTATTTTGTTTATGTATTTAATACCTTACCTATTAGTTGGTTTTATAAATATCGTCGATGTGGAGCAAGTAGAAATATTATGTACTTATTATTCTTTTTGTCAAAATTTTTTTAAAACGGACTTTTTGACCGATTACTTTAATAGCCCACGAGGCCGGAGGCATGACGCACGAACACTGTCGTCGAACAAAACGTGAACATTATCTAATTGTTTTCAACAGTGTATGAATTGTCGTTTCGTTTTTGCGGCGCACCTTTCACTGCTGATAGTGCCGACTGGCATCTGTGGTTTCGCGCCAAAAATCGTGATTGACTATTCGAGATAACTCGACGAAAATACGAAATCTGTTGTGAATTTGTAAATGAATTGTGAGTTCTAACACTTCGTACGGTCATCGCTCAGGCGTTCGGCGAGTACTATTGAACCACCGAACCAAAGAATTGAGACCGTTACGAGATTTGTTAACCGTGTTCAGTATTTTCATTGTCGTTGGTTTTTCAATCGCGGTCAAAGAATCGATCGGCCAAACCAAAATTGGTACAAGTGCCTACGACGTGCACAATAGTACTCTGCACAACAAGTTACCTACTTGTAACTGATGAAAGTAAGTTCCTCAACTGTTTCCGTCAAAACCCCGTTGATGGTCATTGCTACACACGACATTTTGCGAACCGAAATCAAATCATTGTTTTTGTTTTGTAATTCAGCAACATGCCTGACGGTGACGATTTAAAATGCTTGATTGCCGAAGAAAAACTCGAAACTCCTTCAACATTTTCATTCCCATTTACTCCATACGGGATCCAACATGATTTCATGTCAGAACTTTATTCAGCTATAGAAGGCAAGAAACTAGGAATTTTTGAAAGTCCTACTGGAACTGTAAGTCACGAATAGTTTTTCCTTATATAAGTCCCACCGTGTTTTGTTTCTAAACATAAAATATTTATTTTTATTCTTAATTTACCAGAATATGAATAAATGTGATTGCTTTTGAAATATTTTAATTGAATATTTTATTAGGGTAAAACTTTAAGTATTATTTGTGGGGCTGTACGTTGGTTACTTGATCATGAAAATAGAGAATGGACACAACTCAAGCTGGCACTCGAGTCACTTACTATGAAAAACGAAGAAACTAATAATGATGATGATGATGATTGGATCACTGGACAAGCTAAATTAGCAGAACAACAACATAAAGTATATGAAATAAATAAAATGCTTAAATCATTGGAAGAATTCAATAATAATATTGAAAAAATTAAAAAGGTAGGTATTTTAAATTATTGAATTTTTTGTTAATTTATTATTCAACATATTAACATGTTCACCGCCACTGCTGATCACTGGTCGGTGTTGGTAGTAGGGGCCGTCAGACCACCGACAATCCTTGTCATTGTTTGTATTTAGAATATTGCATATTAGTATTAAATGTAAATTATACATTGTATTAACATTTTTCATACAATATATATGATATAATATACTTTATTGTAAATATTTATTATACAATATAAGATATATATTTTGTATTTAATTAATAACTAAATAATGTTTTTTTTATCATATATTCAGGAACAAGAGGTTAAAAAAAATAAAGTCAAGTCATTGGCAACTAAAACATTAAACCAAAAAAAATTCCATTGAAATAGAAAAAGACAAAGATTTTTTTGATGAAGAAAGTGAATATTTACTCGAAGATTATGATCAATTGTCTTCTGTGGATGATTTTGAAGAAATATCCGATGAAAAAGTCCAGTATGAAGGAGTCAAAGTAAAGTTCGACAATTTATATTATATTTCATGAATTAATTGAGATGTAATATCCTATAGGTATTATTATCATTATAAATCTTTTCTATAATTTGAATGACTTTTTACATATATTTTATACTTCTAAAATCTTGTTGGTTTTATTTTAAACTGAAAAAAATTTAATTTTATATAATATTATAAAAACTACATTTTAGAATATTACTAAATATTAAATATACATATATATATATATTTAAAGTAGTAAATTACCTATTAATTTTGTGATTAATAAAAAAAAAACCCTAAGTACTCATTATGGTATAGTATAGTATAGTAAACCTTTCAATAAATTGCATTTTATTACCCAACTATTGATAAATATGTTGACAGGTTTGAGAAAAGTATTTTTATTAATAGTTTAATTGGTAACCTACATTATTTTACTTTTATCACTTGTATAGATTAAAAAATTAAAGATACATTTAGTATAAAAATCTTAATTCGTTAGACAATTTGTCAAATTTTCTTAAACTAAAACAATGTAAACTAATTACGAACACAAAAATAATTATATAAGTACTATTTTTCTTGTGTAAATTTATTTTTATGGGTTTTTCTATTGTATTTACGGTTAATATTCATTAATTTATGGATAATTATATTATGTTTAATTTATTTAATTTTCCAATTTATAGATTTATTTTTGTAGTCGTACTCATTCTCAATTATCACAGTTTGTGGCTGAACTGAAGAAAAGTCCATTTTCCACTTCTCGTATTATACCATTAGCGTCTCGTCAAAATTATTGCATAAATAAAACAGTGAAAACATTAAAAAATGTTACTTTAATGAATGAAAGGTAATTTTTAATATTTGAATATCCTCAAAAATATATTTAGCTTTTGTAACAATTATTGAATAAATAATTTATTTTTGCAATAGATTTTTTTATTTTACTTTCTTTAAGTTTTATATGATTTTGCATACAGATGTTTAGAAATGGGAAAAAAAAAGACTTCTGAAAAACCTACCAAAGTGTCTTCAGCTGGTTCAGTAGTTAAGAAAAAAAAATCTGAAACTTTATGCAAATGTGTATATAACGATAAAGATAAAATTCAATCATTAGCCGAGGAAGTAACTACAGAATTAAGAGATATGGAAGAATTAGTAAATAGAGGAGATCAAATATCTGCTTGTCCATATTATGCTAGTAGAGAATCTATAAAGTATGCCCAGGTAATGTAAAATAAAATAATATTAATGTTATATATTGTTTATTTATTTTGCATTTATAGATTATAACTTTACCATATAATACATTATTACATAAAAGTACCAGAGAGGCAAGTGGCATCCATCTTGAGGGTAATGTATTCATTATTGATGAAGCTCATAATTTATTAGATACTATTGGTCATATACACAGCTCACAAATAAATGGTCAACAGGTACATCTATAATAAATAATATTTAATAATATAATTATTTGCAATTATTTACTTAGATTATAGCTATATACGATATACCATTAAATTAATTTTTGTTCTCAAGTTTGTTTACTAAAAATATTTCTAGTTACAATCAGTTTCAGATTCTGTATTTGTGCATGTTATATATAAATAATAGTCTTCTAGTTGTTGCACATAATTAGCAGAATTATTGTTTTTATGTCTTCTTCTTCTTCGGTTTTTTTTAAAGGCCATTAAGGTCCATTACCGCAACACAAACTTGCTTCCATCTGTCTTTATCCTGTGCTATTGTTTCACCATCTGAGATTCCAATCTCTGCTAAATACTTCTCCACTTTATCAATCCCCCTTTGTTTCGATCTGCCTAGTGGTCTTTTCCATTTTAAAACTGTTTTCATAAGACTATTTGACCTCCATACAGGACCAGCCCATACTATTCTCCTATATTTTAATACTGCTACTATGTCTGGTTCTTTATATAACTGTTGTATTTCTATATTGCTTCTCTTTTCATATTGTTAAGTGATATTTTTAAGTCTTACTTTTACTAATTTGATATATGATTTATCTAATCATTTTTAAATTATTACATTTTAGTTGACCCATAGTTATAGCCAGTTAATACAGTACAAGAACAAGTTTGAGTTAAGGTTTAGTGCCAATAATTTGCTGCATTTGAATCAGTTAATTTATGTTATTGGAAAGCTCATTAACATGCTTGGTAATGTAGCTATTAATATATTATCACATTATTTTAATAATATCTAATCATTTTCATGTATTAAAGGTGGTACTCCGGGTGTTAGTTATACGGAAAATAGTCGAATAAAAGTTGAGTCAAAAGTTTACACGCTTGAAAATTTTGTACATCAAGCCGAAATTGATCATCTAAACATGTTCACTCTTGTTGACTTTTTTAAAAGAAGCAAGATAGGTCAAAAAGTAATTTTTATAATATTTATAAGTTTTTACTTTTTTGAATGACAACATACATTTTTAAATTCATATTCTGAAGCAGAATATCTTTTGAAGTATTTCAATACATACAAATCTAAATTCGGATGAGTAGCTTACCTAATACCTAATTAAAATTTTGGTTAGCGAAATTGAGTGACATGGAAAACCCCATAGAATGATGGTTTACTACTTTGTTCACCTAAAATTTAAACTTGCAATACTTAAAACTCATAAACTACTCAATTGAATTTAGAATTTTGTGTATCAAAATACTCCGAAAAATATTCTGCTTTAGAATATGAATAAAAAAGTATGTTGTCATTCAAAAAAGTAAAAAATATTAAAATAACTAGTAATTATGAAAAAAAAATATTTTCAAAAACGTTAATAGATTTTGAAATAATGAATGTTGTTCTATAAAAGAATCACCCAATATATATTTTTTAATTTTCAGATTAGAGGTTATTCTGAAAAATATATGCCTTCAGTATCATTGCAACCAATTAAACCTAAACTAAGCAGTTTACAAACTTTTCTCAAAGAAATTGAAGCTAAAAAAAATAAAGGCAAAGAACTAAAAAAAGGTTGGAAAACAGAAATTATAAACATTTAAATAATTATGTATTTAATTTGTAAATTTAACACAAATACATCTACAATTAAATTTTCATTTTATATAATATATTTATATTTGTATTTAAGATAACAAACATACTGAGCCACAAGTCACAGATATAATTAGCAACAACCCTCTTACACCAGTAATGGCATTTATAGAGTCATTAACAAATTGCTGCGAAGATGGTCGTATTATTAGTACTACACAGCCATTAGTTGGCAAAGGAGTATTTAAATTTTTACTTCTGAACCCTGCAGTTCATTTTAAAGAAATTGTTGATAAAGCTAGGTAAATATTTCTATTCTTTTTATTTTAATAATTTTATAATAGTATTTTATTTATGTTTTTAAGTATAGTAATTTAAATATTCTAACATTAGGTCAGTGATTGTTTCGGGTGGAACAATGGAACCTATATCCGAGTTTAAGGATCAGTTGTTCAATTTCAATGGTGATAATTCTGATAGAATTGTGCATTTCAGCTGTGGTCATGTCGTACCACCAGATCACATCTTACCATTGATTGTATGTTCTGGGCCAACTGGTAAACAATTAGATTTTTCTTATCAAGAGAGAACTTCAATTAAAATGGTATGATTGTATTTTTTTATTATTATAAACGTTAAAATGTTTAACTAGTATACTTTTCAAGTCACAATATGTTATAGCTTAATGAAATTGGTTCATTACTAGAAAACATTTGTCGAACAGTTCCTGCTGGAATTGTGTGTTTTTTTCCTTCTTATGACTATGAACAGCTTGTTTATCAGCATTTAGAGAAAAACAAGGTTATTAATAGACTTTCAGAAAGAAAAAAAGTAATTATATCTGTTTATTTTTTACCATCCTTAATGATTTAATGTAAAAATAATTCCCAAATTTAAAATTGTACGAAATATAACTTAATTTATTGTAACTGAAGGTGTTTAGAGAACCAAAGTTAACTAATCAAGTTGACGAAGTTTTGAAGAATTATTCGCAAGCCATTACAAAAACATCGCCTACTAATCCTAAAGTAACGGGTGCATTATTATTTAGTGTTATTGGTAATTATATTTTTAGATTTTACACTAATTAAATAAATATTATACATTTTACAATAGGTTGGTATATAATTTGTATTATATTTATATTATTACAGGTGGAAAGTTAAGTGAAGGTTTGAATTTTAGTGATGATCTGGGACGTTGTGTTATTGTCATTGGTCTTCCATATCCAAATATTAAGTCACTTGAATTACAACAGAAAATGAACTATCTTAATAGCCATATGGTATAATATATTGAATTTTAAAAGTGAACTTAAAAATATAGTTATTATTATTTAGGGTCAAGGTACTGGGCAACAGCATTATGAAAATTTATGTATGAAAGCTGTAAATCAATCAATTGGTCGTTCTGTACGTCATCAACGAGATTATGCGGCAGTATTACTTTTAGATCATCGTTACCAAAGAGATAATGTTTGCAATGCTCTTCCTAAATGGTTGCAACCTTCTTTACAAGTACATTCCAAATTTGGATCAGCATTTGCTCAGTTAAATAAGGTATTCTTTTGTTATACATTTAAAAATAAAATCGATAATTTTTATATTGAAATCCAAGTAGCCAGTAGGAATAATATATTGTAATCTATAAAATGCTTTTGCTGCATGCACTGCAATAATCAAAATTAGTTAAAATTTGAACAATATGACTACTCGTATACATATTAAAATTATTTTACAATTATTTTTATGCATGTTGAATGAATAGGTTTTAATAATTAATTAACTAAGTAATATTTTTAAACAAAATAGTGATTGTTTTATTTATTATTTAATTAAATAATTTTAGATATGTTGCTTTATCCTATTATTGACTTTATTAGGTTTAAATTTTACATTATTATTTATTTACTTTTTTATTCACAATTTTATGCTAAAAATAAAGATACTTTAAAGCAAAAATTAATTGTTATTTTCAGTCATATAATTTATCTTTCTTAGTGTATAAATATAATCTTTTTAAATATTTAGATAATTTATTGTCAACTAAGTTTTATAATCATATTCACTTTTTAATGACCGTCATATGGGGATAACCGGATAAATATTAGTTCATTACTTTTTTTCTTAAAATTAAATACCTTAAAGTAGTTTATTATATATTACATAAGTAATAATTTAATAATAAGAATGAGGAATTAAAAATTAAAATTAAATGTGTTGAGTACATGTTTATAAATATTAAATTATAAATAATATAGTATTTTTAAATTAATTATTTATATAGTTATATTTATAACTAGTTATGTTTATATGTTACAAGTATTAAGTGTTAAATAAATAATATTTTAGTGTTAAATATAACTCATAACATGTGCATATAATAACTGCTACATACAGTAAATTTCAATGACAGCTATTATTTATTTTCAGTTTTTTACAGCAAAAAAGAAATTACAACAATGATCATTTGATTTTATAAATAAATTTCAAGATGCTACAATTAGTAAATATTTTAAAATTTATTTTTTAATCAAGATTTTCATTTCTTAGTTATTTTTTACTTTTCATACTTTGTTTTAAAAAATTAACTGTTTACTTTTTATTTTACTTTTAATGTTTTGTTTTATGAACTATTCCTATATGATGAAACTATGAGTTACGTTTTTAAATTCAATGAATAATGTATGAATATGACTCACAGTCTTAGAATTAAATATTTGTAATAAAGAATATTTTTAGAAAAATAAATGTATAATAATATCATAAAATGTATTTTGCCAAAATTGTATTAAACTAGTAACTCAGTTTTATTAATGTTCAATGTACAAAAATTTATGAAAATTTATTTTTATTTGCATTAATTATATCATATAGTTTTTTTTATGAAAATGTTTTGTTTTATTTAACTTTTGTATGAATACATTTTGGTATGGTTGGTATGGAATAACACTGACTTTTGTGGGATGTTTACAAACTATTGTTTTATTTCCCTATTTATTACATATATATATTATGTACATTTACCTAACAGTAGGTTTATATTTTTTATTATCTTGGACATCGAGACAAATTTTCCCTTCGTGGTATTTTATTATGATTTATGACCAACAATTATGCGGACACGTGTGGCTCTGCAGTGCAGGATTATGTCGAGGTTTTTTTTTCATAACTTGTATCACAATCACGTCTGTCCGTGTGCACTATGCCACTATGTCGTAATGGCATCACAGTGCTGCGAATTATTAGTTGCTCCAAACATAATACACGACCTTGACGGCACGCTGAAACAAAACGAACATTATTGGTATGTGTGTTATGCGCGTATGTCTATTGTCCCAACGCCTTATTACCGTATTGTGCCATCTTCGAGCCTCGAGGAAACGACAAGCGGTCGAAAGAACAACGTTCTCGAATTTCTTTGAGACGGCCGAGTGTCAAGACCTCGGATGTTGAGTGGGTTCGTAAAAGATATAGATGGGTTTAGCCAGTTTTGGTGTATATAACCAATAGCCATTAGGTATATTACCGTAGTATTATGTGTTGGTTTTTTGAAACAATTAGCTTGGAAATTCCGTATTTCACTCGGAATTTCATATTTATTCGGATGTAAATATTAAAATATATTGTAACATATCATTATATTAATAAATTGACTAAAGTGTTAGATTTATATTATTCTGAACGTAAAATTTGCCACGTTTTATGCGTTAGTAACCACGCGAATACAACACACGTGTGTAATTAAAACAGCCTTTAAAACATATTTACTTATATAAAAATAAATATATATTATTTTACAATAAGCAATTTAAAACTATAACATGCTAAGACCTATCTTATTTAGTTTTCATATGCCCTAAAAATGGGTCTAGGAACGTCACTGGTACATTTAGATATAAATATTGACATTTTTTGTATTCTTATACAGTATTACCTATGTGTAGATATATTATAATTATGGAAATAATTTTTTACAGATTATTATTATTATATTTTATACAATTATATGTAGGTATATAAAATTAAAAATAGTTAAGTGTGGTGTCGATGTTTAAATATACGAGTAGATTTATAAAACTCGCATTAAATTTTCCGTGCTGTTTCCGTATTGGTCGTCCAATAATTCATTAGGTATTTGCCTGTGTTCTCTTGCTGCATTTTGCTGAATCAGCTCCCTAGAACGAAGAAAACAGAAATCTTTAAATTAAGCTGAATAACTACTTAACTATCAGAAAAGGTCGAGTTATTTCAGTAAATTTCAAATCGACATATATATATATATACATATATAAGTAAATAAATGATTTAAATCAAGAATTAAGAACGTAAAAATATCATGCAGTTATTGCAGTTATAATATTTTGCACTCATTAAGCTGGTTTTAACTTGTTTAAATCGTTTAATAACTTACTGTTAAATGTTAATCAAAACACATACAATTTGATACTTTGACACTTAACACACTAAACATGTCAGAGCAACTTTTATACCTAATAATTAATATTATATTATACAATCCGCAATATATAGTACCTATCTCATTTACCTATTGTTCTAGTACTCGCCTAATTATTATTTATTTAATGTATGAATTATGCTATACGCTATTATACCTCTAAAAGGATAATCATTATAATTAAAACGTGACACTCGTGGTACTCACCTTGCTTTACGTTTCAGTATTTCTTGGGCGTTCGGGTAAAACTTGATGGCTTCGTTAAGATCTTCTTTGCTCAGAACAAAAATATTGGAAAATCCGTGAGACCTGTAGTGTATGTTAGAAAAATTAGTTATTTTTAGAGCCAAAAATTAAATATCCTAGGCGAACTATCAAAATATAGCCAAATAAGCATTTTGGCCGCATAAATGTTTTTAAACAATTAGAGGTACCTTATTATTTTTTTTTTCAAAACATCTATTTAATTAGCATCATATTTAAATAATCAACATTTAAATACCTAATTTTTGATAAAAATTAAAAATATATATTAATCAATAATAAATTATATCACTGAATTGTATCTGTTATATAAATCAAATTATTTATCGGAATGCATTTTTTTTTTGAACAAACACTCTCCTCCTTCCTCAAAATGCACTTTTCATTAAAATTTTTATTTTAGTTATTAATTATTTTAACATGACTATGAACACACACGAAACGATAATATAATATACAGTAAAGCGTCGATTATCCGTAAACAATGTATTTTTAAATTTTAAATTTAAATTAATTATACTACCTACGTAATTTTAACAATATATTTATTTTACCATTTCACCTGCACTTTAAAATTTAATGTTATATATAAATTAATATATTAGTTTTATTTTTAATTATATAAAACATTTAAATTCATGTTCATTGAGTAAGTATTTCAGATTCTGAGTGGAAGCAATGAATGTATTGATTTTACAATGATGTGGATTTTTGTAGATGAGTATAGCCAATATTATAAGTATGTCATGTTAGGTTATAGATAAAATGCGTCGATTTTCAAAAATAAGGGTAGTTTTAAATATAAAATTGTATTTAGCTTGTACTATAGCAAAGACAAACATAAATATTTCCACTATTTATTTTTATAATTGGGAAAAGCAATAATAATTTACTACGCAAATCAAATTTTTGATAAAATCGATTTGTTTTTTTTTTTATGTAACTTGAAAACGAATAGCTATATAGATCATTGATATTTTTGATATTATAATTTTCTATTTACAATAAAATTTTCAAAATATTTATACATTTTGAGCTATTTATAGGCATAAGAAATTTTTTTTTTATAAATGTCGATTAGAAAATTTTTGTTTGGTAAAAATGCTTAAAAATTTAATAAAAAGCTCCTCATAAGTTCTTAATAAAGAAATATCGAAAATCTATAGATTTTAGAAAATTAATAAAAATCGTGTACATTATTAAATTATTCTATAGTTAGAAATTCATAAAAAATGTTGTATTTATATCTACGATTTAAAATTTGTCAGCCTACTGTAATACTAAAAGTAAAATAAATAACTCCAATAGCTATATAAAAAAAAATAATTTCACGAAATAGGTTATTCATGACAAAAGCTACTTCTAACTTTATTACTCTTTAACCCCATACACGCATCACCGCTCGTACATAATAAAATACATGTATTTACCACGATGAAGAAAAAGTGGTCTGATATCAAAAAACTCAATCAGTTATTTTATGCCACAAAAATCTGTCTAATTTTTTGTAAATTTTTTGGTCATGCAAAGAGATTGGCGATCAAAATATTGTAAAAGAGGTTATGAAAGGCTATCATGAAAGTCTTTATGAATACGCCATATCGCCACATCGGATCGAACCACCATCAAATTATAGATGCTTAATCAAACAGTTTAAGTATACCTGTATTGGCTATTATCACAGTATTACCTGACGTCCGCCGTCCTCCGATTAGTACCGCACAGGCTCAATAAGCTGATTTCACCAAACACCGAACCTTCTGTGAGCGTGGCTAATACTTCGTCGTCGTGTTCACCACCGACTACTTGGACTTGTCCGGTTTTTACAATGTACATCTCTTTGCCGACCTCGCCCTAAGGAATATGTATAGTATAGGTATTATGTTAACTTTTTGATTCCTATAAATTATTTAAATTGTCGTGATATAGTAGTTTCTGTTGGCCTGCACGATTATTATAGTATGCAGTGTGCACTATAATAACGTGTTGAGAGTACCTATGTGGCATCCTCATCATGGTAGACTTATACCTACTTATTATTATAAATAATTGCACTTGTAGCAGGAAGAGAATGCAGTGGCGTGTCCAGAACTTTTATTGTGGATGGGCCACAAAAGTTAAGTTCAGAATGGTTTTACTCCCTCATCATATTATAATTTGATCTATTTAAGTTTTAGTATTTTTATAACAAATGGTAGCTTACCTTTTATTAAAACATAAACTATATGATAAAATTTACTTTGGTTCTTACTTTCTTAGATATTTCATTCCTAGATTAACTATAAACAAAAAATAATTATAATGGAAAAAATTATGGAAACAAAATCAATATTTAGAATACTGCAATATCCTGTATAATACAAAAAAAATCCACAATTTCTCTTTAAATATTCAAATCTTAAATTTTTATTGAAATACTTAACCTAAATAAAACAATTTTTTTCTAACTACCTATAAATCATATTTTTATTTTTAATTGAGTATCGGACTTATACTAGTATATAGTACTTATAAAAAAATGTTGGTGGGCGCTTGCCTATCGGGTCCATTCCGGTATTAGTGGTAGTAATAGTATAACATTATAACATACGATTATTCTGCGATTCTGCCCGTCTATACCTATTGATTATTACCCATCATATTATATATATTATGCGTGGGTATTGACATGTTTGTTTCTGACTAAGCTGACACTTCAAAACTTTCAGTACGGCGTGGGTGACATATGCACACTCTATATTATATTAACATAATGTCTATGACACATTCACATAATATTGACATATTATGTCGTCTTCATCTTACAAACGTATATTAATATAGAAAATTTGTGTTATTAGCTTTGACATTACTAGGATTGACCGATTATCAAACTTAAAGGTAAGAATATTATCTAGGTCATCTCATAGATTAGATTCTTATTTATAATTTGTTTTTGAAGCGATTTTCAAAATTGCAATATTTCAATTATTTTTTTTTTTTTATGTTAAAAGAGATACTATTTTTATCTCGACGATTATGGTAATTTTACATTATTATGTTGCTCACTTTAAAATTATAAAATATCATTAAAACCTTACGAGATGCTCTATACTTCATAGGCGTGCGCAGACTTTTTCCGCAGAGGATGCCAATATATTTAAAAATAATTTAATTTTTATCTCCCTTCAAAAAAACATAAATCAGAATTTTTTTTAAAACATGTATTACATAACTACAAAGTTCTCAAAATAATAGTCAATATATAAGTAAAAATATAATTTTATCTTTGCATATTATTACTAATATTAATATGAATTTAATTTATATAATACTTTATTATATTCTAATCTTTTGTCCAAAGTTTTTTTATAAAATAATAAAAACGTTTATAAACAATCTGGCTCCGCAGACCCGGCATTTCCCCGCGCACGCCTATGCTATACTTCTATAGTTATTAATCTTATTTTAATGTTTGATAATAGGTAAATTATTCACTATAACATATTAACATTAAAGTTTACAGGCTACAGATTACTATTATTTCTGTGGAACCCGAATTCGATTAGTATAATAATTATGTTATACATTTGTGAGACGAAAATATTACACAAGTATTACGACGTTTTTTTTAATACTTAACGTGTGTTATACGAAAAAAAGAAAATTAATTCGTGCACTTTGAATTTAATATATTATGTAATATGCATTTTGCAAGTATATAGGTTATGTATGCTGTGTACTACCCAAGCCGACTAAAAAAAAAAAATATAATAAATATATTGAGTAAGTTATACGGTATACTTGTATGTGCTATATGGTTGCAGCATCAAAATTATTTAAACCAAAAGTCTACAATACTTAACACGTATATAGAAATAACTATATATATTCACCTTGCGGCATATATAATCGCCTGGCAAGTACAATATCGGACGCAATTTTAACACCAGCTCACGCAATAGTGCTTTGTCGCAATCTTTGAACAACTGCACCTTGTTCAACGTCTTCATGTGCACGTTGATGGCTACATCAGTTTTCATTTTATGCGGCAGAGAGTCCAAAATACGATTCTCATCTGTTTATAAGAATATAAAAAATATTAAAGGAATATATTAAAATAGAAATGTATACGAAAAAGCATATTTATGTTGACTGGTGAGTATGTATGTAGTATCTTCATTTGTTGGTCCGCCTGCGCCTATAATTCAAGCCATACTATGAAATATTAAGAGGTTCAAACCTTATATAACAATATTATCCATTTATTAAAAAATAATTTTGATAGATATTATTATAAAATTTTTGGAAAATGTCGTACCTAAAGCTCTTTTACCCTCTCCTACATTGCGTTTATGGTAACTTGAAAGTATTGTTAAAAAATAAAATTGAAAAAATAAATTGTCGCAGTCGAAAATGTTTTCCCAGGCGGTACTTGTAGAACGTGCGTACTGCCCTGCTACTGCGAAAAGCAGTAACTACAAAAATCAAATTTTCGGGAAATTGAACTTTTGTGTTTTTGTAATTTTTTTAATTAATTGAAAACTTTAAGTACAATTTTAGACTGAAATAGATGGAAATTTATGCTGAAAATTCAAAAATGCTATTAGTTTTGTGATTAATAAATTATTTTTGACAATTTTCACATAATATTACAGTTACTGCGTTTCTCTTTAGCATTACTCACATTATATCATATATTGGTACGATGTATAAAACGCAGTATTATCAATATCATAAAACACTGCTAGTAGAAAATACAGTAAGCCAGTAACTACAACAATAATCAATTTACACAAATAAAAAAGATATTTTTGAATTACTTTCGTAATATTATGCCAGGTTATCATTAGATAGACAAAACAAGTTACGACAGTTGCGCGGCAAATGACGATAATAAAGTTGTTGTATTACTAGAAGAAAACGCAGTAAAAACATTTAATATTTTAATCCTAACGGTAGACGCAGTAATTACAATGCACACACTGCTTTTAATTTTAGGAAAAGTACAATTTTAGTAAATGTATTGTAGTTACGACTTTTTTTAGTTGCATTTTAAGCCACTAGATGTCAAGTTTTGTGTGTTTAACTTTAATAAAATTATACGCAGAATAATCTCATTAACAATATGACATCAAAACCTCATTTTTGATATTTTTGAAGTTACTGCTTTTCGCAGTAGCAGGGCAGCGCAGGTACTAACTATTGACTATTAATATAATATTTATGTAGTTATGTAGATAGTTACCTACACGTTTTACAGAATTTTTATATTTATTAATAGTATAAAATATCCACCTAAGGTTCTTTGTTGTTCCCAGGTGAACGAAAACCACTGTTCAACTCGTTCTCGTATCCGTGGAGGTATGTTCAATTTCCTCAAGTATTCTAACGTCTCGTCTTGCAGTTTCCTATATTCAGTTTGAGATCTGGTGGCCGTTGCTATTATGTCACGAATCTACAAGAAAGCATATAAGAATATCAGAAAAAATTACAATTTAACAAATTTCACATAAATGATATGTTAATGCAAATTACAATACATATTCATATATTATAATATTACGTACCTACGTCAAGTTATTACACAAATAAGAACTATAATAGTATTCATTATAAATTTGTATTTAATATCCTTCTCATATTATTTAGACTTATGACTGAAATAGTGAAATGTATGAACAATTTACAATTGTATAATGGGATTAATGCGTATAATTAGTTTGAAAATTAAAATATTATATAACTTTACGAGATTCATTTTAGAAACTTTCTAGTTTCTACTTTTTACTTATAATTAATTTTATACAAATTGATGGATTGAATTCAAAATCCTGGATAAACGGTAATTATAAATTCGGTTTATTGCTCAACACTAGATGATTATACGATCAATAACAAGAATTCACCTCTAAATTAGCAATCATGAAAGTATTGATGGTAAAACACATTTTTTTTTAAAAATTATTCGACTGACTGATTTCTGAAAAGCGTAACGAGTGGTAATTTTTGAAATTTCCGGGCCAAGAACTATTCAGACCGTCCTTATACATAGTTAATATTATATTATTTATATTAGTAGGTATATGTACGAGTATATAAAAAAAACTATATTATATAGGTACAAAAATTCAATTTCTAAAATATTATCCATACTATAGTGCTTTATGCTGCTATAATAAATTATTTATACATACCTGTCCAATTAAAATTGCAAATACGAAAACGCCCATCAGCCAGCTAGCAGTCATGAACAAGTATTCAGCTTCGTTTTCCGGGTGTGGATTTTTCCCAATGGACGTTGCTGTCTTTGTGGCGAAGAAAAAACAGCGTATGTACCTGCAATATTATATATACTCAAGTATTATGTGAATTGTGTTAACATTTGAATTTTGAAAAGAGAAATATTAATTTTAGTTTTTGAAATTAATTTTTTTATTTGCATCTATGGTTAAAAAAATATAAGAAAAATCGTAGATGATAACTTAAAATATAATACAATTAAATTTGTTCCTGTAGTGTACTACGATGAGATTCATTTGAGCTAACCAATATAAAATTGAAGATTAGGATTATTTATATAATTTAAAATATACCTATTTTTATGACATTAGGACATAAGGTTACAAAGTTATAACCACAGTACACAAGGAACTTTTTTAGAAGAATAGGCTAGGGTACAACATTAAAGGCGTGGTATATAATGGTAACAGGTTCTCCTCAATCCTCGTGGTATACGGTGAAATATTTTTAAAAATCGGTCCGCGGGTAGTCGAGGTTCTAAGAGATAATGACCTAATATATGTATAGGTACTTGTAGATTTGTTAAGTTGGGCGAAAATCTTAGCTTGAGTTCGCGAGATTGACACCATTGACTGTTGCGCTATTGTGGTACTATGTATATGTTTATAATTATTGATTTTTTTATGTAAATTGTTGTGTTAAAGTTATACTCACGCGTTTCCTTGACCGTTGAACACCCAATTGTTCGTAGCAAGTCCTTCCTTAACCGAAACATAGTAATATGCACACGCGTTCAAATGCACTAAGTAGACCATATATGTCAATGTTCTTGTTACTCGAACTACATACGGCGACGACAAAACACTGTCAAAATGATCAAAGAATTCCCAAAACGTCTGAATCTTTATAGAAATCAACAAACAAAGAGGCCGTTATTTTATTTGCATTGTTGTATGGGTAGGCAGATCAATTTTTATAATATTATAGTTAAATGAGTATTTATTTAATCATTTGTACTTCAAATTAGATATGTAGATATACGATATTATATTAGTATAAAAAGATATACAATTATTTTCTTCCCAATGAATAATATATAATAATTAAAATATTAAAATTATAGTAAGACGGGAGTAATGAACATTTAAATATATTACTGGTATGTATAAGACGTAGGTACTTAAGTTATATTTGAAACAAGTTCCCCGCCTTCCCGGTTAGTTAAGCTTAAATTTAAATTATTCCATCAATGTTTTATTTAGACTAACTCTTTAAAAATATTTTCCGTTTTACTCCTAAAACGTAGGTATTTAAAAATTCTAAAACATCAATGAAAGTCAAAAATTATAATTATAAATTATATTATGATACTTTATTGTTATACCTTAATAATTCTGTTTAGTCTCATCAAAGGTAACATTTCTGAAGTAAATCCTGGTGTTAGACATATCAAGTCACCCGGCAAAAGAGAAATGATGTCCAACTAAAAATAAAATAATAATATTAGATAGGTATTTTAAAAATATGATAATAAATTAACAATAAACTTTTATCATTAAAAATATTATAAGTTATGGCATTTTATTCCTTTAATTTGAGTATTATGCACATAAATAACTGTCAATTTGGTTTAAAACAAAAATGAATAGATGACATTAAATTAATTATTATAAACAATGTTGTAACTTGAATACAGCTAAAATTGCGAAATAACAGTATAAATATTACGATACAATTTAATTAAAATATTAATAGGTATTTTTAAATTAATATAATATTATGCAGACAACCGTTCTTAATCGTGTTACTAAAAAAATAAAACGTTCCCAATCGTATAACTGTTTATTATATAGGTATTTTATGAACGGTATTTTTCATTTTTGGGTACTTAAATGTTACAAAAGTGTTATTGTATTTTAAATTAACTTTTATTTAACGTTATTCAAAAAGAAAAAACATTCCTAAAAATATAATTTTCTTAATTATTTATAATGGTGTTTGACTTCATAGAACTTTGTTCATTGAATATTTTAAGTTAAAATGTATATAATTTATAAAATTTAATACATATAAAACATTAATAAACTGTAATTGAATATTTTGAAATTGAAATGAATATTATTTAATTTAATATTAAAACTAAATTATGCTATTACAAGTAAGTTAGAATTACTTAAATTGATATTAATAATTTAATATTTGAATATATTTATTACTTACTAGATTTATTTTATTTCAACTTGTTTATATCTAATAATAAAATTGTATTCCAGAACAAATCTATCAAGCTTTAGGATCGAGCCCTTAAGACACTAAGAACATAATTTTATTTAAAAAAAAAAATCGATTTATTGTATAATTTAATTGAAAAAAAAAATGTAAACAACTGCAAAACATGCATAAACTAATGATCAAGTTGTCAATGTATTTTAAGACCAATAATAATAATAAAAAAAATTGTATTAATAAAATAATAGTATTTATAAATTGTTTATCAATTATAATTTTTAATTTTTCTTGTAATATGTATACCTACGTTTATTGTTATAACTTAAAATAATAGATATCTTCAGATTTAAATTAAGTTAAATAATATGTTTTGTTCAATCGTATTGAATCCGCTCCATTTTTAGTCTGATGAAATTACTTAAAAATATGTTTAATGTATAATGTATATCTATATCTTAAACTAATGGCTATAAATACATATTATAATACACTTCTGTCCTTACATTCACATTGGTAATTAATGTCTATAATCAAACGGCTTATTGATATATATAATATTGTTTTATAGTTCAAAACATATTATGAATATTGAGTATATTATGTAGTATAATTCTAATTTTGTATGTTTTAAGTAGGTGCCTACCTCCTAATCATAATGCACTGATTAATGACGTTATGTTTTCTTAGAAATTCTTGTTATGAACAGAATTTATTAAATTTACGTACGCTAATTTAATGACATGTCTATTTACTTTCGATTGAAGTTTTTCCAAATAGTTGACTTCAATGAGTTTCAGGTCACGCACCCAAAACCCGTCCTTAAGGTACATAATACGCGGTTTAATCACAAACGTGTCCAGCAAATTGATCGCGTCCGTGCAATAGTCTAGCAACATCCACTTCCATAGGTTTTCCGGTGTCTGATAAGGAAATGTTATACGCAACGGTATTACCCAACAGTTGTACAGGTAGCACATGGTAACGAGGCTTAACCATGCCACGTAACACAAGCCTAAATAATAGAACACGTCGAGATTACAACAATGTCAAAACTATTTGCGGCGATCGGCGTGCACTGTGTGAGCTGCAGTGTGCGTACTCTGAGGTTCGATGATGAAGTCCAGACTAGTGACCCAAGCCAAAAAGAACCACGAGCGTTTTTTCAATGACTTTTCCGGCTGTAGTTCTATTGGCATGTCGGATAATTGGAACCTTGAATGAGCCGACAACGGGTGTAAGCTATCCGCGTCTAAAATCAATTAACAACAATAATTATAATAATAATATCTGCAGCATCACATTTGAACGGATAGATAGGTACGCGGTAGCCACTTTGTGAAATCGAACTTTTCATATGAAAAGTTGTATACATTTCATGAAGTGATAACTGATTATTCATACTCAGTGAATTACGAAAATATTTCGTATTTAATACATTATTATTATAAAGTATCTATTCCACATTAACATATTATGTATTTGATATACCAATAAGTACTCTGCAGTTCTGGAAATATGCCATTACAATTTTTATTTCAGCTGAACAATTGACAAACAAAAGTATAATCAATAACTTTGCGTGACACTGTTCTGGGTTGTATTAGAAAGTCAGGACCGTAGGGCTCAAGTTGTTCGTGTAAAAGTGCATGTTAATCTAAACGATGTGTTTCTATTAAAAGAAGGTAGTTGTAGTATGAAATGTAACAACCGTTATTGTCACTATCTTCACGGTATTTGAGTATTTTACTTTTTTTTTAAATTTAATATAAATATAAATTCGATATTTATATATCATTATAAAATATGACTGCGATACTGCGTATTAATTTACTTCATATTAATATTATATATTAACTATGACTTATTAAATAAGTCAAAATTACGAATGAAAATCTTATATTTTATGGTATAGATATGGCATAAATAAATAATAATATTAACTTTGTCCGGTAAATGTTTTTTTTTTCATAAAGTAACTGATCACATTGCGAAAAAAAATCACATTATGTCAAATGTTCAAATGTTGGGGTGGTCATTTCGTGAAATATTTTTTTATTTTACGTAGTGTGTAAAAGATGTTTCCATATTATGAAATTGGTTACTTTTCATAAATAGATAGAATTTACGATGTATAATGTATATATATATATATTATAAACACAATAAAATCTAAATCGAATTGGTGCCAAAACCTATTGGTGTACCTAGTCATTCTGAAGAAAAATATTTTTTTTAAATTAAAAATGTACGCTTTTTCAGGCCTTAGCTAAGGGACTGGACTTGGCTCAACATTTTTTCTTTTTAATTGTTTTTCGTATGTTGTTTTCTAATATTTAAATTTTAATACAAAGTTTTGCTTAAAATAAAGTTGTTTGATTAAAATTTTGCAGATGTTAAATTTTATTTTCAGGTATCTGATTAATCATTAGTAGGGAACGGACTTTAATGCCATAAAAAATAAGAAAAATGTCCCAAAAAAATACGACTTAATGCCTTAAAAAATGCTTTAATATCAAAAAATGCACTAAAAACAACTTTAAAAATGTATTTAAATTCAATAAAAACACAATTTTGAACTTTTAGATAAATTTAGATAAATAGCTTATCTAGTTTAGTAGCTTATCTTTACCTAATTGCGTGTAATAATATGTTGTAAGTTGTATGTAGGTATGTATAATGTATAATATACGCGCGTGTCTACACGTGTCAACAATAATTTCGTCTGGGTTTATCTGATCGGTAAAAACATAATAAATATTAATTTTTATTTGTTTAGAATGAATTTTCATACATTTTTATCGAATTTTATCCATTTCTGTATAAAAATGACTTCAAAACATCTAAAATGCACTAAAAATGTAAAAAAATGCAAAATAAAAATTATATTCTTTAATTTCTTGATGTATGAAATAAACTTTGTGCTTGGTAAGCAATGTTTTCGGATATTCAGAAAAAAATTCAAATTGCATTCAAATCCGTTCCCTAATCATTAGTTAATTATTATAAAATTAAATAATAATTAAGGTAATTAAACTTAAAATATTTATAAAAAAACGAAAATGTTGTCCTATCCCTGTGTAATTATTTGATTAGCATTTTTGTAATGTTTGCGGACTGAGTTTTTTTTTTAAATTTGTCATTTACTTTAATACTGCGGATATACATAAATCTATTATAGAAATATATTATCAAGTGTTGACTAATAAACAATAATCAACATCCTAGTAGCCGGTGGGCACATGTTTTCTATTACCTACTCATTAATTTTATACATATAATATAATATTATCTTTATAATAATATTATAGCATGTAACTAAAATAATAATATAAAATGTTTGTAACCATGAAAATTTCGGGATAATGGACCACTCACCATTACGAGGCCGAGAGATTTATTCAGACATGGCCCACCCTTGGCGCCAACACTGCAGTAATAGTTATCGCTGTGGGCTTATAACTACTGTTTTGGAGTACTATACTATATAATACACATACCGGTGAAACTCATACTCGACGAAGATGGCAAAACATAGTTCTCGCACTTGTTTCGTTCTTTGGAGCATTGTTCATTTAATTTGTCCATTAATTTAATCGCATTCAAACTGCAACATGAAATTAATACATACGTACAAACGGTAGCAAAATAGTTCACTGTGTTTATTCGATAATAATTTTTTTTAATTATTATTTTTAAAAGCTATTATTGTATTAAACAGTTATATGTATTTATTTTCAAGTATTTTTAATGTACTCTAATGATTAATTATAAATAATTAATTTCCTAGTTCTTAAAATTTGAATTTCACATTTGCTAATATTTTGAAAATTGAATTATTAATTTCCATTATAAGTTTATATTAAGAAGATATATGTTTTAAGGTATTATTATAGAAGGTGTTGGATTGACTGGTTAAATAGTAGTAGGTTTTAAATAATTCGAAAATAAACACGGTTAAATTTCTTGAAATATACTTTAAAAATTTTAAAAATATATTCAAATATTATAAAATAAAATTTTACGATGATCAAATAAATTTGTTCAACGTAAGTGGAAAAAGAGGGTACTTTAGTTAAATAAAAATATATGTATATTATGTGTCACCCTCACCGATGTATTCCATATTTCAACATTTTATTTCAGATAATTAAAATTATACTCTTTTCATACTTACTAATCGGTAATTAGTAATTAATTATTTTACCTTTAAAATTGAAATATTTCGAATATTTACAGTAACTAAAATGTATTAGATGATGTCGACTGTAATGTATTTTTTTTTTTTTTTTTTACATAAATAGAAAACTTATACCAATCATACTGACTATCCTGTTCATCGTATAAAGCTTCTAAAAATATACTTGAATTCGTTGTAATGTTAAGTTGATAGTGATTTTTCCAGTTTTTGAAATTTAACTCCGAAACTCTTTAAGATTAAATTTTTAAATTTTTAATACTAAGAATATTAAAATGATAATAATATTGAAGTGAACAAATTAATTTAAAAATTTAGAAAGTCATTTTCGAGTAAATTTCATGACGAATTCAAATAAATTTTTAGAAAATGTATCAGATAAATAGTTTGTTGTGTAAAGTACGTTATTAACATGTGCGTGTATGTGTGGAAGCGTTCCGTTGTTTCTTTTACACACAATGATCACTCGCAAGTATTCCTATGTACTCATTTAGAAAATTGCCTATATTGAACTCCTAAAATCTCCTTAAGTTTTGAGAAAGCTTCATATGCATGTACATTGTACATTTTATTATAAGGTGTGTGCCAGTCTATATTTATAAATGGTTAAATTTGAACATACGAGAAGATGGAATACTTCAGCTTGGAACCCCGCCCCGAATTCACAATTTTTACTTTAATCTATATAGGTATATGTAGTATGGCTATAAACACAAACAAATTTATTAATAAATTTAACATCAGCCCAACACATAATTTAACACAAAAATCTGAAGCAAAATATAAATGTAAAAATTTTAAACATAGATAATAGATATTATACAATATTTATGAAATATATATTTTCTTAAATCAGTATAAATAGGTAGTGAATTATTAATTAAAATACCTCGTAGATTGTTCAATTGGAGAAACCGGTGTAGTAAATGTGGAATACAATTCCTCAGAACCCGAAGAACTTTCATTTGTAATCGGCATATTATCAGACAACCATGGTTCATCAGTTGTGTTATAGTAATCATATTGTGGTGGTATTCTATCCATCTATAATTCATAAATACAAATTTAAATAATTTATTAATAATAGTAGTAATAGTACCAACAAAAGTAATTCACTAATAACAATATTAATATTGTAATATTTTATTATATTTTTGAACATATTATGTTGATATTCACATTAATTTAAATACATTTAAATTTTAAGCATGCGGAATTGCGGAAGGGATAACAATTAATCTTAAATCTCTTTTATATAACTTATTCTAACTATTATATAAATATATTTTATTAATTTTGAATATATTTACTGAACATTTTATTGAATAACATTAAAATAAAAACTAACAAAGGTGTTATTGTCATTAGAATAAAATAAATGTTGTCAAGAATTATTTTCTTTCAAATTATTAACAATCAAATAGTCGTGATATTAATAGGAATAATTTTTTCAATTAGGATATTATAATATGATACGTAGGCCTCCAACGACTATGCCTACTCATTATAATTCAATACAAACAGAATATCCATGTTAATTAAATGATTCAACAATATTGTTATTGAAAACAAATCCTACTTATTGTATCGTCCTTCAGAAGGTCAGTCAAATTATTACAGTAATTCAATTAATCTTTCTATGTACGTATTTTGTAAATTTTGGTTTTAAATGCTAAGCTATCGGTAAGTATATTAATTTACAATTTTACATTCGAGGCAGTTGAATGTGTCTTAAAATTAGCGAATTCCTATCAGTGTAAAATCTAATAGTAGTATATATAAACTTATATATTTATTTATTTTTCAAGTTGGAATCGTAACCATTGCTGCAATGCTGTCTCCCCAGGCAGCAGGTATATATTATTACGAGTATATTATATACCTATGTAATAGATTAATTCAATTTTATTAATAAATACTTATTGAATATGAACTACATACAACTATATACAACTATGTGGATAAATTGAGTCGTTCAAAAATTTGATATTCAGAAAAAGTGATTAAAAAAATAAACCAGAAAAGTCACCGCGTGACAGCTTTGATTTTTAAGGATATTTTAAAATTAATTTATCTTAAAGTAATATTGGTAATTTTTTTTTCCGTAGTAAGAATGATTATATGTTGAACTAATTTTTTTAAAAATATCGCATATACCTATATTAATTCTGTATTATTAATTGTTATAATGATTAATAATACATATCATACAATATTGCTATTGAGGTGATTGTAGAAGTAGTGATTTTCTGTCATTGTTTGACAAACGTGCTACATATTAATTTAGACGTGTCCAGGTGTCCTATTTCCAACGTACTGATTGTTCTAATGAAGCAATAAGAATTCTAAAAACAGCTTTTAATTGATGTGAAGTCTGTTTGAGAACGACTTTCCCACATTTTTGATTTTAATTTCTTTAAAAATTAAAACATGATCATTTTTAATTTCTATTTTTTTAATATAACTTTTTAAGATTTTATGGAAATAGAATTAAAAATGTAGAAAAGTAAATCTCAATTAGATAAAACGAAAAGTTTAAATATTTTCTTTCGGAATTTTTATCGCTTCACTAGATCGTATATAGGTTCATTGGAATGGAGTACACCTAAGTTCCTATGTTGCGCTTCCATTTGTCTTAACTTATAAGTCCATAACAATAATATAGCGTTCCCTATACTTACAATTTAAATTTATGTACTTGTATATTAAAGCATAATTAGCATTAGTACCTATTATAAAACTTAAAGTTAAGAACATTATCTGTTATCTGTCATCGGATTTTACGATATTTTAATTTTTAAATAAGTTATGAGCATTTTTATATTTTAGTATTTTTATACTTACTCATTTTTGGCTTAAAAATCAAATTATCAAAGTATCGTAATAAACTGAGAACAAGAGATAACAGGTAATGTTTTTACCTTTAAACTTGATAGTAGGTCAATTCGTTCTAATATTAAAACTTATAACACAAAATCGGTTCTACTGGGAGAAAATGTACTAGTGCTATCATGTTGTACACTTGTACTTGTACGTTTATAATAAGATAGAGACAACAGATGCAGGTATAGTATCCTCATCAATGCTCATAATAAAGTATATGTAAGCTATAAGCTCCCACGAAGCTTTCATAGTCTTATATGAACAGGGCTCGGGACTTGAAACATTTTCTTATTTTTATGGATTGACTTAAAATATAGCAGAGTGCTATGGAAGTGTATGTCGTGTTAAAACACGTTCAATTATGAAATTTGAAAGTGCTTTTTTTCAATAATTTTTTAAAAATATGCTTATTTCCAGTTTTTCTGATTATTTTTGTTTTTTTGACTAGTTTTTCTACTTTTTATGGTTTTTTTCGAAAAATCTATAAATAATAAGGCAAAATGTCTCGAAAGTAAAGTTTGATTTTTTTATAATATAAAGATTTTTTTGATTTTTTAGTTAGAAACTTTTCCTAATCATTTTGTTTCAATAATTTTGTAGTCTTTAATTATATTATTTTTAGCACGGTTACAATTACAAATTATGTCTATTACATACTTTATCATGTAAAAAGAAAGTTTTTTTTTTTTGATTAAATATTTTTGCTCAAAATTATGTTTTTTAAATGCTTATTTGAGTACTTATAATGATGTTTTTAAGCTCTTATTTTAAAGATTTTAAGTGTTATAAGTCCCGAGCCCTATGAGGATTCTTATATTAAATTTTAAATTTTTGTAACATACAAACTAAAATTGTATTTTACATAAATAATGCAAAATTAAGAGAATAGGTAACTAAATTTCAAATTATGTTTATGAATAACACAGAACAAGTCAAAATATTTTGAAAATTATAGCATGTCTATTAAATATTCATTAAAATATTTGGAAAGAATGTAAAATCTGCACGGTTATTCATTTTTGAATTACAAAAGTATATCATTATTGTTTTTAATTTATATATAGGTTTCATCACAAATCAACGTACAAACTTTGTACAGATTTTAATTGAATTTTTAATAATAAAAAAAATCAATTGAATTGATATTATCGTTTTTCCAATTTATTTTGAAAATTATTGAGAATATCTTATTTTTAATTTTCTCGCCTCAAGTACCAATTAGATTGCTACCAGAAACAACTCAAAGTTTAAGATTGAAATATATATATATTTTTTTTTGATCTAAAAGGTGATAACATAAAAAAAAATCGTACATCGTAGTAAAATCAATAAATGTAACACTCGAAATCTAAAAAATCTAGTGAATGGTAGAGACATAATGTACGCATAAGCTTTCAAAAGGTTAAAACAGTTACGCAAGTATAATATATACATACATGCATACATAATATAATTCAAAACGCATCATTAGAATTTATTGTAAAATTAAATTAGCAAACGTAAACAATCTCTAGTCTGTTATCAAATTCTCAAGGTAGATATAGAGTGTTAATGATGCAAAGAAGGCTTTGGATATTATGCCTCGAGAAAATTCTAGTGTGAAATTTCCTTATTTCTTTTATCGGTATTATATTATTTTATTAATTTAGAATGTTTTTGACATCCGGCAATAATTGTGTTTTTACTAAAGTATATAGAAACAAAAAAAAAAATAAAAATAATTGTTTACGTAACTCGCACTAGGAACGGAACTACATAGGTACCTGCCGAATTTGCTCCAAGGAATCGCGCGTATTATACCTATATAAATGTACCTATAATATAAAACATAGGACCTTAAGTGATGAAAGCGATATTGCGGGACAAAAGAAAGTTTTTTTCGTTTCGTTATTGTTTGCCGTTGTGTATACTTTATGTATTTAATTTATACTCGGAGAACACCGTCTGGTCCGCCGTATAGTGTGGATAAGACAATATAGAATATTAGCCGACCATAATGTTATAGACGAGAGGGTTATGCAAAAGTAGCTGGGACACCCGCAGTGTCACAGTAGTCCCGAGGCAATAGAATTCAATGAAAAGATGATCACGGACAACTCCGTACAGTACTGCAGGGCTCAGTTGCCACCGATCAGGAGACAACGGCGACACTAACGATCACACTGCGTAACCTACTTACGGGACGCCACTACTGGATTACAGTGCATATATTATCGGCAAATAATCTATCTTTTTTAATGATTAATTATTGTTGTCTGACTGGTAGGATTTTTTTTTTCAATCATATATACCTATAGCAGACACAGTTGCCGAAATTTTTGTAGGCATTTTTCAAATTTATTAAGTAGGTATAAGCGCTTTTAAATTTTAGTACACAATATCATTTTTATAATATATTATAATTTATAACCATAGTGGGTACATATTTCTAATTTCAAATATTAGAAATGTAATATTATTAAGATATAAAAAAAAAGTTTGATTGGACCGTGGTTTATTTTGAAGTTTAGACTTTTACAAACGAGATTTGATTAAAAATCCAAAATTTTTCTATCAAACGTAAATACTAATTTTTGTTATGTCACTTTATATTATTACCTTCGCGTATATAATTACAATATTATACGTTAATTTAAAAAAATTAAATGCATTATTCAATTATGTTAGGTAAAACATTAGCTAATAGCTATACCATTCATTAGGTTAAGTAGGTACACATGTCATGTTAATTTTTATTATTATTATGTTATGATAAGAAATTTATTTGATTATTAAACTTAATATATCATTGCAAAAATAGAAATTATTATATTCAGCCAGTGAATATTTATTTCGACTTTAATATAAATCGTGATAAAGGTAAATAACCTTGACACGTGTACCTATACTCAAATGATCGATTAATTAGCCAAAAAAATATCTGTTATGTGATTAAAAATTGTTCACATTTAACAGTTACCTAACACTTCGTTGTAAACACTATTTAGTTTATGATATCGTACAGGTTTAAAAGTAGATCAATATCCAGTTCTATTTGAAAATGCTATTATTAAGCTCAATTATTTATTTTTTTTTTTTGTACGTATTACCGAAACAAACCTTTAGAAACAGTTTACTATATATAGGGACCAGATATAGACATTTAAAAAAAGTACATTTTAAAACTTAACTCCTTATCTATCGTAATTGCCCAATGCGTATACTATTCTACCCGTTTTACCCATATTTCCATAGGTCATTTCTTCTATAAAAATTGTTTTTTTTTTCATCTGATTACTCTTTTTATTTTATTATTATTATCAACTATAAAAACCAATTATTTGAAATTATAATGTCAACTCATTTAGTGTGTGTCTTTATGATGAAAATACTTTTATATTGAAGAATTTAAAGTAAACTTAAACTAAAGTATAAATTATTTTTTAAAGGTAAAAATATCGAGTGTTAAATTTTAAATATATACGATTTAGTAAATCGTGCTACCAACCAATAAGAATGCTTTAGGTCGAACCATAAAATATAATAATTTAATAATCAAATTATGAAAAACAGTAAAAACACATAAACACGTATTAGCCCATAACAATTTTAAAAAAAGAGTACAATATCATGTACTTAACACTATTGTTAAGGACACTATAGGACAAACGTCAAAAAAGAGTACTGTCCTACGAAAAAGAGTACGTCTGGTCACCATAAGTCTATGTACGAAGAAAATATTTTAGAATCGACAATATTATTCTAGATAATGAAGTATCGGTATCTCAATTAGTAAGGCGTGACTGTTTGAAAACAAATGTACAACAGATCATCGATGTAATTATGTAAATGCTAATCCAAAATTATTGTGAACTCGAGATGTCACAGAGTAGCCTCATACACATATATATGAATAATAAAAATATACCTAAATATTATAATAATAATTGAGATCGTTATAGTAATATAATATAATATAATAATAATACAAAGTCGTGTGATAATATAATACGATAATAGTATAAATTTATATATAGGTACTTAGTATAACAGTAGGTAGAGTAGCTAATGCAATTTATATTTTCTAGTTACTACACTACTTACCTATATTTACTTTTATTATTTATTTTTTATTATTAACTTAATATTATATTGAGTTAATTAATGTTGATTTACTACAGTAAGGCACACCATTTTGATTAATCGTATTTTGATAAAATAATTACCTATGATGAATATTGGCTATCTATATTTTTATATAGATGTTGTATTTTTTTTTTTTATTAATTCGACAATATTTCTAATATCATAAGGACACAATACAATAGTTATACAACTACACTTAACTAATAACTACCTATACAAAGATCTTAATTAATTAGGTATACATAGGAAGCAGGCGTGGATCCAGAGTATATTTACGGGTGGGGGGGAGGCAATACCGTGTGCGTATCGTATTTTATCGGTTGCCAAAAACAGATATCTTAGAATTTACTTGTGTGGCTGAGTCTACGAGGGGGGCTATCGCCCCTTAGCCCTGCCTTGGATCCGCGCCTGAAAAGCAGTAGGTCCAGGTGTACTATATACAGTTTTCTACGTACTATTGGTATTTCAATGTTTAGTTCTTATACCTAATTCAAATGATATTAAATAAGTATAGGTAAGGCATCTATTACACAAAAACCAAAATTCGATTTTAAACATCAGTTCGTCTACAAAATTGTTTAAAAACGATTTTCAATTTATTTCTCTGCGTGCAGGAAGTGTGCGAAACGTATTCAAACCATACGTACACCGTGTTGTTTATTAATTTTTTTTACTAAAACAATAATGTCGTAATAATAATATGCTCAAAACATATAAAGTGTTTGCACACGCTTCGCGCACAAGTCAGGTATTGTGTTACTTATATTATACATATACATAATGTTTGATAAGTCGTGTGACACGTGACTAAAATATAATATTACACAACGCTTTATCATTATTGTAAAATATATTCGACATGACGAGTGGTTGGGTGAGGGGAAGGGGGTTTCGAGCAGGTAAATCGCATCTACGGTACGATCGGCGGAAGCTGCGCGTTGTATATATATATACAGATCGGCGCGTCGGACATTATAACTAGGTATTAAAATGTATAGTGTTTACTCACTTAATTCAATCGTCGGTAATATTCGAATACCCGCGATGCACCTATACCGACGACAACGGTATGTACGGTGACGAACGTATGGTGTATTTACGTGTAATGTCGCGGGGATGAACTAGCGCGGACAGAGCGTGCCGGCGGAAAGATGGGAAAAGCGCGAGAGGAAATGTTCTCCCGGGCAAATCAATAAATTGGGCCCACATTTACGTTGTTCGCGTTGTATACATGCGTAGCTGCAAACGGTAAACAAACACGCGACGAAAATCAGTCGCACAGAACCAATATTATTATTATTACCGTATATTAAATACGACGATCTCGGGGCGGTGTCTATTTCGGTTTTGATCGCACGCAGTCCGATTAAAGGCAGTGTTTTAGCGATAAATCGCGTTTTGCGCAGAAAAACCAATATAATAATACAGTAGGCGGGATATTATTGTTGGTCTTTGTCGAATGAAGCCGACGTGGACGCTGTTAATATTATGATGTGATATTATGCGCTGTCGATCGTTCTATATACTATTTGTTTAGACTTAAAAACATATATCTGAACGACCTGGACAGAGAGCAAACTACATATTTTAGTGACCGGGCGTTGTACAGCAAGCCACTCGTCTCGCATCGGCGCACACCGCACTACGAGTGGCTGTGTATAGTGTTGTTTATTACTATAATATATACATTTTAATCATATACACTTGAAAAGCTCTCGTGAACGGAGCAAAATTATCTGATGTGTTCACTTTATTAATAATACGTAATGACGTGTGCGTAGAAATGGTGTATACTTACAAAAATGATTAAGAAAAAAAATGATTAAACTCTTTTATATCCTTTGTATCCTTTGTACATAATATTATCTACTAACATTTGTGAACATTTAGAATATTAAGTTATTGCTAAATACCTGCTATATTATGATCTATAGTGACTAAGCAGGAGGGTGAATGATTTCGGATTCGATCCGGGACAAATGGACGTAGCCGTTTGGATGTGGGGAAAATGTATTGAAAAAAATTAAAATTGATTAATCAATAAAAATATTAGTAGTATAATTTAAAGAACATAATTATAATACGCCAAATAGATCAATATTATAATTAAATTATATTAATAAAAAAATGTTAGAATTTAATGATGAAATATTAATTAGTGATATATATTTTTTGAGATTGTATTTTAATTGTTGCTGTACCTACCTATTATAATAAAAAACTATTTTATATATGTTTTTAAAAGTATTATAATAATTAATAATATATAACGTATAAAATCTATTTTTGATATTGCATTTTAAACTTTAAATTTTTACTAGGTACTAAAATTTTTATTGATTATTAATTTTTTTTGTCGTCTAATTTTCTTTATGTCCAAACAGCTACGTTCGTTTGTAGCTATTAGCTTAAGATTATGAAACAAGAAAACTGTTCGATTTTTTCAGATATATTTATAGTCGTATAATATGTTATATGTTACATTTTAGTGGAAATAAATAAACGATAAATTTATTATTAAAAAACACTGGGTTGAAATTGTAAAGAATTTTTTTTATTTTTATAAATATATTTTATAATGTACATTTTTTTTCATAAAATATCTGTACAATTATTTGTTTCCTCATTCTATTCGGATTATAAAAATTATTACTATATATATGGCTATGGCGCTATACCTATAAAATATTATGTGCAATATTCGTATTACATTCTATTGAATCTTCAATTCCAATTTATTCTATTATTCTTTTTTGAATGTCAATAATTATTGTTTAGTCATTAAGGTTTAATTTATTATAATGCCATTTTACTAATAAAACATAACTCTCTATTATTTACCGGAAAAAAAAAATTGAAATATAACCAATAATATCCATATTTACTATAAAGTAATTTCTATTTCCTCTGTTAATGATAAAATGTTTAATTTTAATTTAGTTTTAAATATAAAATAGGTAGTGTAAACCGCTTTTTTATACTTAAATAGTTAAATTATTTGATAAATGAAACTTTTTTATTACAATGCTGACTTCGTCATTAATGAGCAACATTTATTTTATCAAAATAGGAATAATTTTAATGTGGTTTTTCATTTTATATATCATTTTAATAATATAATATAAGGTTTACTAACCATGATTATTTTGGTTAGCATATTTTTTTCAATTTGTCCATTTCAGTAATTCAGTACTTAGTTTAAATTGAAGTGTTGATACTTGATGTAGATACTCTAAAATCGACATTAAAATAATTAAATTTCGTAGGTAGTTGATATAAATACATGTTTAATAAAATCCATTCATTTATGCACGAATTTGCTCAACAGAATTAAATAATTAACTATTTTGGTATAATATTAATGAATAACTAACAACAACAATTTACATTTAACACGAACAAAATGAATTATTGGAATAATATATGATATTATATATGTACTTATAATTATTAGTAACATATACTCACCTAGACGTCCTCAACTGAAATTAATTAATTTAAATGCTTATTCTACGTTAGTAATATTAAAAGTTTCTTTTTTTTTTTTTAATTTTTATCTATTTATAAAACGTATAGTATGCATCCTATATTGATAAATACATTTTATATGCAAATTGTAGGAATCAATAATTATTACTTTGTTGATTTAATATTAGTAACGATGATGTTTAAACTTGAATTTTCTGTAATTATAAGAAAATGTATTTGATAAAAAATTACTTTATTGAGAGATCAAATAACATCACTACTTACTCACGACTCGGGTCGCAAGATAATATAGCCATTGTTGCGCATAATAATTTTGATAGTTTATTGGAAAATATTGGCACAATTTAAAAAACAACTTTGAGCGGACTTCGGAGTACGATAAAATAAAGCTTGAGGATTTATACATTTTAACTAATAAAATCTGATAAAATAAAATATATTGTACATACCTACTGTAGAATAAAATGTATTGAATAAGTTATACAGCATATCTGAAAATGTAACAAAATATTATTATACCATGAATCTAAATACACTTGAACGTTTTAGATTTTAAATGGATGGTACATATTATTATTATAATTACTAGAAACGACTACTATCATATAATATAAGCATTAATAAGAATTTTCACGGTAAATAATTATTGTTTGGCATGATTTTCAAATACCTATTTTCATATGAGTATACTATTTTTTAGTAAACGCAATTAATCATTTAGGATGGTTAATAATTTATAATGCACAATGTATACATGTATTTTTTTATTTAGTTAGCTAAGTTAAATTTAAGTAAATATATTATCGATTTATATTATTTATTGTATTTTTAATAAAATGTAAAATATTTTAATTTTAAGGAAGTACAATTCAAAATCATCTTCTTAAGATAATTTAGTGTTATTAAATATTAATTTTTAATGTAGCTCGTTTTTGTACAAAAATGACAATTAATACATCGTTTTTTTGGTATAACAGAAGAGTTATGAGTTAATGACATACAGTTTATTGTATAAATAAATAATTTAAAAATAAGATTATATATTCCAACTCAATTATTAATAACTCTATTTGAAGTAATGCGGACAAAGACAAAATACATTTTGATACGTTATTATTATTATTATTATCTATGTGTTAATAATACAATCGTAAAAACAAATTCGGTCAAATAGATTCGGGGTTACCTATATTGTTTATGATGTATGAGTAGGGTATCCCCGTTTCACGCAGATTTAGGTAGGTATTGGAATCGGAGTATATAAACCACTGAACCTATCAACAGAGGTACATTCTACAATCTATCATGGCTTTCTACGCATCATTGGTAAGTACCTACTGTTATTTAATATAAGTTTTATATCTCATACGATCGAAATATTTTTTAAAGAATCATTTAACACTTGTACCTATTTATAAAATTTAACTTTTATTGTGCATTAATTCTCTTAGAATTTTTCGTTATAACTTAACGGTTTTGTATGAAAAAAAATAAAAAACCAAATCTTTGAGTTTAAAAATTAAAATAAAACTTATAAGTTATACCCATTCTTATACTCGTAAAAGACATAATTATTTTAGAACGAGTAATCAATTTTTATTGCAATGGATATAATATACATTATAGGTTAATAAATATTATTTTATTTATTAATATCAAACTACATGTTTCAATGTTATAATGTTTCTATACCATATACGTTTAAGAAAATGTCTTTGTTGTAGTTACATTTTAATAGTGTTTTTCTATATATTCCATAATTATTTAATATCTAATATTTTATGCACGTAGTTTTTTATTTTATTACTTAACTTAAATTAACACAGTTACAAACATATATTAATTATCATCAATTTTGGATAATCATATAGACAAATAGTTATAAATAGTTAGGTTTTTATGTATGCTATAATTCTAAAACTAGGTAGATATATTATACATATTATGATCATGATATTGATCTGCAGATTGATCTGTATTTAAATAAAACTGAAATAAACTGTACGTATCAACTACCTAACTAAGAAAAATATTTTTCACTTTGTATTTTTGTAGGTGCTAGTCTCCGCTGCGTGCCTCATAAGCTTTTCTGTGACGGGAGAAGAAATATCTAAAGTCACAGAAGAGAAAACAGAGACGAAATCAGAAAATGATGATGAAGTAACTGCCAAAAGAGTGGTTTTCGGTTCGTTACACCCGATCAACCATAATGTTGGCATTGGCGGCGGTTATGGCTCAGGTTCTGGTCACGGTGCAGGTGCCTCAGGGGTGGGATTAGGCGTTGGTTTCGGTTTGGGCGGTGGCGGTGGCGGCGGTGCAGAAGGAGGCGGTGCAGGAGGAGGAGGAGCCGGAGCAGGTTATGGCGTCGGTGGTGGATCAACCAGCAGTAACTACGGAACCGGTGCCGGTTATGGGCAAGGAGGCGGTTCCGGCGGAGCTGGTTATGGGCAAGGAGGCGGTTCCGGTGGTGCCGGTTATGGACAAGGAAGCGGTTCCGGTGGTGCTGGTTATGGACAAGGAAGCGGTTCCGGTGGTGCTGGTTATGGACAAGGAAGCGGTTCCGGCGGTGCTGGTTATGGACACGGCAGCGGTTCTGGCGGTGTTGGTTTTGGCCAAGGAAGTGGTTCCGGTGGTGCTGGTTATGGGCAAGGAAGTGCCTCTGCCGGCAGTTCCAGCTATGGTCAAGGAAGTGCCTCTGCTGGTAGTTCCAGCTATGGTCAAGGAAGCGGTTCCGGTGGTTCTGGTTATGGACAGGGAAGTGGTTCTGGCGGTTTCGGTTATGGACAAGGAAGCGGTTCTGGTGGCTCTGGATATGGACATGGAAGCGGTTTCGGTGGTTCTGGTTACGGACAAGGAAGCGGTTCCGGTAGTTTCGGACACGGAAGCGGTTATGGCTCAGGAAGTGGTACAGGCGGTAGCACTGGCGGATATGGTGTCGGGTCTGGAGGAAGCTACGCAAACGGTCTTGGAGCCGGTCAAGGTAGTGGTTTTGGCGGCGGATCTGGAGGAGGTTACGGAGGTGGATCCGGCCAAGGAGTCGGATTTGGTAACGGTGTCGGTCACGGCCACGGACACGGCGGTGGTTTTGGACACGGCGGAGGATTTGGTCACGGCGGTGGATTCGGTCACGGTGCTGGATTTGGTCATGGCGGCGGTTATGGTGTCGGTGGTGGATTTGGTGGTGCTCATAGTATCTTCGGTCTACACCACAAACCTCAACTCATCGGAGCCCTCGCACACGGTGGTGGCATCGGATTTGGCGGTGGTGCCGGCGGCGGCGCAGCAGCTACATATGGCTAACGGTACGGGCCATACGTATATTCCAACTCAACATGATAATTTATCATTATAATAATATAACAACCGTATAATATATAAAATTATTTATTCGTATATAACTTATTTTGGTGCACGTCCATTGACTAAATCATTCGGAAAAAACTTTTGTTTTAATATATTATTGTATTTATTTAATTTCTCTATTGTAATATTCTATTTTATTTAAATATGTATATTTTTATTTATGTTAAACATTAAAAATCTTGTTTTCAATGAATACATGCGTATTATTTCTATTAGAGATGAAATAAATTCGTTCAGATATATTGATAAATATTATCTTAACTTATTTATGATCATATTATGGTAGGTATAAAATAAAATATAAACAAAATAAACAATACTACCATTAGTGTAATAAATTATGGTTCAAAATTTAATTATTAAACTTAATTAAACTAGTACAATAGTTACAAACAATATAAAATATTTTTTTAATTTTTGATCAATGGCATAACTTATAATGTTGTACACCATGGTACACTGCAGTAATACAATCATAAATATTTTTTGTAGTTTTTAATACTCCGTAAAAAAAGGTTTCTTTTTAGTTTAAATTCTTAATATTATATAAAAACAAAGACTTGTTAAGATTGAAAAAAAAAAAGAAATGCATAATTGAAATGAAAATGAAAATAAAATTTTTTAGTTATTATTTATAAACTTTTTATTTATCAACATATTTATTGAACAAATGATAAAAAAAAATTGAGAAATGAGTGTCGAGTGTATCTTGTCACCGAGAAGTAATATTCATTGTAATGTATGTGTTAAATATTAATTCAATGATAAATTATTGTACACGACAAACAATTTTGAGCGAAGACGATCTGTCAGCGGCCTATATCACTATAAAATTAATTTATTTTACTATAAGTGTATAAATGTTATTGTGTGTATAAAATACAATAATAGACATTGAAAGTATCAAGAACCCGTAAGGCATGAATAATATTTTCAAATTACAATAAAATATCTAAAAACGTTATTCTTTGTTCAAATATGTAATTTAATCCAAAATTTAACTTAAAATGTTTATAAAGATTTGAAACGAACACTACGCCCATCATAGGGCTGCCAAATTACCCTAATTATCAAACACTGCCCTCGCAATCCTTATATTTTCATATCAAGATGTTAAAAGAATCATATAGCCAAAGAATAACTCACTACCAGTAGGAAAAAAAACTGCTAAAATTGTGAACCAAATTACACGAGATCAAAAGAACCATACTCTCTTGGCCTTTCTCTGAAAATATCACGAGAAAACAGGAGACATGTATCACCCACCTCAGAGTATAGGACACACACACATCACTCACCAACACTTCACGAAGAGAGAAAAACCCCCAGTTTGCACCAGCTGTGGCATCCCACTAACCAACAAAGACATTTTCACTATATGCCTGAACTTCGAAAGAGAAATAAGAAAATCGTGCCTGCTATATCATATTATATTCAAAACACTCAACCTAACCTGACCCGAGCCACATCAGATCTACGCTGAAATTTCCACACATCTCAAAACTTTTCGACAAAATCAAAACAATATGCATATTAACTAGCACATTATAGTTTAATAGTTTAATATACACCTACTGTATCTAATAATGTATAATATAATCATAGTGTAACAACCTTGTTAATCTATTAATAATCGTAGCCGATTCGATATACTAATAAGTAGGGCTGGGATTTGTATGTAAATACATATTTTTACTAAAACGCGATAAATCAAGTATTGTAATTAATGTAAAATTGATTTCACGTGATTTGCAATAAAATATAATATTTTATTTTACATGTTTTTACATATTTCGTCAAAAATACGTATTTTAACATTATTTGTAAGATTTGACAATTTCGGTGGTTTAGTAGTATTTAGTATTATACATTATTATACTTCGATAATAGTACTCGTAAAAATTGTAAGTGTATGGGAAATAAGTATTAGTTAAATATTAATAACTTGAGTATAGTTTATCTTATTTTTTTCTGTTCGATAACCATACATTAATAATCTTAGATTATATATATTTATATTCAAAAATTATTAGGCAAAATATATTTACGAATTTTCAACAGTGTCAGTACTTGCGTTCGCATGGTTGTGAAAATATATTTATATTTTATATTTTTTAAATTCAATTTATTAGAATTTAAAAACAATTAATTGTATATTATTCAAAATTATTTAGAATTTAATTTTAATTTTACACGTTAACATTTCAATTTTTCTTATTACATATTTTTTATTTTATACTATATATTTTGGCCATTTTAACTACAAATTTATGTACCTACATATTTTTGGTTTTTTATTACATATTAATCCCAGCCCTACTAATAAATAATAATAGTTCATCCAATGATCACTGACAATTTTATTTGTTTAAAAATACTGAAAAAATAAAATTATACTATAATTATAAAATAAAAACTACATTGTGATCTAATTGTTATCAGAAAATTAGTATTACATTTCGATCCTTAGCTATAAAAATTAAATATTTTTACGATTTTTACTAATTTTTTAAAAATTCTAACTAAATTATTAAAATAAAATGTGAAAATGCGTTTTCGATATTTTTTAAATGGTAAATAAACAATTTGGAGCGTTGTTTCAATTTTAAAGTTTTTTGATAGAGCAAAATTTTTTGTCTACATTAAATTTTAAGAATTAAATGAGAACAATTCAAATGTCTTTAAATAACTAAAGAACGTCAAAATATCTTGAAAATGGTATTATGTATAAAAAATACTAACTTAAATATTTGATGAATATTTCAAGTATATATTGAATTATTTGTTTTTAAGTTACACCAAAAGGATATAACTTAATTTTTTCCCAAAGTGCCAATTATATTGAATTTCAAGAAGCTTGTTTATTTGCTGTAGGTATAATAATTAATATTATAGGTAGTTTTCGAGTGAAACCTCATAATTGTAAAATATAATAGACATTTTTAGTAGGTATAGCACTGTAATATATATTTAATTTTAATTTTAAATCAATAATAAATTATTAATGTACCTATAAGTAAATACAATTCTGACATAAAGATACTAACGGACAAGCATCTATTCCTTTTTTTAACTTTTAAGTATAATTTATGTTATATTAGGTATATACTTTATATTAACATTAGATATATCGTAATTCAATAGCTTAAAGTTGTTTAATTACGTTTAACTGTAACAATGGGTGTCGGATTCATGATAAACATAAACATTTTAGGATCCTACGAAAAATGTTTTTGAATTATAACAAAAAAATTAACATCATTATTCGTCGTTAACATTATGTAATTTTGTTCAAATTTGGACTTCAAATATCTACCTATATATATAAAGAAAAAAAAAATTGTGTTTTAGATTTTTAGATTTTTAGTTTCAAAGTTCAAGTATTAACTTCTTATGAGTTACAAAAAATGGTACAATGTATTACATTTTCAAACCTTGCTCACGATAATGGAAGATTTAATACATTTTTTACTAAAAACAATTATAGTTTTTAAATTTTTATGAATTTGACGAATCTGTAATTATTACTATATAGGCTATCATAGTATATTAAATAAAGAATATATATTATCATTATGTATTACTAAAAAATTGAAATTATTGTATACTCGTATGCGGCAAGTGAAATTTTACTACAACTTTGGGATTTTTTATTTCAACTTTAATATAAATTATGATTAAAAAGTCAACCTTGGCACGTGGGTACTTATTCATACAATCGATCAATTAGCTCAAAAACGTCTATGTCATAAAAGGTTATAAGCAGAGCTCGGGACTTATAGCACTTATAATCTTTAAAATAAGCGCTTAAAAACATCATAATAAGCACTCAAATAAGTATTTAAAAAAATTAAATTTGTGCAAAAATATTTAATCAAAAAAAAAAAAACTTTCTTATTAAACGATAAAGTAGGTTCTAGACATAATTTGTAACTGTGCTAAAAATAATATAATTAAAGATTATAAAAAATATTGAAACAAAATGATTAAGAAAAGTTTCTTACTAAAAAATCAAAAAAATAAATAAATCTTTATATATTATAAAAAAATCAAACTTCACTTTTGAGACATTTTGCCTTATTGTTTATAGATTTTCCGAAAAAACCATAAAAAGTAGAAAAACTAGTCAAAAAGCAAAAATAATCAGAACAACTGGAAATAAGCATCTTTTTAAAAAATTGTTGAAAAAAGCAAAAAAAAGGCACTTTTAAATTTCATAATTAAACGTGTTTTACGACATACATTTCCATAGCACTCTTATCGCATATTGCATATTTTATCTATATTAAAATCTAAAGCATTGTATATTTTTTCAGAGAACTATCATGCTCTTTAAATACCAATTCACCATTGAAATTAAATATTCAGCAAAAAGTAATGTAACTTGTGCATTAAGATCCCTTTAATATAGCCAATATTATAGGTATACATTTATGCATGAAGTACGATATACCTATTAAACAATTATTATTTTATAACGATTATGAACGTTATAAAAAGTATATTAAGTATAAAATGAAAATTTGTTTATAAAACACACATCCATACATTTGTGTTGTACCTAAATATTGTGCCTGTCTTATAATTTATTGTTTAATTGTTACTTATTTATTTGTACAAACTTAAGTTGAAAAGTTTGATAAGAATTATTAATGTAGTTGTCTTGAATTGTAAACACGCCTTAAAATAAGAACTGTTGTCTCCTCCACAAGCCTAGGCATTTGGAGACAATCATTAAAATAATTTTTATTTGATTAATATACGTAAATTTATTTACATTTAATAGTATATTGTATTCAATATGTCTCTCTAAAGTACGAACTTTTAAATGGTGTCGTCGAAGTGAAAAATGATACTTGTTTACCGATATTTGTAAAAATATATAATAACAAAATCCCAAAAACAATGGATCTATAACAACAATTGATGGTCTATTCCTGAAGTGTTAGAAAAAAACTCATACCTATATAAAATTATAAGTCAGTAGTGTTTGTCATTAACTTATTATCCTATGACCTATATTAAGAAATTAACAATTAACTTTCCATTCGTAGACTATAAAATTATACGTTTATGAAGTTATTAGATATTTATAAAAAAAGAGTAACTTTAAGTTTTAACATTTAACTTAACTAACTAAATTTTTATTTTTCTAAATATTTTTAACTTAACTTAGTTACCTATAGGTACACAAATTTATTTATTTTTTAAAATTAACTTTAATTTACCTTAGTTTATTTTTCTTTTTATTACCATAGTTAAGCAAAAAATGAAAAAAAATCGAATATTTTCGTTAGCAAAAAAAAGAAAACTAAAAACGTATAAAAATAATAAAAAAAAGTGGGCAAGTGGGTATCGCTCTGCTGTATAGTAGAGATGGTCACTGGTCGTGTGGATGTGTTAAATTCGAATGCAATAACGGGTATCATTGTATACGAAAAACGATTCTGAACGGAGATGATTTGTCAGTCAATGATAATTAGTTGGATATATTATATTATTATTACTTATATTTAAATTGTAATATATCGTTATTTTACGCGATTTCGTAAAAAATTAAATTTCATACGCGCATAAAATGTTTTCTATATTGACGCCAGAATTTCTTTTTACAATTACTTAAAGGAAAACTTATGGATACCTTATATTAGATTTTTGAACCTTAAGTATAAATCACAAAAATTTTATGAATTTTCAACTTCAAAATTCCTTGCGAATTTTCGCGATTTTGATATATTTCGTAAATATTTGAACTTTAAATGCTTATAAACAAAAATTGTGACTAACGGTTTTTGATTTTTTTTTACAACGATTAGTACAGTTTATAATAAATCTTGTATTAAATTGTAATGATTTTTTGGATAGCCAAATTTTTTTATCAACATTTTAAGAAAAAAAAATTAGAAAAGTCGAAAAAATTGTCTATAAGTAGCTTAAAAAAGTCAAAATATTTTGAAAATTTAATCGTAAATAGATAACCATAATATAAACATTTGGTGAAAATTTCAAGTATTTACAATGATTCGTTTTTGAATTACAGCAAAATCAAAAATTCGATTTTGTCAAAAAGTGGTTATGCGTAAAAATTCCCGTTTTTCCGTAATTTTTTCAGGGTTTTTCCCGATGATTTTGAAAACTATTGGAAATTTTTTACTTTTGACACACCAAAGTACCAACTAGATGAATTTTCCTTTTAAAAGAGGGGCTGAAGTCAAAAATCGAAGCATTATTACTGCTCCAAAAAGTGATGACAGACACAAAAATAAAAAATTAAATAAATAAAAAACACACATCATTGTAAAATCAATACATTCATCACTCCGTTCAGAATCTATAAAACATAAAATAAATTGAAGTATAACGACATTTTACAAATAAACTCTATAACTAAATTATCTAAAAAAATTAAAATAAAGGTGAGGCAGTTAACTTCAAAATCTTATAAATATGTAAAATAAAAATAGCATATGTTTTATCTCCAATAATTGGACGGTTTTCTATCTCACTTAGTTATATTTTGAGCTTACCAAATAATTTTTAAAATGCTAATACACTTTCTAACTTATATCAATTAAAGCAATTGAATAGAGGTGCATAAAAAATGTATAGCCAATAGTCACTTATTATAATATATTATTTGTAAATACCGAGGTATTACCTATTAGTTATCTAAGTATTCATATATTAAACGATTTAAATATTACTACTTATTATTTAAAGCCAATTCTTTAAGTATTTATACATTTTTATGATAAATAAGTATAATGAATTTAAATAAAACTAGGAAAGTTACTTTACTATTTTTTTTGTTTTCAAGTTTGCCGACTTAGTTATTGGGTAGATGATTGTACATTTGTATTTAATGATTGTGTCAAATTTGAATTCAATGATAAACGATTTTTAGCAGAAACCGTGTGTCAATTTCTATTCCTACGTTACTTTCTAATTCATTTATGTTACTAAAAGTAATTTATGTTTCTATTACCTAGTAATACGTCTATAATAGTACTATTCAGTAATTTGAACTTACATTTTTGCCAAAACCCACGCATACATATATGAAATGATCGATATTATAGCATATACATTATTTTTAATAACTTACCTAACCTTATAGTGTTATAAAAATGACTTTGTTATAAAAAATAATGATAGATATTTTACACATATGATTAATACATATTGAATTACAACAGAATAATTACATTAGTAAGAGGAATTTAGTGATTATATAGGTACACTGGTACACATTATATATAGTTAAATATTAAATAGTAATTATATACCTACAACTATTTAAATCGTTACGTATGATTTTTTTTAAGTTATTAATTTATTATATAAATACAATAATATTTTAAAGATATTATTTAAATTATTAAAAAAAATTATCAAGACAAAACATAAAAAATACAAACAAAATTAGTCTTTCGAAAAAATGTTATTTCTATGAAATTAATTCTTTTTGTTAGAGTAATCATTAAATTACCAACATTTAGTTGTATATATTAAAAAAAAAATTTAATTTATTAGGTAATTACACAATTATAATTGAGTAAAATTATTATTGTATTTACTTATTTACTGATTACAGTGTTATACTTGTATAATTTTGATAACAATATGCCATTGCTTGGTTGAAATTTAAATCACATAATATTTATTAAAAAATATAATATTAAATTTAAACTTACCTTATGTTTATCCCAAACTTAACAATTTTATAATTTATAACTAGCGGAAAACGGAAAGTTAATTTTTGGCGGTAACCGATGACACCCTTTTTGATATTTTCAAAATTTGTGGAAAATGTTCGACAAATTTTGTATTCAATTTTTAATTTTTCAATACTTCAAACTTGAACTATTTAACTTATAATTTTATCCATTTTTAATTCCAAAACAATTATTCAAATTTTCGTGATTTTGATAAATTTGAATTTAAATTCACATATATATATATATGAATTAAAAAATGTGCTAATGTATATTCAATACTTTTAAATTTTAATAAGTACAATTCATATTTTTTATTGTGATGGTGTATTTTCGATATTTTTCAATCATGGAAAGAAAACTTTTAAAGAACCTTGTTTTAAATTTTCAATCTCTTTTATCACAATCAAATATTTTATCAAATATAAATCGAAAAAAAATCAAGCTATCAGTTGTTTATAAATCAACTAAAAAGAACCAAAATATCGTAAAAATAATATAATTTGTTGAAAGTACTAATATAAAATATATTTTTTGAAAATTTCAGATTCATACGAGTGGTATTTTATTTTTTATTTACTTAAAATTAAAAAGACAACATTTTTTTATCAACTTCTAGTTTTATATAAATGTTTCCATTTTTTTTGCTGATTTTGTTAATGTTTCCTATTAATTAAGTTAAAGGGATTATTTTATACCGCTTTTGTGTCCTATTATTATCAGCTACCACTCTCAAAGTAGAAAATTTATTGATGTATTTTTAATGTTCCAAAAGAGATGGCCAATGAAAAACACAAAAAAAAACAACTCACACATTGTAAAACTTATACATTCATCTCTCTATTCAGAAGTAGATTACTCAGAATAAATCGGTATAATATACTATTATAAATTATAATTTATAAAAAATATTATCTAATCTTCATATTAATACATTGAAATTGTATTTTGCTGTACTGAACGGTTATATAACATATTAAATAAATAAGTAATAAATAAGTTTGTGTTTTTTTTTTTTAATTCGAATGAACGACTATAATGATCATTACGCTTTAATAAAACATTTAAGAACGGTTATTTTTCTTGCAGCTGTAATCATTAATTAATATATCTTTCAAAAGAATAGAATATTCTAAATTATTATTATTGTGATGATTTATATCCACAATGAATATTAATACGCCATGTAGTAAATACGTAATTATACGTTTATGTTGTATTTCTATCAAAATATTTTTTTTAAGTTGATGCATTACAATAATATGTTGAGATATATGCGTAAGGAACACTATATGTGTTTTATATATTTAAATATTATTTACAATTAATTAATTATTGTTATAATATCTTAAATGTGCTGTATAAATAAAATGTGTCAATTAATTTTAGATTTAAATTACACGTTACATTATTATGTTTAATACTTAGATGATATTTTACATTTTAATACAAAAATATAGCTTACAATATTGTTGTTTCAAATCATTGATAGACACTTGTGTTTTATTAAGGTCATACATTTTAACTATTCATGTAATGTGTGGTGAAATTTTACATTCATTTTTGATTAATTTTTCTAATAGAATGTCTTCTCAAATAAGGAAATAAAACAAACTATAGATAGCTATATATTATTAATATGATTAAATAAAGTTTCAATGGATTCCGTTGGCTTATATAATTAGACAGATGCTATTGTATGGATAATACATTCGGGGTGTTATTACATAAGTGAGTAGGGGGTCGCGTGTCCTCCGTTTCTTTCAAATAAATAACAATCTCGCACTATAAAAACCAATAATCTATTCTGTAGAGATACATTCAACGATTAATCATGGCTTCTTACACTTCAATGGTAAGCGTTTATTATTTTGTATATATTTGGCTAAGTTCTAATTTAAAATATTTAAATATGTAGGTAGCTATTATATTTATAATAATCTAACTTATATTATAATAAGTGATTTATTACACAGTAATATTGGACATGCAGTGTTTATTATTTAAAAAATTAAATATGTGAAAAATATTTCCTAAATTATTTAAAAAACAACTATAAATTAAACCGTTTAAATTATTCAAAATTTATTAAGTATAATCACCGGGTTATTATTTTTCTTTAAAATTTATACCTGCAAATAATATTTGTTATCAAATTATGTACCATAAACTAAAATTCATTATAATTATTATTTACATATTATTATTAGGGATGAATTAATGAACAAATTATATATGCTTAGTGTATCAACCAAAATATTATTTTTTTTTTTTTTTTTTTTTTTTTTTTTTTGTAATATCCATTGTCATCAAAATCAAAACACCTTACACTTATACAAAATATATATACCTATATGTCTAAACTTTTTTTTTTAATTTCCCTAAGAACAACTAATGAAGTATAAGTTTATTCAGTTTATTGAATTAAATTTTAAAGCATTAAAAGTATTAGAATTATTTAATTTTTTAATTTGCTTAAACTACAAAAAAAAGTTTTATATGGTTTTTTTTATGAGCAATTGAAAATCAGGTTTTAACGATAACGGATGTTCAAACGCATTATACTGATTAATCCTCTAAATCACAATTTTATTATTTTGAGATTATTCAAACTTAAAATAAATTAAACAATTTCACTAAAAATCATTTACTAAACATAATAACATTTTTAAAATATTTAGTAGCTTAAAATTTTCAAACTTACTAAAGTGTTTATAACTATTTTTGGTTTGTTAAATCTTCGAAAATGTAATAAAAACATGTAAATAAGTCGTTGAATCAGTTCTACTAGTTTAAAAATATTAAAAATACTTAATAATTTTTTTTATGAGCGTTGAAAATAGAATTATGATAAAATAATGAACTTTGTAAGTACTTCGTATTTTGTATTTAATAATATAAACTATTTGAGTATGTAATTAAGGATTCCTCATAAGTGGTTTTTGCTAAAAAACTAAAAATTTAAGTAATATAATTAATACATTTTTTTTGACTAGTTTTAAATTGTGACAGAAATAATAGTTTTAGTTATTTATTTTGTTGTAATTTAAAAATATTATTTGTGGAACATGAAACATTTATGTATATTATTATATTTCTCTAAACACAATGCAATCTTCCAAATATTTAGAATAATTTTAAGCTATTGCCTATTTTAACCACGAACCTATTAACACCGTTCTATGGTAAATTGGTATTGGGTTAAAAGTTAATAATAATAATATATGGTAAAAATATTATATATTATACAACATAGTAATTATTTTATCATGACGCGTATTTATTATTTTAAAAACTGTTAATATTTTGGAAAATATTTCATTTATATAATTTTGAATTTTAATTATATATATTTAGTTGAAATAAAACAACATTATTTAATATTTTTTATCGTACTAATCTTTTTAATTGTTTAATGTCAACGTACAGTTAAATTCATATTCTGAAGCAAAATATTTTTTTGGAATAATTTGATACATAAAAATTGAAATTTGAAAGAGTGTTTTTTGAGTTATAAGTATTTAAAGTATATGTTGGTGGAGTGGTGTAATTTTGGAATACCCTGTATAATGTTGTTCTTCTGCTTCACTCGTATAAATTCTTTTAACTCGAAAACTGCTTGTTCGATTTTTCGATGTTTTTATTAAACTTAGGACTTCTGAAAATATTAATCCAGACATGATTGTCATACCTAAACATAAAATTACACATGTATATAATTAATAATAAACTATCTTTTGTCCTTTCATTATTTAGAAAATACAATTAATTTAATTAGTTATACTTAATATTCAAAATATAAACATTTTTATGTATTTATAAATATTATTAATTTAAGACTCGTAAATCTTAAATGCCTTGATAATACAATCAAGTATGACCTGAAATTCTAATTAGTTACCTCTGTGGACTATTACTTGTACCTATATTATGATTAATTTTTACAAATAACTTAGGTACTACTATTTTACTATTTAATATTAATTATGATGTCAATTCATTTTTGTTAAAGTGCTTGGTCTTTTTGACAATTTTAATAAGTCATCCAATCGTCGGCGTTGAAGTATATGAACAATCAGAATTCACATCATCTGTTCCAGCTGAATCAGATAATAGCGCACCAACAAAAAGTACTATTTTAGTCAGACAATTTATTTCGGGCGGTGGTGCTCAGATTTCTGGTTCTGCCAATGGTTTTGGTAATGGACAAGGTGGAGCTTCAGGAATTGGTAGTGGTTCATCTCAAGGATTTGGCCAAGGACAAGGTTTCAATGGTGCATCTAATAATGGTGCCGGGACTTTAGGAGCAAGCAACTTGAATAACAATAATGGAGGATTTGGCAATGGTGCATTTGGAGGTGGATCTGGTAACGGAAATGGCTTTGGTGGGGGAAGTGGAGAAGGAATTACTGGTTGGGGTGGTGGTATTGGGGAAGGTAATGGTTTTGGAGGTCCTTCTGGTAGCGGAGGAGAAGGTTTTGGAAATGGTTTTGGAGGAGGAAATGGTGGAGCATCCGGGGGTAATATTGCAAATGGATTTGGAGTCGGTAGTGGAACATCTGAGAATGGCTTTGGTAATGGTAATGGAGCTGCAACCGGCAATGGTTTTGGGGCAGGTAATGGTGGATCAGGAGCAGCGTTTGGAAATGGCTTTGGAGCAGGGAATAGTGGTAATTCTGGAGCTGCAGCAGGAAATGGATTCGGGGCTGGTAATGGTGGAACATCAGGAGCAGCGTTTGGAAATGGTTTCGGGGCAGGTAACGGTGGAACATCAGGAGCAACATATAATGGAAATGGCTTCGGTTCAGGTAATAGTGGACCTTCTGGAGCTGCAACCGGCAATGGTTTTGGGGCAGGTAATGGTGGATCAGGAGCAGCGTTTGGAAATGGATTTGGGGCGGGAAATGGTGGAGCATCCGGAGCAGGGTTTGGAAATGGTTTTGGAGCAGGGAATAGTGGTAATTCTGGAGCTGTAGCCGGAAATGGATTTGGGGCTGGTAATGGTGGAACATCAGGAGCAGCGTTTGGAAATGGCTTTGGAGCAGGGAATAGTGGTAATACTGGAGCTGCATCCGGAAATGGATTTGGGGCAGGTAATGGTGGAGTTTCCGGAGGGGGATTTGGAGGTGGACAAAGTAATGGTTTTGGAAATGGTCAAGCAACAGGATTTGGGGGAGGTTTTGGATCAGGGACAGAGGAAGGTTATGGAGAGGGTGAAGGATTTGGTTCAGGAGCTGCATTAAATGGCGGTTTTGGAAACATACAAGCTCAAAACCAAATATCTCAATTGGGAGGTGGTGTAGGTGGTCAAGGTGGTCAAGGTGGTGGGCAATTAGGAGGTGGTATTGGATATGGTTTTGGTGGAACTGGAGACGGGGAATTCGATTAAAAAAAGAAATAAAACATACTTTTGTTATTATATTTTATATATAATATAATATTTATTATATTTATTTAAATTATAAACTTTCTATGTATTCAATAAACCATATTTAATAAATTATATTTATATACATTAAGTTAATTCTATTGTAATTGTTAAATATTAAGTTTGTGAACTCACATAAATAATCTTTCAGTTAATTTTTATGTAAACATATATTTATAAACTCATAATTAAATATTTAAAAAAGTAATTCTTTGTTTTATTTCTTTGGAAATCCATAAACCATATTATTTAATATACTCATGTATTAAATATCTAATGAAATAATACTTTTTGTGTACCTATAAATTATAATAGAACTTTAAAATACTTAAATAATTTAGTAATGTAATAACAGTAACGTAAATTATATAATATATTAACATTAGGTTTAGATGATAGGTATCTAATTAACATGATATGACCCCAACAACGATGTGCACCAAATTGGTATAGGTAGTACAATGTGCTTATTTTTGGAAAATTGAAACCATGTTTTTATGATAATAGTATGAAACTTACTACCAAATAATAAGTATTATTGTATTGATTCAAATTATTGGCATAGTAATTAACTAACTATTATTTAATTAAATTAATAATATTATTGTGCAAATAAAAGTAACTGTAGTCTATAGATGTAGGTAATGAATAACCATCTTTTATTATAAATTACATAAAAAATATAAAAGTTACAAGTTACAAATTTAACTATGTTCCATCATTTTGATTTATGTAAGTGATTACATTTCAATCCTGCATAAGTACATGTGACCCACTGTACCTAGAATACTATTCTAGCAATTGAAATACATTCTCAGGTTATAGCTAACCTAAAAGGCGAAGCCCTATTCAAAAATAATTTCTTCAAAATGTCTGTTTTTAACGATTTTTTTTTATAAAATTACATTTATATTGGATTTTATCTAAAATATCTTTTTATTTATTGAAAATATATTTCAGAGATAAAAAATGCATTTTTAATATCATTTTGATTAGAAAAAAATTAACTTCTTTTTTTAAACTACTAAGACACAGGCACGTATAGCCTAATTGCATTACTTTATACATTATCTTACAATTAATGCTTACAAAATAATAACAGCTATATTAGGATATACATACTATTTATTAGTTATAGATTACGCAAAAATAAAAGAAGAATTCAAATTACATTAAAAAAAAATTTCGAAATTGGAATTTGCACCCTTATAATTTTTAACATTCAATTCTTTTTAAATAAAGAAGTAATCATTTCGCTTTTATGTTTTAACCTAAACAGTTGAATAATTCTTTTGTTTCTTTATGTTATAAATGATATTATATTGGTAGTTTATAAATTGACTTTCAAATGAGTAATTTTAGTTCTTTCAAACGCATACATTATTGATCGAGTACAAAAACAGCAACATTCACGAGGATAGTATTTGCCATTTGGGCTTTTGATTGAGTCGAATTAAAAATCACAAAGAGAATAGTTCGGGATAATTTTGATAAAGGTAATGAGTCTGACGGAAAAGTACAAGAACTTTCATTCGGTTGTGTAGATATTGATTCTATTAATGAAACTATAAAAATACAATGAGTTAACATAAGTTGACTGTGATATCTATCACTCTGAATTCAGATGCATAGTTTATTGTATCTAGTGCATTAGATGATAAATTCCGAATTTTTAAACGTATTTTAATATAAAGCAATAAGCTACAAATCAATTTATAAACCATAAAACAATTAATATTAGGGATTGAAATCTTTATGTTTTTATTGATTTTGGTATTTCAAAAAGCAATTTTTGAGGTTTCAGTGTTAACTAAATTTAAATAATACGAAGTCGATGGTAGTGATTAAAGTTGCAGTTAATAGGTATGAGGTTTAACCGCATTTAAAAACAAATATTTTTTTAATTTAAATTTTAAGTGACCGTAGTTACTGTATTCTCTATATTATGTTATTCTTATTCTTTTGAAATTAATGATTAAACCTATTTTTTCTTTCATGCAGAGTCAAACCAAAAAATTATGTCTTTTATAATAAATCTTGTGGTTTCATCTAGGCGTAAACAGCTCTCCAACAATCAAGAATCATTTCGTAACATATTCCAATATCCAATTCAAAATTCCAATTAATAACCTAACGATTTCATTCATAACAATATTATAATCGTTATCTATGATCTACTCCATTATTAATTAATAAGTTACAAATGCCAATTAAAATTATCAGTCAAATATTAAACATCTATTTTAAACCATTTATTTATAAATTATTTTCGACATCGTGTATAAAATAAATACAATATATTATCAATTTATAGCTGGTAATAATATATCTAGTTTCTAGGTACACGTATCTAAAATTATTATATATATTTTAATAATATTATAGAGAAAGGTGTACGTTATAATCGTTATATTAAAAAATGATAATAACGCAGTTAACTCGTTCAGTTTATCCGTGACGGTCGTACATTTAAAAGTCTCTCTTCCGATAACGCAAGTACAAATAAATAATAACAATAATCAACATAATTTGAAGGTACGTAAAATTTAAAATTATGTATGCAGTTTTAAATAAGCCATAAATTATAAGTGTCCTAATAAAACCACATATTAGGAAAGAGATGCTTGTGGCACTAACAAAATCAAACCTCATAAATCAAATGTAATAAACGAACAAAACAGGGCCACGGCCTAAGACTCCCACGACACGACACTTCGAAAAACATATACCTATTATAAATCAAAACAATTATATCAAACCCAACCTAACGCTAAACCATAATGAAAAACTCGGTAGGTATAACAGCCAACCCAAAAAATCAAACAAAATCAAACCAATACATTCATCAAAATAAAATCCAAAATAACCTATCCAAATAAAGATCGAATTATTATTATTGAAATTATTGACAACATTTTACATATATAACCAGAAAATAATATCCATTTTATCATTTTATCTAAAAATTATTTATTTATCTTTTTGTTTGATTAATTGAAAAAGTACTAAATCAACCTAATCAAATGTAAATAAACAACACACCAAAAAAAAAATTAAACTTTTAATCCCATCATAATGATGATAATATCAAACATAGAACCACAATCCCTCACTATATAACTCAGAACGAACTTACAAGTACTTATCTGTGTCTTTCCAACCAGCCAAATCATTTACCTCAGAGTAAGTATTCAGAAAGAAAGATTTATATTCACGTAATTACTAAGTTTTCAACGCTAAAGATGTAAACAAAGTTCCAAGTTCATTAATTATAACAACGAGAATATCAATCACGAAAGATTCTTTAACATGTTACAGGTACAAATACAAGTTAAACCTCACCAAAAACTTTACAGAAAATATAGAAAAATTGAAACTTCCTTATAAAAGCAAAATCACCATAAGTAAATGAAAAACAAAATATAAAAACCCTCTACTTTAATTAGAAAAGACCGAAATACATTATACACAATAAGTAAAAAGCTAAAGCGATAAAAGAAATCATAAATACAGAAGTTAAAAAAAGAATCCCCCTCTTCATGTCTTCATTTGATTCGAATTAATTAATGACTATTAAATAACTATGATGATAACGAATAAACAACAAAATAATCACACGGAAACAGTGTAATCAAAAAGTCGGTCTAAAATTAATTACAATGAAAATACAGATAAAGTACTAGAAACTACAAAAGTAGACTATACCGAAAATAACAATTTATCGATAATACACGAGGCATTCAAAGAGGTAGTTGAAAACACAGAAAGAAAAACAGACATAAAAATTGTTCATTCAATATAACATTAAACCGAGCATTCTAGAAAATATTATAGGACTCTGTCCCCCTACTAAAAAATATTTTCTCATTCAATAGAACCATACTCAAAAAATTATTAAACGCCTTATAATTGTAATAGAAAACAAAAACAATAGATCATTGCATAGGTGTAATAAAAATTAAATAAATTCTAATCCAACGTTCAAATTATCAAATGAAATTTAAATGCGTTTTACAAAAAAACAAAAAAAATCTTGAAAATGATAATAACTAACAAACACCAAAGACAATTGCTCTTCAAAAAGTCTTTAAGATAATTTCAAATCAAACTAAACAATTACACAGGATACTAATTAAATAGAAAAAAAATAATACTAATCGTGCAAGCAGTGGAGTCGCTGCAGCATGTTACGGCAGATGTATGTTAAATTACATACTTCTAGTAAAGAAATAATTATAAATTCCGACATCGAAGCGATAGCAATAATTACAGTTAAAGATAAAGAAAAAACAACCTATTGAAACATTTACCTACTTCATTAAAAACATTTTCATGCTAATGACCTAATTAAAATGATAAATAAATTACCAACACTTTTTATAATAATAGGTGATTTTAAATTTTTTAATAGCCACAATTTTCTATAAAACAAATATTAAAAAATAACAATTTAATATATCTAAATAGCAATAAAATTACATGTTCAAATCCATCAAACAGAGAATGGTCAACAATAATTGGTCTCACTATATTAAACTTTACATTAGTACAAAATATTAGTATGGGAAGTCTTACCATTCATAAACAACAGCAATAATAATATATGTACCAATATGTATCAAAATTGTAAATAAAAATAAATACATTTGCACTCATAGTAGAACTACGAAATTAGCAAATTAAAACATTGAATTGATACAAAAGAAAACCAAATCCAAAACAGATTTTAAACATCTAAAAAATAGCTAAGAACAAAAACCAAATACCTAATAAAAATGTTAAATATATTTAATTTTTAATTATTGAAAAGATGCACATCTACTCTAATAATAAACATAAACTCATAATTAATTTGGAATACAATTAAAATACTAAAAAGTTAATATATTTCAGTATTATTATTTTTTTTTTTTTTTTGGGGGGGGGGGGGCGCTTTGTATCCACTAAGCGGGTGATATAATAGTCAGGTAAGTACTGGTTTTCCTTTTTTACTTTATAGTAGAATAAGAGGTGTTGAAATAATGGCTGTGGCCTGTGGGTGAGTTGACTTGCGGCCCAATATGTCGCTAACGATATTGAGGACCAGTGAATTCGGTCAGACAATATTTTAGCTGTTGATGAATTGCGGCCCAAGACCCAAGTAATGACCATTACCTTTATGGCTTTATACAATGTACCTATGTCTCTAAATATATCTGTGTATTGTTCTATATTAGCCATCACAATATATATAACTTTGTTGATGTGTTACTAGAAGTTCAATTTGAAACATACATAAAATATAGAAGTAAAGGTGTAAAAACAAAGAAAATGTGTGAACAAGAAGCATTATAGGACAGATGACAAAGCTCGAGTTAAAAAAATAGAGAATTTTGATTTAGTTAAAACATTGAGTTTTATGTGTTTCCAAATTGAATGGTTGTCCGATATGTCAACGATTTGGCTTATTCTCTACTAAATAGAAAAATTTTAAGCATTTTAAAGCATATTTTTGCATAATTTTAACATAATGCATATAATTGCATATATATACATTTTTAAGAGGCATCCTTTATTAGTTGATTCCCGGGTCATTAAGAAGTATGTGCGAGTTGATTCCCTATTGTTATATATCAATAGACTGAGCTGTTGAAAAGCAGTCGGAAACATATTATATTAAATGCAGGAGCAATGGGATTAGAAGATCCACGAATAACCGAGAAAAACAAATTTTTTGAGAGAAGTGATATACTGTAGTAATCGCATTACCAGATACCAGTTTTTAAAAGCAATGCGTATTAAATTTTTACCTAACTACTAAATTTTTTTACTACTAATTTTTTTAATAAATTATAATATAATATAATAAATAATTAATTTATAAAAATTTAATGATTTTCAAAAAACTAAAATGAACAACATTTTTGAGAAACTCGTCAGCCAACCTCCTCGTCTTGGTGTCTTTTGGATTACGCTAATAGGCTGAATATTTGACTAAATGTTAAAAAAAATTATATAATGACCCGAGAATCAATAAAACGGTGTCGGTGTAGGTAAACAGGTACCTGGGAATCAACTCCTATGTACCGCTCATAAATCCCGGCCTGAATTCATACATCCCTCTAAAAAGTCTTAGCCATAAGTCGTACTTTATTTAGGGATTGGGCCGCAATTCACCAACAACATAATCTTACCTAATTTTTGAGCTTCATGATGAACTATCATGTTACTTTATTGTGGTATCTTGTATATATATATAAAATCAAAATATTAGGAAATGTTTGAGTATAAAATACTAGAATTTGTTCTTGCATTACATGAAATATCATAAAAGCATTGAGAATTATAAAAAGAAAAATATAGTAGAAATAGTAATAAGAATGATGTGTTTATTATTTATTGACGATAAGGTCGTGGGAAAATCACATTTTCAAAGTGACATAGCAACAAATATGTATATGTACGTATATCGTAAATACCTATTATATTTATCAAGTTAGATGAAATATTTGAGTAAATCATCAGTCTCTTTTTTCTTTTATTTTAGTTATAATAATATTAGTGTTTTTTGCTTCGGCCCCACTTATGGGTGTCACAGGTTACATAACCTTTCGATAATACTTATAAAAAATATAAAAAAAGTCGACGTATAGGTAGTCGAATCTATGTGTCTATAATGACTTCAGAGATAAAGAGAGAGTTATTAGCCAAATCCCTCCCCCCTCCATCGTAGTGCATAGTCACGTGCCGAATGCACACGCCGTGGTTCTAGTCCATTATCTCTAATTTAAAACGTAAAAAAACTTGAAACATCGTTGATGACACCAAATTCAAAGTGGGCCCAGGTGACAGACATGCACTACAGATGTCGGAAATTTATCAACGATAGTGGAACATGATTACCATTGCAATATTACCTAACAGGAAAGGGAGACAGAGAAATATTATATACTGTCGTCTGTCACTATATGTTATTGTTGTATTTAATATTAAATTTTATGGTGTACGTGTATAAATAAATACCTAAATATTCAAATACTTAAAGAAGACAGCAAATCACTATAGAAACTAGAAACAGTAGAAACAGTCGAAAAGATCAGATTTTATTTTTAAACAAAAATAGGATCTAAACTTTCTAATAATAATATAATAACTAACTAAACCATAAACCCATCACTAGAAGACTAATCACACTTTTAAATACAGAAATAATTTATTCCCTAACAAAGTGTAAAAACAAAAGCCCAGGACCGGGTGAAATCCGCTATTAATATTTAATTTATATTAATCACAGTCTAACTGAAATGGAATATGAATATTACATAATAAAATATAGAAGTCCGACAAATGATTAAAGAATGGTAAACACTGCAATAGTAAGTAGTAACCTGGACACCTAGAATAGGAAAAAATAACTAAGCCCTGAAAGCAGGGTATCGCCTAATATAACACTAGATAAAACTATAAACTATCGACTAGTCTGATTTATCGAAAAAAATCAAATACATAACAAAAAAAATAAAGTAGTTTCCGCAAATACGTATTATGCTATTTGACTTTCAATAATCTCAACAAGAATCCCACAACGTAATAAACAAAAAATAGGTAAAGGGTTATAAGATTGAATTTAAAAAAAACTTACGATGCTACATCAAAATAATACGAAAACTAAAAAAAATACTAAATAACTAATACGTACATGTTAATTTTCATCAATATTTTAAAGCAAAAGTATATTCTATACAAAAATAGAAAAAAATAAACACTTTTAAAGATTTTTTATATGAAAATCAGCATAGGTACCACAATGCTCAAACATATCTACCTTAATATTGCTTATAATAATTAGAGACGGGATTTATAAGCACCTAAAATTTTAAAAATAAGATGTTTTCATGTTTTATAATTTCATTAAAATATCATTTATATGCATAACTATTCTTTTTTAGAAAATATACTTTTCATAAAAATGTATTAAAATACTATAAAAATAAAAAAAAGTATCCGTTTATAAACATTTTAAGTTAATTAAATTAATACTAATCTTAATAAAAATTCTTCAAACAGACTAAACAGTCATATTTAATTTATACTATGGTTATGTATATATATTTTTTTTTACCTACCTCCTGTAAGCTAAAAGCTTGTGTTGGAGGTAGGGAGTTATAACATGTATAGATATAATAATTTAATTAAGTAATTTCTTATTATAGGTTAGGTACATTAATTATTTATTAGCCTAGTTAAAGTAAATATATATATATACCTATAACAATAACAAACAAAGAACGAAAAAAATGAAATAAAGTTTTAACATAAATTAATTAATAATAGATTATACAACGTTTACGCAATCGAATACACTGTTATAAATATAAATAGTAGTTCAATAATTTACAATAAAGATTTAATATTTACATTAAGACACATTATTATTCAAATCTAAAAATATATATTTATATAGTAATCCTCTAATGTTATTTTTTTAAATGTAATAATAGTTCTTTTAATATCCAGACTCCAGAGGCATGGAGTTATAATAAGTCGGGCCTAGATAATCTACAAATGCATGACCAATAGATTTATTAGTATATTTAACTGCACAATCATATTTTCTAACTTCTCTTTTATGTATACTATCATTATGTAACTGATAAATATTAAGTTGTTTTTAAAAATTAACATAATTGTTATTTTTTTTATATAATTGTCTTACTGGCAAGACCCCTAATTCTTTATAATTTTCAATTGTAGATCCTCATAGTGAAAGCTTGAATAAGCATATTCTAACAATGTTATTTATATACAAGTGCATATTGTTTAATTATATTTTATTAAATAAAATTCAGATTTAAGAATTCACAAAACAATAATAACAGGTTTAAAATAATAAAAATAAAAACAAATTTTATATTAAGAGTAGAAACAAAATTTTTTGAACTTTTTTTCAACTATAATATTTTTTTTTAAATATTTAAATTAATTAAATTTTATAAGGCAATATAGAGGAATAAGGCAAATATATTCCTAAAACGTTTAGGTCAAACAAATGAATCAACTTCATTTTTTCAAACGAAAAATCTCAGTCAATTTTTTTTATAAAAAAAAAAATATGTATATCAACAACACAACCAAACTAAAATTATTTGAAAATCAAATTGAATAAAAATGAATGCTTGGTGTAATCTCTGACTCAAAAATAAAATGAACATTTTAATTAAAAAATTCAAGAATTTAAATTACAAATAGACTAAATATACTTACTTAAAACCCTATCCCACTTCACGAGAAGAGCAGATATATATGAGTAGGTACAATTAAAATATTAATAAAATATCAAAAATTAATCTGAACAACAGAGTAAGCGTGTAGTTGAACTTTACAGAAAACCAACTCGAGCATTAAAATTAAAACTAATATTTTTAAGTAGTAAACTAAAAAAGAAACAAACGAACCAACATACAAAAATAATAATAAATACAAAAAATATGTGCAAATAACGTATTCATATCCAACATTATAGTTGTAGTTTTCCATCACCTCAAAAATAACTTCAGTGTTAATATACAAAAATAAATAAATGACCAATGTTCTGTCTACACCGTCGAAGCCACAACCATCCTACAGATAAGTAGTTCAATATATCTCCAACCGTGATAGGATACAATTAGCTAATCCTTGGTGACTCAAAAAGTGCACTAACAAGTCTCCAAAATCGATTTAACTTTAGTAAAATATTGGTCAAAATTAAAAAATCAATATATAATATGCTAAATAAAAAAATCGCTCTAACATGTACAGCAAACAAAGCATCCAAAGCAATTATACAAACAAACTAGGAAAAATTACAAATACACACAGACACCAAAACATAAATTAAAAATATCTGTTCTTTAGAATATAACAAAATATGGAAAACAGAATTAAAATCTAAAAGAAATTAGAATGACAATAGACAACTAGACAAGTAGGCAAGTAGCCAACAAATAACAATAATATAAAAGACTAGTTAATAGTTAGTATTATATAGATTAATAATTAGCAATACAAAGTTAACAAACGTATTCTTATTAGCTATAAAAAATGATACTCAACGAGCTTAAAATCACTCGTAAGAAAATAAAATAATTTACCAAATCTTCATGAAATTCTATAAGACCTGGAATAGAAGCATCTAAAAATATATTAAACATTTTTAAAATAATCAAAATTATACAATTATATTATATACTAATGAATACTAAAATATATAGTAGACTTTAAAATAAAAATGGTGGACAAGTGGATATCGCTCTGTTGTATAGTAGAGATGGAGAGTAAGTCACTTTAATGGATGTGTTAAATTTGTATGCAATGACAGGTATCATTGATTACGAAAAATGATTCTGAACGGAGATAATTTATTAGTCTAGGATAATTAGTAGAATATATAATATTATTACCTATATTTAAATTGTAATATATTATAATTTTACTCGATTTCGTAAAAAAATTAATTTCATATGCTCATTAAACTTTTTCTATATTGACGCCAGAATTTTTTTTTTCGGTTACTTGAAAGAAAACTTATGGATAACTTTGTATTGGGTTTTTTAACCTTAGATATAAATTATAAACATTTTATGAATTTTCAACTTCAAAATTCCTTGCAAATTTTCACGATTTTGACATATTTCGTAAACATTTGAACTTTAAATGCTTATAAACAAAAATTGTGACTAACGATTTTTAATTTTTGTACTACGATAATTATAACTTATTATAAACCTTTTATTAAAATTTAAAGATTTTTTGGATAGCCAATTTTTTTTTTATAGTAATTTAAAAAAAAAAAAACTCAGAAAAATCAAAAATTTCAATTGTCCATAAATAGCTTAAAAAAATTCAAAATATTTGGAAAATTTAATGGTAAATAGATAACGCTAATATAAATATTTGGTGAAAATTTCAAGTATTTACAATGATACGTTTTCGAGTTACAGTAAAATAAAAAAATCAATTTTGTCAAAAACTGATTATGCGTAAAAATTCGTACATACATCATTGTAAAATCAATACATTCTTCACTTCGTTCAGAATCTAAAATGTAAACTCTGTGCATAAAATAAATAATTAAGTTTCATCTCCCATGCAGCTAAACATAAACGATCTTTTAAGATCGTAATTATTGGCTCTTTATAATTTTACTAAACATGATAGGTACATAAACTCACCAGAAGTGATATAAATAATTTAATAAGTATTATTTTATTTTTTAAATACAAAATGGAACTTAACTAACGAAAAAAAAACACAAAATAATAATAATGTAGTTTCATACAAAAATAAATAACAAAGATATTATAATTGTTATGTTTATTTAATCAGTTAATCAGATTTTCAAAGTTCCCCACCTGACTGTAAACAAACTTAAACTATAAATGAAACACTTTTTGTACCTAGTCCTTTGTTTTAACGACCGATATTCGATTCTAAAAAAATTAGGTAAGTAACCATTAACAACGTTTAACTCTGCAATTATGGAAGATATGAAAACCAAACTTATAAGGTATTCTAGGTATTATTCAGTAAAATAATACATAAATAAAAAAACCCATAATAAATATTGAATTATTTGGAGTAACACGAGATTTATTTTTAAAAATTCTAACTTTTAATAAAAAAGGTTTACTTTTTCAAGTTAATAATAATAATTTGCATAATTTCTGGTTTAATTGTGTATGTTGATTGATAGTATAACTAAATAGCTTTAAAATAAAAAAAAAATTAAGTATGTTAAAATGTTGAAAAGTTTTAGAGAAACATAAAAAAATGCGTGGTAGGTTTGGTTTTATTTAAAAAAAGTTGATTAGCCCATAACTTAAAAAATAAAAATGTTAGACCCCCTCTTTAAAGGGCATTTCTTCATAATTTTAAGTATACTTTTATATGACGTCGGTCGGTCACTTCCCCCCCTCCCCGGAACACATTGTGTACTGACTACTGAGTATATTATACTCTGTTTTTGTGCAAACAATATTATTATTATTATTTTATACTTGCTATTTTGCAAGCTTATCTTTAAATTATTTGTAATATTAAATATTATCTGTTAGTACTTAATTGTCGAGCTGTATAATAGTTAATACAGGAAGCTAAATAAAAAAAAAAGTTTCATCTCCGAAAAAAAAGTTACGATAAAATAAAGCAACGATAACTGTTAGCCAAGAATACACTCTACTGTCTACACGACATTTGATTGCCAATAACAATCCAAATTCCACATTGTTTACATTATAAATAATTGTGTACATTTTACAATTTATTTAATAGATAGGTATATCATATTTAAATATAAAATTTCACATTATAAATATCTAAAAAGTGTTGTGGAAATAGGAATAGATATTTTGTACACAAAGGTGATATGTTTTATCGGAAAAAATTTCGAGAATCAAAAATATATGGGGTATGAGTTTTCTACAAAAACTATTTCTGCCATGACTGAGTCCATTACTGCGTCCATGTTGAGAATATCAAAGTTGTGAAAAGTGTTGAACACTTGAACATAATCATGTTGAAAATAAAACATGATGTACGAAGTTCTACAATTATTACAAGGGAGCGTGGGCTATAGAAAACTTAGCAAGCTATATAATAACTAATAAAAATAAAAATTATGAATAGCAGGTATTCATAAATAAGACCTAAAAATTGAATACACTAGAAACTCATATACAGGGCTCAGGACTTAAGCATTTGCTTATTTTTATGGATTAACTCAAAATGTAGCAGAGTGCTGTGAAAGTGTATGTCATGTTACAACACGTTCAATTATGAAATTTGAAAGTGCTTTTTTTTGCTTTTTTCAACAATTTTTTAAAATGATACTTATTTCCAGTTTTTCTCATTATTTTTGATTTTTCGACCAGTTTTTCTACTTTATATGGCTTTTTCAGAAAATCCCTTAGAAAATCTATAAACAATAAGACAAAATGTCTTAAAAGTGAAGTTTAATTTTTTTATGATATAAAGATTTATTGATTTTTTAGTTAGAAACTTATCCTTATCATTTTATTTCAATATTTTTTGTAATTTTTAATTATATTTTTTTTAGCACAGTTACAAATTATGTCTAGTACCTACTTTATCATGTAATAGGAAAGTTTTTTTTTTTTGATTAAATATTTTTGCACAAATTTAAGTTTTTTAAATGCTTATTTGAGTGCTTATAATGATGTTTTTAAGCATTTTTTTAAGTGCCTATTTTAATAATTTTAAGTGCTATAAATACCGAGCCATGCTCATCATATGCATGTTTGCAGCAATACAAGTAAAATATGCGGTTAAATATAAGTAATAAATATATTATAATTATTAAAATGTCCATAAAATTATGTTTTTCTTTATTTATACAAAAATATAAACACAATATGAATAATACACGTAATTAGGTAGTAAAATAAAAAACATAATTATTAAGAAACTGTGATCGATAGCTACACGTTCTCGATGTACGAAATAATGATTGTCATGTAGGCGCCTACTATTCGTAGGTAATATAAAACAAAACTAGACGTAATAAATAATTTGATATATTTTGTATTTTCGTGTTGCATTTTATTGTAGGTAATCTAAACTACCCTACTGGCCATTAAGATAAAATGTTTTTTTCACTATCGTAATTTTAATAAATTCATAATTTATTTAAAATCATTTGGAGATAATGAAACGGATAAGAGATTTCAACACAAAACGTATGTGTTTTTTTTTTGTAAAATTTAAAATATATTTTTTCGTTAAAACATAAATAAAGATATTATCATTCAATATAATATTAAAAACGTTTAAATTTATTTTTATTTTAGGGATCTAACTCGCTTACATATTGGTTAATTATTTAGTCTAGAGATTTTTAAAAAAAGAGTACATACAACGCATTTGCCAAATAGAATTAAGGGCTCCGACAAATACTTCATATTTTATTTTATTTTCACGAGAAGCTTATTAATTGAAACAAATTTTATATGTCCACATACCTACTCAATTCAAAAAATAAAATACTATTCATAAGCAGGACTATGAATTTATAGAAAAGTGTATTTTTTATTGGTAGTTGTTAAACGTAGCTTTGAAAGTATAAAATTTGAATTATGTAATAAAAATCCATTAACGAAATTTTTATTTTACATTTTTTGCAATTTTTGACGTTTTTCATTTTTCATCTTTTTAGGTCATATTTTCCAGTTTTAGTTCATTTTTTTGGTATTTTTAATTAAATTCCATTAATTAACATCTTTGAAAATCATTTAAAAATTTTTAAAAAATGTTTCGGGCAAATTAATAGCATTATTAAAGAATCAATAAAATTCAAATTAAATCAACTTTTTATTAAATAAATACATTTTTATCCCTATAATATACTAATACCAATATAAATATAAAAATTAAATTAAAAACCATTTTAGGTGCATTTTGTACTATAATTTTTGACATTTTAAATGCTTTTTTTTGCATTTTATATTGCATTTTTTAAACATTTTAAATGCATTTCTTTAAGGTATTTTTAGTACATTAAATTCACAGCCCTATTCATAAGTATAGGATCTATATTTCTATGAATAGTGTATTAGAGTGTATACCTATAACCTATAGGTACCACAGGTACTGTTCTTACTATTCAAATTATGTCATTTACCTCATAAAAAGAAGATTTAAATAGAGAAATTGTGATGGCTTTAAAATCATTAAATCAAAATTTAAATTTCACTTCTTTATGCTGGATATCAAAAAAATCTGAATAAACGCATTTAAATTTAACTTTCCGAATGCGTTAATGAATGGTGATTTTTCATCCATCATAACGTGTGTGGACTGTGGACGAGTGGTACCATATATAAAGGCTGGTAATAAGAGAGATTCTGAATTTGTCATACATTTTATTCACATGTTGCTGTGGCTTATGTACTAAAAAATAAAGTTATTAAAAAATTTGAAAATCTTTTGGATACCGATTTTTTTTTTAAAAAAACAAAGTTTTGTAAAGGTATTTTTTAAAATAATTTAAGGAGGTAAGATATAAATGCTTATTTATTTTGAAAAATATTCAAAACACATTTGAATATTCAGTAAAAAAAAATTATTTGAATACAAATACTTTTGAATATTTTCAAATTACTTACATAACATTTTGTTTTAATTTATAAATTGACATACCATAATTGTCTATTTTGCATTTCTGTTTTACATTTAAATTATTATACATCGTATCATTTGATTTCTCTGAAAACTACTCATCTATTTTCTCTATCAAGTCATTTTAATTAATAGTTGGGTATAAGTCATCTTAATGAATATATTACAATAAATATATGCGCATTACTCACTACTCAGTGGTCTGGAAATTCATTAATAATATTAAATATACTATTCCATGTTATGAATAAAATTATCTTTCTTATTAATTTTGTTTCTTATACATCACCTACATTGTCCTGTGAAAGTCTTGTACACGATACTAAACAGGCACTGTAAAATCTGTAAAAAATGTACAGATAAAAAAACTGCTGAGAAATTTTAAATATTTTATTTTTACATACAATATTATTACTCGGGTACCTACTTTAATAGGCAGCAAACAAAAACAATTTAATACCAATAACATATTACTTTGAGAGTAATTGGATATATAATTTCAACCGCATAGATAACAAAAAAAGAGATCTAGTAGACTCCTATACATTTATGAAATTGTTACGATTTGGTAATAGAGTACTAATAATTTATTGAGAGGTTAACACAATTGAATTTGTTAATAAAAAATTAACTCAACTTAACATTGGTCATTTTGGAAGTTTATTTATACACACCAAAAAAGAAGAAAATATTTATTACTAAAAAAAACCTCCAACTAAATAATATACAGATACAGAAGTAAAATATTGAAAATAACATACACACATTACAACTAGTAACCATATAATAATCATCATGGAATGTACATTGTACCTATATAAATATACAATTTCCAAACTTAATATTAACCTATAATTTAATGTACATTTTTTTTTAAATATTTGTAAAATTAATTATTTTATTTAGCTTAAAAACTCATCTTAATTCACAAAAAAAAAAAAATAGGTAATTTTTTAAGACAAAAGTATGTAATATTCTTATTTGAATATGTATGCTTATTTTTAAATATTTAAAACAATTATATTATTTAGTTTAACAAATACTTAATAGGCAATAACGATTAAAAAAAAATTGTTGGCAATAAGCTTACACGTAAACAATATTAATGTTAATGTCCATTAACAAATTTCGGGTAAACTATTTTGTTTAACATTTAACTTGATACCATAGTATTCTATAACGTGTCAATTAATATATTATAGGTATATTCATTGTTTTAATAATATAACTTTTAATGTAGATATAATACCTTATAATATGTAAATATATAAGTTTAATATACGTTCTTGAAAATATTTGCTTATGCATCTAAATATACAAAATACTAAAGATACCGTTAATAATTTAATATTATTGAAAACTTCTGCTAGACTCACCAAGTACTATAGACGTAAGTTAACAAATATTATGTTAGTTTACAATATTTTGAACATTCTCGTCGACTGTTCTGAGTTATTATGTGAAATTGGTTTCCATGAACCACGCAGACAGAAAAAAATAATTAAGTATTTTCGTAATTCCTAATTATTATAAAAATAACAGTGAAAATAATACATTTTTTCCAAAAGCTTTTGTTTTGCAGATCAAGAAGATTTTTGTCTGATAAGATTTTTTTACTTCTATTTAGGTGTAAAGCCTTAGAATTAATACAATGATTAATATAATGTCTTAATTGTGATAAAAAAAAAATGTTATTATAAATTTATAAATATATCAAAAATATTTCATAGGTTATTTTAATCTTGCAAAAAGGGCATTTGCCGTGAATATGCCGCATCCAAATAGTGAAATCACTCATTTCATGAACTGGATATCCAGATAGTGAAATTCGTCCAGATCGTGAATTTTGACGAAAATACATTATATGGACATCCATTTTATGAAACGGACATCCATTTCATGAAATGGATAATACTTATATTGTGCACTTTGTGTAATTATTATAAAACCAGATATCATAGTATTATAACTATACTTTTCTATATTGTTCTATGAACAAAAATATAACAACAATTATAGTCAATAGTCATAATAAATTATATCATATTACATTATATTTTTATTTTATTTTTTATAAACCATACTCGTACGTATATTATTTTTAATAAACAACAGTGTTACCTATGAAGTATTATGAAATATTCATGAAATTAAGTATACTTATATTACTTAACTACCTATATTTCTTATATTTTTTTATTAACAAAATAATTAATTTAATCAATTATACCTGTATACATTTTTCTTCCTTATTATTTATTTTTACATGACAATTGATTATGATAATATAGACTGTTACATTTATTATTTTTAAAACAAACACACCTACTTGATTGGCAAGGAGTTTTTGCCTTACACGAACAAGACAAAAATCCTAACCCTCCTGAAATTTTTTAATCATTTCTCGCACCGAAAATTCAACATTTTTATCAACTTGATCAGTAGTGAAAAATTGAGTTGTTAATTTTTTCAAACATTCACTACTGAACCATCCTTTAAGTAAACCGTATTTTGTTCCCAGTTTATGCAATCCTTTTTTTTGTTCCGTGATCACACAAATAATGTTTGGAGTTTACTATGTGAGTATTGTCTATTTCATGAAATGAATGTCCATATAATGTATTTTCGTCAAAATTCACGATCTGGACGAATTTCATTATCTGGATATCCAGTTCATGAAATGAATGATTTCATTGTGTGGATGTGAAAAATATAAAATTAAAAATTAAAATACTGAATAATCTTTTATGCAGATATTGATGTTTATATAATTAATAATAAATACCCGTTTCAAATTTTGCCAGTGTAAAATTCTAATTTAATTTAGTTTTATTTAAATAATAAACATGAGTAATTCGTTAATTATTTTAATTATTATCCGTAAAAAGTGTACAACTGTTTAAAACAAAATGTTAACAAATTTCGTTAGTAAAATCGCGAATATTAACATATTTTTTATAGTTCAAAATTCATATAATTCTAATATTCATATTATATATTATTATTTTCAAATTAGATATAAAGTTTTTTTGTGTGTTTTCTGACCTATAAGAAACTTTACTACTGAAAAATTAAATTAATTTTATGTGAAAGTTTGAAGTTCAAATTCTTACATTAAATTACATATTCATTCTTAAAAATTATTTCTCATCTAATATTTTTTTTACAAGATTCATGGAAAGATAATTAATAATTATTAATCATATTTAATTACATTTATGTAATTATATGACATTTTGATATTTTTATGAATTTATGATCATTCGAACATATCCAACTAATATCAAAAAAACATATCATGAAATGTAGTTACTTACAATCATTTACTTGATAATTGAATACAATAATACAAATTTAACAAATACATTATAGTAAACTCTCAACATTTAATGTACAGCAGAGTAGTACCCACTCAGCACTCATCCACTTTTTTTATAATACAAATTTGTTTAAATATTTTGAAAGTAGTATTGGTATTATGTAGGTACATCAAATTATAATTTGAGTATTATAGGTGGAATATTTAAAGTTTTTACAATTAATATCTTTTAAATTATCTATAATAATTAATAATATAAATTGCTTAGGGATATTATCAAAAATAATACTTACGAATATATTCAATATCATGGATATTTTAACTTCAACTGTTCATATAAAATGTGTATGGCTTATCGCTAATCTTTTTTTAATTCCAATAAGAACAACTTATGAGGTATTTTGTATTATATTTTAAGCATTAGTTATGATTTTTGTGAAGATTTTAACTTCAATTACTTATGAAAAAAATTACGCCCGTGTATATTTGTATTTTTTAAAACAGTTTAAATAAAAATTATAAGGAATTATATATATTAAATTTGCGAACTTTTTGATCCAGCATAAAATTGTATTAAACATACTGTATACTTTATAGAAAAAAAAATAAAAACATTTGGAAATTTAAAATACCTTTAAATAACTTAAAAATAACTTAAACATTATGAAAATTGTATTGTTTATAGAAAAATATAATTTAAATAATAATTAAATGTTTCAAGATTCAAACTTCTGCGATTAATATTTTATAAATAGGTAATAAATTAACAATTGTTGTTTGAGAATAATTTGTTATTAAGGTAATACGTTTAAATATCCAGTATATCGTTTAAATTTAAATTTCAAAACTAATAAAAAATTAACGTAATTTTATATTACAATGTTTTTAAAATTCTATTAAGGACAACAGCTTAGATTGAATCTTGTAGATGTTTGGTATCTATAAAATTAAATAAAAATTTCATTTTTAACGACAACATTTTGGTAAATTTGCAAACGTTTGTCAAAAATTCAAAAATTGATACAGATTAAATATGAACTTAAAAGATCCAATTTATTAATAAAAAAATATAACCAAAATGAATTCAGTTAAAAATATTTTTAAACCTTTTAGAATCTGGGTAAAATTCTAGTGTAATTATAGTATGATTACCAATTTATTTAGTTATTTTTTAAATTTAAGATGCCTACTGCGATATAAAATAAATTATTTACTAAATACAAATAAATCAATTTAAATTACCTGGGAATACAAATATTTATGTGCCTATAACCAATAAATATATTTTAAATTAAAAATATTAAAATATATTGCACATGGATAAATATATTTTTTAGGTAATTGAAATATATTGGTTATTCAACTAAAACTCAATTGTTTTGACACAAGACATGTGACATTTTGACAAGTCATTAATGTTATTTAATTTACATTTAGAAATTGTAGGTAATTGAGTAATGGGAAAATAAATAACAAACATTAACAATTAATGTATGTCAATCAAAAATCAAATTAATTTTCCCTTTATAAATTAATCATCTTGACCCTTGTTCAATCATCACCTTAACGTTACTTGATGTGTTTTAATTATTTACAGTTATTGGATCTGTACTAAGAATTCCTACCTACGTAATATTAAAGCAGGGGCGAAATCACTATAAATAAGACCAACAACGGTTAACACTCACCAGTTCACTAGATACCTTTTAGCGAACCATATCTACTCTTGTTTAAATTTTCATTCAAGCAAGGTATGTATAGTTTGTTAAATATTTAGTCTGAGTATTATAAAGATAGTACTTTTAATTTGATATTTAAAAACTGTACTTGATTTTGTTACCTATTGATAATTTATATAGATTAACAAAACCTTTTTTAATATATATATTTTTTTATCATTTTAGATTACAATGAAGATAAGTCTGTACTTGAGTGTACTTCTCTTGGCATTAGTCATCAAAATCGTAACAGCCAATGTTAGACTGCAGCGCTCACCTCAACAATACTGTGGCTCTAAATTGGCTGACATCATGAAAATTCTATGTAAAAACAAGTACAATGGGCCAAATGGACAAAAAAGAAACCCAATTGGTAAGTCTATGATATATACATATATGAACATACTTTGAACGTAACTAAGAATAATAATAAATAATTAAATTAAAAATAAAATTCTGAGAAAGGTTTAGTTAACTTATGTCATTGTTGTTGATTCAAATTTAAAGTGTAATTTAATTATAATAACAAAATGTTTTATTTTTAAATTATTTCTTTAGTGTAGGATTTTAACACTTATGTCTTAGTACTTAGTAGTAATTTTAAAAATCCTTTACTGTTCACTTTATGTTTACTGGAGACTATTAGTTTTATATGAAATATTAAGATTATGTTTCGCCTTAACACCCTTAAAGTTGTTATAAAGAAAAATTGTACTTATTCACTCCGTTAAAAATCTAAACATCATTAGAATAATAATTATTTTAATATTTTTTTAATAGAATCAGATGTATGGGATTACAAAGACTTAGAAGACTACAATGCAATTGACTACCCATACCCGCCTAAGAAAGAAGCGATGCCATTCATGCCACCACGTTTCCAACGCGCTATTAAAAGAAGTATCATCGACGAATGTTGTCACAGACCTTGCTATTTATCTGAGCTAAGAACTTATTGTGCAACTCAATAATAATACATTTTAGTTATACATAAGTGTTTTTAGACGCTGAATAAAGTTGTAACTATTATTATATAAAATTATATATTTTTTTTTTTATTAAAATCCATACCTACTTCATTGGGTTCCATAGAAAATGACTACACATAAGACGTCGTTAAGAGGGCGTCACACCCACATGTCTTGTGTCCGTTTTACAAGTACGTAACATATTAAATTTACGCCCAAGATCACGTTTAGCTTTGTTAGTTTAAAAATAGAGTGAATTGACCTATTATGAAACTTGACGGTGAGAACATTATCTGTGTTTGTGTGGTAGTTTTTTCCGATTATTCAGTTTTTAAGTGAGTTATGATCATTTTTAATTTACGCTTTATTATACAGTCAACTCGCGATATAACGAAGCTCGTTATAACGAAAATCTCGATATAACAAACTTTCGATATACCGAACTTTTTCCTCGGTCCCTATAAATTCGTTATATCGCGAGTTGACTGTATACGCATAGCTTGCTAAAAAATTAAACTATCTATCGTAAAAAACCAACATATAAACACGGATAATGTCGTTACCATCAAGTTTCATAATAGATCGATTCACTCTGATTTTTAAACTAACAGAGCTAAACGTGATCTGCTGAATGTAAATTTGCTATGTTACGTATTTGTAAGACGGAGACAACACAAAAGGATGTGACGCCCTCTTAAGCCTAACCTCTTAAGGGATATAGATATTTAAAATATAAAAAATAAATAGCAAAAGAATAATTAGAAATACTTTAGGTTTATCTGTTAGTAATTGATACATATTCCTTCTAGATCAAGCTCAATGCGGTCACAACATAATTTGGCTTTAGCAGCAGCTTTTAAATTTTGTGATCATATTAGAAGGTAAATATCTAGTTTTAAACATAAATGCTTAAAATATTCTCGTTTATAGAGTGTTACACCAAAAATGAACTTTCCGCTAGCTATAAATAATAGGATTTTAAAGTGTATAGGTACCCTTACATAAAGATTTAATAATATTATATTTTTTAGTAACTTTATTATGTGTATAACCGTATAGGCTATAAAAGTATAGTGATTAGTGACTATAGGTATACACTATATATAGTTAAATAATAATATTGTACACCTACAACTATTTAAATCATACGCACGATTTTTTTAAAGTTATTATATAAGTACAAAAAAATTATAAAGATATTTTTTAAATTATTAAAAAAAATTAAAACAAAATTTATGAAGAAATACCAACAAAATTAGTCTTTCGAAAAAACATTTTATTCCTATGAAATTAATTAATTTTGTTAGAGTAATCACTAATTTAAATCTAATTATTCAAAAGTAATAAATCACTTACATTTAGTTGTAGTTACCTATATAAATAAAAATAAAAATAATATAAAAATATTGTGTAAAATTATTATTGTATTTACTTATTTATTGAATACAGTGTTATATTTGCATAATTTTGATAACAATGTATCAAAGCTTGATTAATTATTGGTTGAAATTGAAATCACATAATAGTAACTAAAAAATATAATATTATTAAATCTTTACGTAAGAGTTCCTAAACTTAAAAGGACGCCATACCGGCCGCATGTATTGTCTCTGCAGTCTTACTAACGTACATCTTAACAAATTTTCGTTCAGCAGAATACATTTTGTGATGTTAGCTTTAATATTAGAGCAAATTTACCTATTATCAAATTTAAAGGTAAGAATATTGTCTAGACAATGACATATGATTTTATTGATAATATCATTTTAAAGTGAGTTATTAACATTTTAAAGTTGTTATATTTCATATAGCTGTAACTCGATCACTTTAAAATAATAATATCATTAAAAGCATAAGTCATTGTCTAGATAATATTTTTACATTTAAATTTGATAATAGGTAAAGTTACTCTAATATTAAAACTAACATCACAAAATGTATTCTGCTAAATGAAAATTTGTTATGATGTGCGTTAATAAGACAAAGACAACACATTCGGGTATGGCGTCTTCTTAAAGATTCTATAATTTATTAATTTATAACTGGGGGAAAAGGAATGACGTTTTTTCTAATTTGGCGAAAAATGGAAAGTTCATTTTTAGCGGTAACCGGCAACACCCCGCTTATAATATCATATATTATTGAATCTAAATCAATTTTATTTATTATAGTAACTATTAATATACCTACAATAGTTTTGAAAATTAATTAAAAATATGCAAAACATTATACAGTCAGATAATAATAAGAATATTTTATAATTATTTAAATTATTTCTTATCGAAAAAATCAATTTATTTATTGATACACTCCAACCTAGAAACTTTTAAATATACTTTATTTAATATACAACAAAATAGAGTTCAGTAAAATTTTAAATATCTTAATCTTGAACTCAAATAAACACATTTTTAAATATTTTAAACTTCAAGACATATAAAGGGATGAACTTATGTTACAAGGGGACGCTTCCAGAGAGGTCAGCATGAGCTTAGCGGGTAGGTGATGAGCAACTGAGCAAGTGTATGCCGCATAGTCAAATCGCATCTTTTACCAAAATTAAATAAACGATTTTAATTTGTGTGAAAACTAAAAAGATAATGGTTGAACTGCACTCGGATCAAACAAGAATGTATCAACAAAAATCTTCGAAAAATAAACTTAATTTAAATATTTTTTAAACACTTATTTCCCTTCAACGTACTTACAGACATAGGACCGACAATGATTATAATCATTGGTATTGTTAAAAATGAGTTTATTATATAGGTAGGTACAGTATCGGCCTGGCTAGGCTTTTTTTTTAGTTAATAATTAGGGGAACTTAAAATATGCTGAGCCTCCGTACAAGCGACCGAGCGTACAATAGGTTTGATCAATATTTTATTTAATTATTAACATAACTACTATATCGAAATTAAGTAGTAAAGTAAGAACTACATTATAATATATATGTATATATAAACTATAGGTTATAAGTCAGTGGCGTGCTCAGCTTTTTTGAAAGGAGGAGATATTCATTTTTGACTTGTCACAGACCCTAAATTTTTTTTTCTTGTAGATAATATATCATTACAAAAAACTCCAAAAGGGGATATGACACCCTGATCCACCCGTACCACGCCACTGTTATAGGTACGTGTTGACTAAGGACTTCTCAAAGATTGTCATTGGTTGGGCCCTAATACTTTTTCATCAATTAATTCGATTAATATATTTCCTAAAGGCGATTTAGAAACCATTTGCGAGTTGGCAGGAGTACAACGGAAAGTATTTTGTTAGGTACTGAAGCAGTTTTCTAGTCAGTTTGAAAGTTTTCAACCAAGTATGGCTTCAGATAGTGTATTAAATGAATATAGTATCAATGTTAGCGAATATGAAGAAAAAATTGAATTAGTAGACTGTGATAAATGTAACATAATAACAAATGCATTGCCTGTGCCCATATTATAATTAAAAAACTTTCATTTCATTCAAATTTATTTCATAATTTCAAAAACAATCAGTGTAGGTATTATTTGAGATTTATCAAAATTTACCACCAGTTTTGGTAAATGACATCAATGGCCGGTGAAAGATGTACATTTGAGTTTAAAATGTCATTTTTTACATAATTTACCTATATAATCGAATCATTTTGGTAAATTATGTCATGCCATATACATATTTATATATAAATTTTAATTCGTTAAATTTCAATTTTCAATGTTTTAAACCATGTAAACATCAAAGTATTAATATTAATTATTATTGTTACAAAAATAGTTCATTAAATAAATTATGTTAATAATTAACTTTTTTCGAAAAACGTAGAATTTTCTATTAATAGGTCGGGTGAACTGATGTTAATTGTTTAATCAAAGACTAAAAATACATGAAGTTCATAATAATGCATTTATGATGAAAACATGATGACGGATTCGAAAACGATGAGTAACAACAATAATTATAAAATTAATGAATATAAATTATTACATTTTAATTATAATATTACTACACCATATAATTTTATATGGCGCACAGCACCCACCTACAATATAATAGAAATAGAAAATACTTAGAATATATTTACCGTAATTACTTTAGAGTTTGCGGGTCTTTCCACCAGTTTCAGTCACTTGTAAGTTCAGTTTTCATTATAGCAGTAGACAACAATGACGTTCACAGGTTTTCCATGAACCAGTGAAACTATAATTTTAGTGGCTCCGTCATCCCAAAATTAATTATAGATGCTTGACACCGTCAATCACGATGTTTCATCAAATTTTGATTGCTCGATATTAAAGCTAAACAATTTGATACAACGCCCCTTAGTCCTCCCCCTTATTCTCTTATACATCTTAATACGAAAGTAGGTACCTCAATAATAAAAATAAAATGTTGTGATGAGTTGTGCATAAATTGTCCACTTTGAGGGTGATTTCTGATAGAAAATTAAATCTAATCGGTACTTTGAAGGGTCAGAAGTAAACGATTTCCAGTACTTTTCAAAATACATGTAAAAACTATTAAAAAAAAGAGAGGAATACGTTAAGCCGCATTTGCCTAAAACAGAACACTTCAGGACGTAAATTCATAAAACTTTTAGACATAATATTTCCCTTCATAATAGCACGTTTGGGCCATATATTTTCTTGCATATATTATTACTTATTACTTATTAGTATATTATACTAAATCTGAGCCTATTAAACACCGCGAAGAAGTTGGCTCAACAGTCCTCCAAAAATATTTAAAGATTTATTTATATTTTTATTTAATTTTGTATATTACTAGTTTATTATTTATTATTAATATTAATGTATATTATGATATTTTCCATGGATTGATTAATTTTTTTTTATCTAATTTAATATATTTTTTTCAACTTAATAAATTTCCCAACAAACATTTGTTTTTTTTCAGTTTCTATTTTTAATTCATTAGTTATTTTTTTTTTAATGACTATCAATTACTAGTTACAATATTATCAATATCCAATGTTGTGCCCAAAGATGTTTTCATAAATGCACCAAACGGGCCAAACGTGTTAACAATTTTCAGGTAATCTTTTAAACTGCGCCCAAATGAGTTATGCTCACCAAAAAATGTGGGCATATGAGACGGTAGCGCTTTACTATATAATATAGGTGTCGAATGGACCACTGACCACATCACGGTGTTAAAAGTAAACAATACATTCAATCTAATCAATTACATAAGATTTCATACACTGTAATTTAAGTATAGTTTTATGTTTATAAGGTAGCATAAAATATGCGGAGATGACATTACAACCACGGGACACGGGTGTGGTAGATCCGCAGATCATAATATCATACGTATTAATTATAGTTATACTAGTATTATGAATTATGATTATAAGTATTTATAAGACAGTCGAAAAAAGCGATCCATGGCCTCTATACGTAGTGCATTTTAGTACATAATTATTCGAAAACTCGAAGTATTAAAATTAGTTCATTAATTTAACATCGTGTCTGGATTAGGTACTTCATTAATCTATTTCACTCAACACATGGTATATCGTTGTATACGATAAACGATTTTGAGCAGAGATAGTCTATACCTATCAGTATCACTAAGTATTATATTTCATGGTAGATTAGTCTTTGTATTAATTATTCAAATCTTATAGTTATAACAATTGATTATTTTAAGTTGATCACAAAAGTTTACAAATTTTTGTGATATTGAAGAATTTTTTGAAGATTTTAACTTCTGCAAATGTTTAATAGAAAAATTGTGTGCATGTGTGTCTTTAATGTTTTAAAATAACTACAATAATAATTTATAAAGAACTTAAGAGGATGTCAGCGTAATATTTGTTATCTCTTTCTAATCCACGAGCAAATTAGCAAATATTACGATCATAATAATGACTATAACCATATTAATTTCTCAAATTAGAGTGAAATAACCTATTATAAAATTCAGAGTTAAGAACATTACCTAAAGCATCTCATAAGCGTTTTATTTTTATTATATTTTAAATTTAAATTTTAAAGCGAGTTATGAGATTTTTAGGATATATAAACAATTTACAGTTTTAAAATACGCATAACTTGTTTTAAAATTAAAATATAATAAAACGCTCATGAGATGCCTAAGATAATGTTCTTAACTTTGAATTTTATAAGAGGTCATTTTACTCTAACTTGAGAAATTAATATGGTTATAGTTATTATTGTGAATGTAAAGTGTACCATGTTGCGTGTGGGTCAGAGAGTGAAAACAAATAGTGCGCTGACGGCTGACCATCCTCTTAATATTACATTTTTAAGCTTTTCACACAGCGGAAAATATTTTGTTAACGCCTAAAGAAATAAAAAATAAAATTTTCAGTTGTTTATAAATACCTCAAAAACTATAAAAATATTTGGAATATTTTATAAAACAATATTAGTAATATTATTATATGTATGAATTGATAGTATAAATATTTGTTGAAATTTTTAATTATCAACGTTTATTTGTTTTTAAATTACAACAAAATAACAAAAATCATAAAAGGAAAAATATAAAAATTTGAGCTTCGAACGCTCATAAACAATTTATATTACTTTCCAGCTAACTTTTTTTTATTATAGGAAATAAAACTTACGAGGAATCTTTTATTCAATTTTAAAAACTAAGAAATACATTTTTTTTACGAATTTTCAACAATAAAATAATTTTAAATTTTCACGGTTTTGAGAACATTTATCAAGTCTTAACATGAAATGCCTATAGATAAAACATACTTTGACAATGTAATATATATCCTAGACAGGGCAGTGCTTGACTCTGGAGCATATATTTGGGGACAGAACCCCCTTTCTTTTTAAAAATTGTTTTAGTATAACCCTTCTAATTTGGTACTCATTAAAGGTCTAATATGAACATCAATACAATTTGTAATTTTTTATTTAATGGCATCCTTAAGCATTGAATTTAGAGCATTTTGATCAATTTTTTAAGCATAAATGCATGTTTATTAGTTTTTTAATAATATAATCATACAGCCCTATTTATTACACACTGAATTATATGCTTTGGATAATTGTTAATTATTTATTGTTTTATGTTTATCATTAATCAATTAATAATTAAATATGATTTTAATTATAGTTAAAATACTTAAATTTTAATGATAAAAATAAAATTTTGCTTTTTAATATTAGGATAAAAACGTTTGCATCCAAATTCCAAAATGCTTTGCATGTTTGCTTATTTCTATTGTTATTACTTTTTAGATTAAAAACATGGTTAAGATCACGAATGGGTGAAAGTAGACTGACTGGCTTGGCATTATTGCACACACATAAAGATATTATTGTAAATATAGAAGACGTTATTAATAGATTTGCAAATGAAAAAAAAAGAAATGTTAAATTATTATTGTAATAAATATTTATGAATAATAAATTTTTATATAGGTAGTAGGTACTTATAATTATAAGTAAAGATAAACCTTCAGTGAGTATAAGCGTTGTACTTCTTTTTCATTAAATTTCTGAAATTACGGTTAAGTATTCATTGTGTTTTATATAATTATTTATCACTCATAAATATTCCTATTCGCCACCCCCTAAACCAAGCTTCAGATCCGCCCCTGCGTGGATTTAATAATATATAATTGAATTAAAATAACAGGTTCATTATTAGCTACTGTGATCTATACCAGGGGTCTTCAACCGATGGATCGCGACTCATTTTTGGGTCACGTAAGCTTCAAAATTGGGTCCCGATAAGTCTTGTTTATAAAATAAAAATTAAATTTATAAAATTATATAAGGTAAAAAAATATTTTTTTAATTATTAAGCTTAGAAAATGTATAAATAAAAATACAGTTTAAAAATGTTTGTATTGTATTCAGTTTTAATAGTACTACTGCAAAACATTAAGCAATTTTAGCTTTTTTACAAAGCTTACATGGGTCGCGAGTCCAAAAAGGTTGAAGACCACTGATCTATACAATGACGTGGTACACTGTAATGTGTCCACCTCCACCGTAGAAACAGATCTAATTGCTTAATTTTTTACTGAGTAATTAGGTAGGTACCTACTGTAAGTATCAAATGCTTAAAATTGTCCACTTCTTTTAATAATTTTTCTTGGAGAGAACTTTTATTCTTCGTACTATCTATAATCGTGGTCCATACAGTTAGTGGTAGTTCCATTTTTTCACTGATGTTTAGACATTACCTGTTATTAGAGATTACTGATTAGACTATATTGTCTATATTAGCCAATATAATTATTAATTATGCACGAATTACGAAATATAAATAAAATAATAATAATATATTCATATTATATTCGTATATTATCTTATCGTGGTGCTGATACCGGCGTAAGGCACAATACGCAACTGATAACTGATAAACCATATGATAACAGGATTGCACGTGTTAGATATTAGATGATTGTTTACTTACTGTAGCCCGTAGGTACTAGCCTCTAGGTACGCTTCGATGTGACGTTCAAACGAACGAACTTTTCCAAGTCCATTCCCCCCAAAATTCATATTCAAACTACAAAGTTTCGATGAGCTGGTCGATTCAATGGGAGAGACTTTGCAAGAACGACAAACGAACGAATTAGAAGCGTTAAAAGTAAGTTTTACTTTTGTGATGTTGTCATAATCTGCATTTAAAAACAATACACATTAATGAACAATGATCAATGTTTAAAATAATTTTCATCACCTCTAGTCGATCTTCAATGATCAATTAACGGACAACAATGAATGTATAGCTACTGATATTTGGAAACCATTAGATGTTACTATTACTGTTTTGCCTGAAGGATTCACAAACTTACAACAAAACAACATTCTAGTTGAACTGCATGTCAAGGCATTAGACAATTATCCTAATGAGTAAGTTGAGATATCTTATGCAAATTAAACCTTTCCACTTCCTGTAACATATTAATATTGTGCATTCAATTCAAGAAATTTATAAAACAAATATTTTTCATAATATTAAATGTTTAGTTAAATATGAAAGTATATATAAGCTTAAAAAATATATTAAAATTATTCACTAATAATACTTCTGTAAAACCAGTTATACGTGATTTGTGTATTTGGCAAACATTTGCCAATTGTTATGCTTTGCGGGTCATATTGGAGGTATTTAATTATAAAGCATTAGATAAAAGATCACTTTAGTTTTTTAATTATTTAGCGATAAGCAGCAGTACTATTAAATAATAATAACTGACTGTCAAAAGATGTTAGATTTTGTGGAGATTTAAATTTATAATTCAATTTATAACTATTTAACTAACGCATCATTGCTATTAAACATAATATCTTACGGTGGTAAATGAGTGTATGTGATGTTACTAATACATAAACAAAATTATATCATATTATTATCTATATTGTTATCTACAATCTTATGATATTATTTCTACTTTTTTAAAAAATTATATATGATTTATTTTATAAATATGGCCATGATTTAGATAAGTATAAGTTTATCTCAATGAGGCCTAGTAATCTCAAAATGATTTTAAATAAAAATAAATAAATAATAACTATCAATCCCATATATTCAACGATCATCTGCAATTACAAAGTACATGAATCACGTGTTTAATTAAAATGTAAACATTTTTACTTTTTGAAATCTGTATTTATGAACAGTATTGTTATAATTTTATTAGGATAGATTAATGTTAGTAGTATAACTAACATCTAATAATGCTAACAATACAAGCAGTTTTTGAATCAATATTTTAATTTTTACTATAAACTTTTATCTCTGAATTTCTTTACGAGCAAAGCAGAATGGCCAATTGGTAGAAACAGACCCACTGTGGTTTTAAAAAATATTTTAGAATAAATTTTGAAATGAAAAAGTTAATATTAGTACTAAATTAAATTTTATTCTTTATATGTTACACCTGAGAATTTATTTTTTAAAGGTGTCCTTGTACAAAAGTACAATCTATAAAAATAATTAAGAAGATTTTAAATATAAAACATATTTTATAATTAATATATTGATTTTTATTGTAGAATACCATTGATAGAACTTAAAAATGCTAAAGGTTTACCGGCGAACTATCTTATTTATTTAGAAAAACAATTAAATGAATTAGCTTCTAAAATAATTGGCGAAGTAATGATATTTGAACTCGTCCAACAAGTTCAGGTAACTGAAATAAGATAATTCATAAAATATCAGTGCTTGTACTAAATTATTTTAACTCACTAAAATATTAGTTAAAACATGTATTTGTTTATTTAGAATTTTCTCTCTCTTTACAATAAACCTCAATATGCTTCATTCTATGAAGAAATGATGTCAAGGAAACAACAAAAAGAGTTTGAAGAAAGAGAAACTAAAAAGCAAGAAGTTGAATTAACTGTAATTACATTTGTTATTTTTGGCTATAATTTTTATGATTTGTCATTTAACTATTAATTCAAAATTTAATAAATATTATTTTTAGAAACAATTGATTCACAATGAAATGTCAAAAAAGAGAGAAGCTCTCAAAGAAGAACTACGAATGCATAAAAATAAAACAAGACATAACACTATTGAAACTATAGATGACGAAGATGAAGAAGATGAGTTAAGTTTGAAGTAAGTAAAATAGGCACTAATGCTACTAAATGTACGTATATAATGAATATAATATTTTTTAAAACATTATTATTGATATTATTGATTTAATCAATATTATTATACATAATTTAAAGATAGAAATTATTGTAGTTGAATTATTTTTAATGTACATAAAAGAACAACTAACTTTTAAACAATGTTAAAAAAAAAAAAAATACTGATAGTTTCTGTTGTATATTATTGATAATAATAAAGTAACAAGCATATTATTGTATATTTTATGTATATTAAAATCTAAAGCATTGCATATTTTTTCAGAGAACTCTCATGTTCATTAAATACCAATTCACCATTGAAATTAAATATTCAGCAAAAAGTAATGTAACTTTTTAACAATATATTTATTTTATTTGTATTTTTTATAGTAATGAGTTTTAAATAAACCATGATAATTACAACAACATTTGTTTATTTTTTAGGATCAAATAGATGATAGCAATTGGAATGATAACCATATTTTTGAATATAATTTTACTTCATCCAGATCTCGGCTTGATAAGGAATTTGTTATTTTGGATTGGCTTGGTAAAGGAGCATTTGGAGATGTTCTTAAGGTTTGATAATGTTACTAATTAAATTCATAATTTTCACTTAATTAATCTTAGTTACATATTCTCATAATTTGTGTATGAAAAATTGTATAAAATATGAACAATTTAAACCTATTTAACCTAAATTATGTATTTAAAACTGAAATTTAATAAAAATTAAGTTTATACAACTATGATAAACAGTTCAAAACTTTTTAGTTAAATATATTTATTTGTTATATAATGTTAATTAATTAATTAATTATATAAATAGGTAAAAAATAAACTTGATGACTGTCTATATGCTATAAAATGTATTGAATTAAATGAGAAGAATAAAAACCTCAATAAAAAAATCACTAGAGAAGTTAAACTTTTATCACGTCTGAACCATGAAAACGTTGTCAGATATTTCAATTCTTGGATAGAAGCAGCTAAAGTCAGTCAAGAAGGTACACCTCAAAAAAATGTTAGTAAATAAGTATATCTTTATCTAATATATTACTAATATATTTTACATCTAAATTGTAAACTTTAACTTTAATTTATGTCATGTGAAAAAAAACATTAAAAATATTGTTTTTTTTTTACTGTCAAGTGATTTAAATTGTGATTTTTTTAATAATATTTAGCATTTATGGTACTGAAAATGATTATTATTTTGTTTAATATTTAAAAAAAAGAGAGAAAATGGGAATTAATTTTATTGTTAAATTTTAATTATTTTTAGTTTTATAAATTATTTTTAATGAGTTTATTTAATTAATTTTACAAAATGTTGTTTTTACTAGAAAAAAAATAAAACTGCTGAAATTTGGCCTTTAAAAGACATCAGCTGTGGTTGGAGATTATCAAATTTAATTGAAGAAAATAATAGCGAGAGTAGTTCAGATGAAGACGACGATTGGATAGCATTTATGTAAATAAAAATAAATGTCATTATTTTTAAAAATAAAACACATTTTTCTTAAGTTAATTTAAACTGTTTATTATTCATTATTTATAATTATATTATTGTTATTCAGTCCGTCTGATTCTGGAAAAGTTAATTTGAATTCCACTGAAAGTACAATTTATGATAGCTCAAGTCAAGGGATTAATAATGAAAATGAAGATTCAATAGATAAGGTTGATCAGTTTATGTATATTCAAATGGAGTTCTGTGAAAAAAGTACACTTCGGTATTTAATATAAATAATTACACTTATGTATTTAAAACCAATTTTTAAATTTAATGATTCTATGATGATTGTCTAATTATTTAAAAATTGTAATATTTTATTTTATTTAGTAATGCAGTTGACAATGGTCTATATAAAGAGCCTAAAAGAGTATGGCGTCTATTAAGAGAAATTGTTGAGGGACTTTCATACATTCATCAACAAGGAATAATTCATAGAGACTTAAAACCTGTTAATATATTCATTGACTCTGACGATCATGTTAAAATCGGAGATTTTGGTTTAGCTACAACTATAATTCAAAGGTATCATCATTATTATAAATCTAACAATAAAGTCTTAATAATAGTATTTAAATGGATTTAAAAGACATATACCTGAAGTGGATTCAACAAATATTCAAGATATCTTTGTTGATACATCTCAAACTGGCAATATTGGTACAGCTTTGTATGTTGCGCCTGAACTTAATATTTTAGGTCCTAAAGCTATATACAATGAAGTAAGTTACTAATATTAAATTTATTCTCATAAATAATATGGTTATAGATGAAGGTTTTTATGTAACTTTTTTTTTTACAAATATTTTGCTTGATAAATTATTATTGTTTTAAATTGTCTTTAAAGTTACATTTTATTGTATGATTTTACTTCCAATAAAACTTATTTAGTAATTATCTTATAATTATTTATTAATTTTTATATTTTATTAAAATTACTATTCAAAATTATTATTTATGATTCATAATTTAATAATATAATTTTAAACATAAAATTTAATATATTTCTTATTTATTTTTCAGAAAGTTGATATTTATAGTCTGGGCATAATTTTTTTTGAAATGTGTCACAAACAATTTTCAACAGACATGGAAAGGATAAAAGTATTGACTGATTTGAGAATGAATGAATGTATTTTACCTACAGAATTTTTAAAAATTGGAGATCCTGCTCAAAAACATATTATTAAGTATAATAAATTGTTATAATCTATAGATAGTAATCAATGTATATCATATTGTAAAGGACATATATTCATTTTTTATAATTAAAATGGATAGGTGGTTATTAAATCATGATCCGTGCAAACGACCAAATTCAACAGACATATTACAAAGCCAATATATACCACCTCCTAAATTGAAAGATACAGAATTACATGAAATGGTCAGAAATACTCTTTCCAACTCAAAAAGTAAAAACTATAAACACCTTATTGCTTCGTGTTTTAACCAAGTAAATATACAATTTTTATTATTATTTTCAGTAATAATTTACTATAATTTGTAACAATAACTCAAATTAAAAAAAAAAAAAATGTTTTATTGATGTATGTAAAGAATATAAATTAAAATTGACAACAATTGAGAATGTTTCATTATTGAAGTGATATTTAGAAACATTAATAGGTATCACAATATTTTAAGTTTATGGTAAATTTTTATTAACAAAAAATATTGTACAGATTATGAATAAAAGAAATCTATTTGTTTTAATTATTTTTTTTTTAATAATGCTGAAGTCTATAAATATAAAATCTTTGTTTTTAATATTGAATTCTGTATTATTTTGCAGAAAGTGACTACTGTAGAGGATATAACATTTACTATGACAGCTGGAAAAAATGTACTTCATCATGGCCGATTAGATAAAATTATTGACATAGTAAAAGAAATATTTCAGCTTCATGGAGGTGTTTGGTTGTGCACTCCATTGTTAATGCCAGCATTGAATTCCATGATCAATGAAAATACTGTAACTATGATGGCAAGGTGGGGTGGATTAACATGTATACCTCACAGTCTTAGAATCCCCTTTGCTAGATTCTTAGCACACAATCCTACAATTTCTAATTTGAAACGATACTCAATTGACAGAGTTTACCGTCAAAGAAGGGTTTATGGAGTTCATCCTCGTGAACTCTATGAGGCGGCCTTTGATATTATAAGTACATCACAAGGTTTGTTACCAAAAAATAATTTTATAAACAGTTTAATTGTTTGTTAATTTGTTCAAGGTGATCTAATAGCTGAAGCAGAATTATTATCAATTGCAGCAGAAATATTTAGTAAACTAAAAGATTTTAATCCTAATAACTGTGTAATTCGTCTAAATCATATGTCATTGGTTCAAGGAATATTGATGTATTCTGGAATAGAAAGGGCTCGGCATTTAGAAATTTGTAGTTATTTTTCAAGATTCAAAGTAAACATTGTTTATATTATATTTTTATTGAAATGTGATAATGGTTTTATTCATATAATAATGTACAGCAAAATAGTTTGGCCCCAGAACAAATTGAAGAGTTAGAACTTTTGGGATTTGCTAATCATCAAATTAATATAGCAATGAACTTTTTTTCAATGGAACACACGCTGACTGACATGATTGAAGTATGTCGTAAGATAACAGTACGCAAATCAAAATGTGGAATTTTTTCGCGAGAAGCACTGCATCATTTGGAAACTGTCATTAAACATATTGAATCATTAAATATCAAAGTAAATAAATAAATAAAATAACTACTTATGTATATTTAATTAAGTTAATTAATTGAAGCCGTATTTTAGTTTTCAGTTGTTATTGTCCCTGGATTGATGAACATTATGCAATTTTATTCAGGATTAATATTTGAAATTGTCTATTATAATAAAAGTAAGAAGAATATTACAGAATATGATGTACTAGCAGCTGGCGGTTGCTATGATAAGCTAATATCTTCATTTAGGTAATTTTTACTTAGTATTTTTAAATAATTATTATTAATTTTTATATAAATTTAGGAGGAATTTAGATATGTCAAATGATATAAAGCAAACAGCAATAGGTATTAGTTTTTCATTGGATAAACTGGCTGCATTGTTTCAAACAGAATCATCAGGAATAGATGTAATATTATGTTCATCAAATAGCAGTAAAACTATGACTGAAGAAAAATTAAATATTGCCAAGGACTTATGGTCAATAGGAATTAAAACACTTGTTTTTGATGTAGTACAGGTATACCTAACATAATTAAAAATTGTATTTAATGAACTAGGCTTTCATAATTTTTCTATACATATAGATATGATCAGAGCTCTTATTCAGGCATGTTTAAAACATAAAGAGAAGTATTTATTTCAATTAATGATTTAATCAAATGATTCTAAAAATCATAAATATAGATTTATAAAACATTGAAAATCTATTATTTTTTATAAATCTGAGACTTGAGCAAATCATTGTATTTGTTTTCCATTTAGCGCTAAAGAAGAATTATTCTAAAGTATTTTTTAACCTTGTCAATGAATACATTCTCAATGCTTGCTTTTATATTTCTTGGTGATTTTAATCTATCTTCTGAAAATTTTAATTTTTACATGTTTAATTAATTACTTCTATTCGGATTTTTCAGAAACTATTATTTATATTATTATATTTATATTTATAAATAATATATTTATTAACTATTATATATAGAACCATATTATTTTATTTTGAAGTATTAGTTCTATTATTTTGATCAATTCTAAAATTACTTCAAATATATTATTTAGAAAAACAAAATTGTTCTATTTATATAATATCTCTTACAATTTTATTAAATATTTACTTACTAAATATTCTTATGAACGTAGAAGACTTTTTTTGATAAACTTATTTATTTAAACCTGCCTCTTGGGCAGTTGTATATAAATTATGTTAAACTATTATTGTTATTATTACTAGTTATTTTTTATAAAATTATACGTTATATTATTTCCCACTTAAAATTAGTAGATAAATGTAATTGCTGTAAAACAGGTGTTATATAACAAATTTTCTTCTGTGGTACATTTATGTTAAATTGTTATAGTTGTTTTTTTAACTTATTCTGTGTAAAAGTATAACATAATACACATATAATATAATTTATCATTATTATTATAATCTTATAAATATATTATATTATTATTATTATGTTTTGATCATATACCATTGAATAAATAAAATTAAAATAAAAAGTGTCAGATAATATAGTTGACTCTCTAACGTAAATGTTGAACGATAAGATTTTTTTATTTTTATTAAATATGTAAATTTACCTTAAATTAACTATTGTGTTTTATTAAAATATAACATATTAAATAAAATACTTTATTAATAATTTTTGCAGACTTTGGAACAAATTCAAGATTATTGCTCTGATTTGTATGTGAAAAATATTGTCATGTTAAAAGAGTCCAAGTCAGTAATATTAAGACGGTTAATGGAAGATAAGTTAGTAAAATAAACTAAAGTTTTAACATTTATACTGTATTATATATTATAGATTTCAGGATAAAACAATGACTGTAACTGAATTTATAGAATCTATGCGGCGTAAAAATAGACAAAATAGTTTAACTACAACCATACCTCAGACTAATATTGTCAAAAATGAATCACGATCTATTAATGAAAACCAATTTATAAATATAATTTTTTTGACTGAAGAAAAATTGGTCACATCTGTCAAACGTCGTTATGAGAGTCAGGTACCTATTATTATTAACATTGATTATAAATAATATTACCAATATCAGGTATCTAATTTCTAATGTGTTTCTATATATCTACTAGAAAATTATTTATATCATTTAATTTATATAGATTTCAAATGCTGTTTCAAAAATTTTACAAAAGTTGTCTCCAAAAATGCGTGTTGAAATACTCGTACTTAATGTTGATGCAGAGCTAGTAAAAGCATTAGGCTCTTTGATGGACTTGGAAACTTTAGAAAGTGATATTTCTGTTTTAATTAAAAGGTACAAAATTATTTTTTTAAATATGTTTAAATTTCTCATGCAATTATTATGAATTGTTGTTTTTCAGATTTTCACATCATAAAAAAGATTTGAATAAAGTATTTAATTATATAGTTAATACAAAACATAAAAGTACTGATACTGTTTTTATATTTTATACATTAAGAGGAAACATATTTAAGTTACTGATCTGTTAATTATTTACTAAAACAAATCTACGAATTATTTGTTTAATAAGTTTTGTATAAAATAAAAACCTGTATATACATGTTGAAAACAATTTTTACTTTTTAAATTAATAATAGTTGGAAACCGTTTTTAAATATTATATTTCTTATTTTGTTTCATATTATCATTTATCTCTAATAGATATCAATCTAAGATCTTGTGGCTGATTGTAAGGTTTTTTCCTAGAACAATTATAATACTATTCAGGGAAAATCTTTGCCAACTTTTTAAAATTTTAGATGATCAGGAAGTGTCTTACCAACAATGTGTGATTGTGCCACTCGACTCCGCTTATATATATTTTAAATACATTTAAGTTATAATTTATAACTTACTGGTAAATAAAAACTGTAATATACCGAAATTTTTAGAAAAATTCCAAACAAGGTTAAAGAATGTATACCAATCATAAAAAATGCATAATAACTTGCAAAAATAATAACGATAAGAATTGTAATGGAATAGATTTAATGACTTTAAATTATGTAAAAAAGAAAAAATTAGTACTTTCCAAAATACAAGAAGTATTTGCCGTTAAAAGAAACACCATCAAGATTAAATATGTATAAATTATTAGTTTATTAAATTACTTCATAATGTAATTAAATATATATTCCTGATAATCAACTAGTATGAGCAGTCCATGTTTCTTATCATTTTTACTGTGACTAAATAATTAGTAAATCAACATTATTTTTCTTGTCTATACATATTTTATTTTTATTAATTTACTATCATAATTCAAATAATTTTTTCATAGACCATAAAAATATTATTATACAATAAGACCTGTCAATGGTCCATCATACCAAAATATTATTTATTAATATAAAAGACAAAGTTGAAATTATTGAATATATTGAATGTTGTATATATTGGTCAAGGGACAAGCATATTTTCACAACATGATTATAAATTGTATCTTCACTATAATTAAAATAAGTACAAATACATAAATATGTATAAAGACAATAAAGTGGGTAGGTTATATGTATTATTAATAAGAAATTATAAGTACATATATGTCCCTATATTTACAAGAAAATCATATTTTAATTATTAGAAAGTTAGAATTAAGTTACAGAATCCTGATTCCTATACCTATTCTGCCGTGCTAAGCGAAAAAGCAAACTCCATCTAAGCAAAATGTTGGGAAATTGACTAAACAGATTTAGACACATTACTGATCCGTGCACCAAGTATAATTAATATACAATCCTAAAATAAACGTTTATATACTAATTGTATAGGTATCATAGAATTGATTTTATGAGTTTTTAAATAGTTTAGTTTATTTCTTGACCATCAAAATGGACTTCTTATTTGATAAGTACTATCAGAAACAAATTTACAGTATATCCATTTCTAGGGAGATACTGTTTTTTTCTTTAAAATTAATTATTATATTATTATTATAACTTTATAAGGAAAATTAAAGGAAAAATCTAAAAAGTAATTATTAACACACAGTAAATAGTAATAACCAATAACTTATTAATACATTTGGTATAATATACATATTATTATGTAAATAAATAAGTTGCAAACACTTTTGAGCAAGTAAGTACTTTTTACTTTAAACTAACAATTTATAAAATATTTTTTAAAATAATTAAAAATAATTTAATCAGACTGATATTTTTAAAATAATATTTATCATTATATTACATTTTTAATTTTCGTTGTCATTGTATAAATCTGCTGCTTCCATATCACAAAGAAAATCTAGCCAGAATTGTTCAAAGTCCATAAAATCATATACTTTACCGGTTTTTTTCAATGATAACTCAATTTTATGATGAAAACTGTCGGCAGACATGAATGAGTGTCCAGGCTCAAAGTAGAACAAATTAATTTCAGTTGTTTCGATTTCATTTGAATTAATAACATAAATTAAGAATGTCAGTTATTATAGTGAGGTTTTTCAAAGAGATGAAAGATTTAAAGTTGAAACAATACAACAAAAACAATGGTACATACTTACTTATTTTTATAATTCAAATGTATACATTGATTATATATTTTTAATACTTTTAGAAGTTTGTAAAAGTAAAGATAAATAACCTGAGTACTTTTAATCACAAACTTATTAATTCATTTATCTTCAAACAAACAAGAAAAAAATTAAGTTTTCTGTTCAAGTCTAACTTTATACAAATTGAAATTTTGTAGTTGATATAGGTAGGCACAATTAAGACCAATTTCTTTTTCTTTTGGATGGTGGTGGATTTAGGTCTATAGTCCTCATATTCAAAGCCTCAAAGGCGCAACTAGAGCTCTATTTCTGGTAGGTTAAATTGACATCAGTAACCCGTGGAGGCTTTGCCCCTATACCACTAGTATTGATAATATATAAAACTGGGTGGGCCAACCAAACCCACCCAAGTCCCCCCACCCCACTAGTTGTGCCTATGCTCATATTATTTGTTTATTAATCTATGTGGACATTTTCTCTTCAAATTTAGCATGCGCACCTTTATTTTTCCTTAAAAATGTTTTAAAGGTTGGTTTTCATTTGAACATTTTGAACAAGTTATAATATTGCCGGAGGACATTCCTTAAATATATTTTCTTGACGTTTCTAGTATCTACAACAAATCTAACCATATTTGTCAAATTTGAGAAACGATCCTGTAGATAGTACAGTATACTCGTTCTATGTCAATTGTATACCTTATCGAAGAAAACATTTTTCGTGATTTATTATTCAATATAATATATTTGAATGCTATAGCATCCGCTTGCGCCAATGGTACCAAGTTGTTACTTATTATTCCATTTCTTAAAAGCTTCATACAATCCAGTTCACGAATTAATTCGTGATCCAGCTTAATTCAATGCAAATTTCGATGTTTGTTAAGTAATAAAGTTGCAAATCTTTAAAATTTTAAAAGTGTGATGATTGCTATATACTTAGGTATGTACTTATACCATGTTACACATGTTCATCTAGATTTAGTATATTCAATTATTTATAATATAAGTCAATTTGTATGAATTTAAGTCTTAAGTTACATTTTTCGAGTTAAACATTCAAACTGTTCAAGTAATACAAAAAATATTTAATAGTTTAATGATCTCAATTCATATAAGGCATAAAAGCTACTTATACTTAGTTAGTACTTATACAGTTATACTCATATAGTTATACATAGGGAGGTACATACATTATGCACGTTGTCATCTCGACTTAGATACTATAAGTGCTATTTTTGTTTTATAAGTAATATATGAATGACATATTAATATAAATACAAATAATATACTCTATCATGTTTCAATAATTTTAAATTTTTATCATGTACTATCTATATTTTTAAATATGACTCATAAAAATTTACTATAAAAATACAATAATACAAATAACAAAAATGCGTGACATTTAACACAATTTTTTTGAAACAAATATCTTATATCTGTCGCATCCACTTAGTGTAATCGTATTTTTCGTGAAATGGATATCCATTTCATGAACTACAATCATATCGTGTAAGTCAAATTTCAATTCACAAAATGGACATATATTTTATCCATTTCATGAAATGGAAACTCTTATTTTACACTTTGTGTAGGTAATATTTTAAATTAATTACATCAATAACTTTGATAGCTTTGGTAACTTTTCGTGTTATGAAAAAATACAATCAGTATTAAGTTTAATTTTTAATCTATTACATTTATTTATGATTATTATAATTATTTATAATAATAAATTATGTAAATATAAATAATTATAATAATCACTATAATAATATTATTTATACAAATAATAAATTATTACTTATTTTTACAAATATTAGAGTTATAGCAACGACTATTACACTTTACAAAAGCTTTAAAACAAGCGCATCGTTTTGATTCACATTGGCGTTTACAAATACAATTTAAAAAACCTTGTCCCCCAGAAATATGAAATATTTTAAAAATTACTTACGTTTTTATTTTGGCTGCTAAAATGTTTTCAATTATTAATTGAACCTCATTTTTAGAAGGTGGCTTTTTCCCAGATTTGTCTACGTAATAAGCATTTAATTTTTCAGAAAATTCAGAAAATGAACCAAATTCCATTTTATATAAAATAATTATTTTGTAATAAACGGTAATATACGGCTCGCATCAAGTCAAAAACGTACTGACATCATATAAAAATGATATAATATAAAACTTTTCCAAAATGCCTTAGTCGTATTACACTCATACAATTGATACGAATGATACGATTATTTATCGATAACATATTAGTAGTACAGTAAGTTCTGCAATACCTATTTAGTATCTTAATGGCTACAATTTAAAGATACTAGATTCGTGCGTTATCGTATCAATGTTATTATTTCGATCTCACAAAAAGTTACCTATTGATGTAATTAATTTAAAATATTACACAAAGTGTAAAATAAGAGTTTCGATTTCATGAAATGGATAAATGAACTAAAATTTGACGTATACGATATGATCGTAATTCATGAAATGGATAGCCATTTCATAAAAAATACGATTACACTAAGTGGATGCGACATATCCATTCACATTTTTTTGGACGTGGAGAATTTAACATGGAAATATTTAGTATATCTACGTTTTTGCTTGTTTGCAACCTAATTACAGACGTATATATTTTTACATTGAACTATATATTGTAATTTATATTAAAAACAAATATAATTTAGTAGCTACCTACTGTGATTTGAATTATAAGACTAATAGTATACTATGAATGTCAAATGATTAAATTATGGGTGATTCATGGAGGTGTTGACCTAACTTAATGCAGAAGTAATAAGGTGTAAAACAAAGAAAATGCATGAAAAAGAAGAGTTAATTATAGTCGTTCTCTGAATTAGAGAAGAGATTACAAAGCTCGAGCTAAAAACCAACAATTAAAACGGTGGATTGAATAAATGTTTACCGAATATATAATTGCATATTTTAATATTATAAATTATGATAATAGTAATATAATGTAATTAACTTTTAAGTTAGTAATGTAATGTAATTGACTTTTGACTTCTTAGTTCTTACCGTAGAATGGTGTGAATATGTTTGTGGTATGTAATAAACAGTACCCAGCTTAAAATTTATCTACATATTTTGGGAAATTTCATTGAATAAGAATTTAACATTCCATAGAAAAAAAAATATACAGTTGTATCCCTAAGATTCTTTATTTTATGAAAGAAAAATTACGAGGAATCTTGTAATAAATTGTAAAGGTTTTTAATCGCAAATAAAAATTAATCACACAAAAAATTCAAAAAACAAAATATTTATAAATAATACAAAATAACCTGCTAGATCTAATTTACAGAAACCATCAAAGTTGATAATCAAAGTATTTTTTTTTCTATTATAAATCGTCTAAACATACATGCACACATTAAACAAATCCAAAATCGGCAAAATCAATACATGATATTGTTCCGGTCAAGATCTAAAAGTTCTGGGAAAATAAGAATAACAGTTTTTAATAAAATCTTCCACCAAAAATATGGTTTTATATTCTGAACGAAGTGAGGAATATATTGATTTTACAATGATGTATGTGTTTTTTTTATTTTTGTGTCATCACGATTTGGAGTAGAAATAATGGTTTGATTTTTGACTTCAGCCCCTCTTTGAAAAAGAAAATTCATATAGTTGGTACTTTTGCGGGGTCAAAAGTAAAAAACATCTAGTAATTTTCCAAAGCGTTAGGAAAAACCCTAAAAAAGTGACGGAAAAACGGGAATTTTTACGCACACACGTAATCAGTTTTCGACAAAATCGATTTTTTTATTTTGCTGTTACTCAAAAACGAATCATTATAAATACTTGAAATTTTCACCAAATGTTTATATTATGGTTATCTATTTGCGATTAAATTTTCAAAATATTTTGACCTTTTTTAAGCTACTTAGCTACTTATAGACAATTGAAATTTTCGACTTTTCTAAGTTTTTTTCTTGAAATGCCGATAAAAAAAATTTGGCTTTCCAAAAAATCTTTAAAATTTAATACAAGGTTTATTATAAGTTGTACTTGTCGTAGTAAAAAATATAAAAATCGTTAGTTACAATTTTTGTTTATAAGAATTTAAAGTTCAAATGTTTACGAAATGTATCAAAATTGTAAAAATTTACAAGGAATTTTGAGGTTGAAAATTCATAAAATTTTCGTGATTTATACTTAAGGTTCAAAAATCCAATACTAGTTTATCCATAAGTTTTCCTTCAAGTAACCGTAAAAAAAATTCCATTGTCTATATAGAAAAATTTTATGAGCGTATGAAATTAATTTTTTTACGAAATCGCGTAAAATAACGATATATTACAATTTAAATCATAGACTGACAAATCATCTCCGTTTAGAATCGTTTTTCGTATACAATGATACCTGTCATTGCATTCAAATTTAACGCATCCATTATAGTGACCTACTCTCCATCTCTACTATACAGCAGAGCGATACCCACTTGCATACCTTTTATTAATTTTAATTTGAAAAAGAAATAAATATAACGTACCTTGGTAGGTACTTAGATAATAGACATTTTTTCCAAATATTTATTTTAGCATTCTCTAGTTTTGATATAAATTTAAAAATATTTTAACACTTTTGAGCAATTTCTATAGACTATATAGACACAATTAGAATTTTTAATCAATTAGAAAAAAAATTATATTTTAGGTTTCTCATAATTTATTTTTACAATTAAAATTTAAAAAAATCTGTGATTGAATTTTTATTTGTTTAAACTGTTTTAAGCGTTTGAATTAAAAAGTTGATAAAATTGTATAGTTACTTAATAATACTAACAATAATTATTAATTATTTTGTTTAAATTTAAAAAATTTTGCAGAAACCAAACTTTTCGTCAATACACTGATATTATTTACTACCTACCAAAATGTCTAAAATATTTATTCTAATTAGGCTATTATTAATTATACAAATTTTCACACATAAACTTTGATAAAATAACAAAATATGCAAAACTATGATTCAATTTCAAAATTCCACAAAATAAATTTATATTTTATCTAGAATAATCAATGTAAAAGATAAAATATAAAATGGGCTGATTTTAATAAAAATTAGTTTTACATAGGTACCTTATAATAATTAACAGAAAGATAAATTACCTAATATATAATATAATAAATTATAAAATATGTATACCTTCAATGACATATCATTTCTACCCAGAATCGTTTTTTATATGCAATGATATGATTTATCATTACATTTAAATTGTGTTTGAGTAAGTACCTATCAACCGTTTGAAAAATTTGATAATTTTACCTTGAGTCAGACATTCAAATTTCTATTTCTGAATTAATGATATAGTATGCAACATTGATTTCAAACCATAAATTTCTTATATTAACATATAATACTTAAAATTTATGAAATCTTTAATACCGCATCATGTGAAAAATGTATTAGGTAATAATATTATGGTTCAATAAAAAATAATGGACCAATCACGAACAACTAAATCACTTTTAAAAGACTATTATAACTTATCGTTTTATTAAATGTTTAGTGATTTTTCAAGCATATTACCTATATTTATTTAATTTTACAAATGATTTAAAATATTTTAATCATAAGCCACATTATACAGCATATATTTATATCATAACTCATAAGACTGAAAACACAATGACCGGAGTAAAGAGTGATTTATTTTACTAATGTGACCTAATATTTTTTTTTAATTTAACGTAATTTTTTAAAGCCATCTCAATGGGTAATATTATTAGTCATTCGTGAAGGAGAATGGTTATTTATTTTGAAGAAGTTCTTGCCGATGTAGTGTCTCGAAAATTATGACAAAGTGATATGTTTTTATAAATTACAAATTTACAATTACATTTTATGGCATGGACACATGGTAAAAATAAATAATAATATTTATTAAGGTTTATTGTACATATTATACATACCTGTAATTTTGTTATTATGAAAGGGCTTTGTGGGAAACTTTGCAATATATTTTTATATTCACCTCCATCAACTCCGTTAGAAATTCTTAGACCACTACTGGATTGAATAAAAGTAATATTATAAAATATTGTATTCCTTTGGGAGATTTATTTAAATGGTTGATGGTATTCACTATTCACTATTTACAATGTATACATCTAACATGGATATTGGATATATTATACAATTATATTAAATAATGTATGTACATTGTACATAAATATTAATTTATACTTATTCTATATTTTTCATGGGTTTTTTTATTTTCTATTATACTACCTGTATAGACATATTTTTTTGCTGAATACTTGTTGTATACGTTTGTATAATTATAAAAATACATTTTTAACTATAATATGTTAGCCAAGTTTTTGATGTGATATTGAAGAAATAGAATTTCTAGGTTATTGAGTATATTTAAGTTTCTTAAAAACCAAGGAGCATTTATTGTTATCGTTCTTGATGTTTTGTTTTTTATAGTTGTTACTGCATAGATAGGTATATGCATATTCCGCTTAATGGTTTATAAACTATAGGTACACTATAGTGTAGGTATACTGTAATATTTATTAACAATTGATAATTTCAATAGAATTACTTTGTATAATTTATATATTAAATTTAATTAAGTCATATTGTATAGAGCGTAGAGGTCATAATCATAAACTTAACTTGGTTAAGCACCGGTTCAATTTTCCGCGTTTTATATTAATTTTCAGTAAATGTATATAGACTTTAATTTATTTAAATTGAACTTTTTTTTTATGTAACTTAATATAAATTATTTTAATTTTATACCGCTATTTTTTTAATTTTAATTTTTTTGATATATATCTGCACCAAATAAATTAAACCAATTTAATTCGGAGATTGTGGGTTGTATAGTAACATATGTGACTAATAAATTATAACCGTATATTGGTACACCTAAAAATTCACCTATGTAGCAATGTATATACACAAAATAATAATTGGTATATATGAGACAAGGTATATGATATATTTTAATGATATTAAATTGGTGACATAATTTTGTTTGGTGACAGTTTTCCAACTTATAAATATCCATTTTTAACAAATTATTTGTTGACCGTTGACGTGGCGTTGACATTTATGCGTTTTTAAAATGTTTTGATCTTTGATTTATACCTATCTATTTTGTAAACATTTTTCGAAATAAAATTGGAGTTATTCCTTTTAATATTGTTAATGGTTGGACATTTTACAATTTTCAAATTAGATTTGAGATATAGAAATATTTATAGATTGTTATAGACTCTATAGTATACTATGTTCTCTTCAATGTGTGTTTGATTTATAGTGAATGTGGATAATGTGGATTTGCTGAATTCGATATTTCAATGTATTTGGGGCAGTTGATTATAACCATATATATTCTATTGTTACTTGTTAGTAGTACATTGTATTGGTACCTATATCACAGATGCACAGCATCATAGACAATGATTCTTTTTGTTGAGATAGGTGTGAGTTACGTGAGTGTGACCTATTCTTGTTCGAGTGATGATTATTATTCCTTTCTTCATTGAATTTCAGGGGTGTAGGTATTTAAATTTCTTTTATATTATATATTTTTATAGTTTTTTTTATTTATTAGAAAGAAGTTAATTAAACCAATAATTCTATTTTCTTGTATACTTTTTATTGAATAATACCGAGTGTCTCAGACATAGTTGTGCTCAATAATAATGATGTTGTTATCCGAGTTTGAATATGAGATGAAATTTAATGTTTTGTAAGTTTCTGCTATTATATAATAGGTATAAATAATATATAAGCTATTAATTATTATAATATGGTATTTATAATTTAGGACGATAACCTAAAAATATGATAATATTTTTAGTCTAGTCTATGATTACTGAAAAATCCATACCATTTATTTTTGAGGTATTAGTTTATAATTGGATATATTTCGAGTATTATTGATTGGTAAATATTATTTACATACACTTCAGTATGTTTACTCTTTTACCCTAGCACTGCACACTAGTAATCAAATATCAATATTCAACTAATCATGTATTACAAACATAATACAAAACACTAAATACTATATAACCATTTCGTCGAAGAAAAATGTATTCATAATATATTCCAAAATAGGTATCTGATATTATTGACTATAGATTAGGCAATTAGAGTATGTTTATTCTATAATCAATATTCAATACTAATATCAATGTTATATAATATAATATTTAATTATTTTGATAATGTTTAACACGATTTTTCAAATTTGTATTTCTCAATTTAATGAAATTTAATTTTTTAATTTATAATTTCTTCACTTCGTATTATAAACAATATAAACTAGTATTTAATGTTTATAAAATATAAAACATTACTATATCAAAGTTTTAGTTATCTAATTTTTTTTCACCTTGTTTATTTGGCAAGTAAGTTAGTTTTTAATTATAATCTATGTACCATGATAAGTCTTTGACTTTAGAATTATAGATAATTATTTTTATTTCAATTAGGTACATAACAATATTATAAACCTGTAGACACTGATAAACTGATCTGAAATACCGATATTAAAAATAAATAAAGCACCTCGTATACTCAATGCTCATAAATCATTAATTTTGCTATGCAATTAATACAAAAACACGAGTTTAATAGAGTCCGAAAATGAGTTTTTTATAAATTAACAAAAACTTTTAGATTATTCAAATAAAATATTATGTGTTCTATGAATATTTAGAAATTTAAATTTTACTTTAAACTTTATATCTTGACATCTTATTTCAATGTTATATAAAAATAAATGAAATATATACCTTATAATTAATTTGGGTATAACTAATGATAAATCGAATAATTAACTGAACTATTTAATTCCATACAACCATTATGTCTTATAAGCAATGGCGAGTATCAGAGTAGGCTATCTTTAAATAATTTACTTGAGACCAAAATGGATGGATGGGTAGGTTAGTAATCGAGCAATGGATTTAGTACGATAAAGAGTTGTTTGTTACTGTAGATTAAAAAGTGTGGATGCATGGGTAGTGATAGTTTGCCTCAGGCCTGAAAATTATTGAATTTATAATAAGAACAGTTTAATTTAAATAATATTATTTACAATATTTCAAAACATGATATTTTAGATAATCAAAACAAGCAAAATATGCGTATTATATATACTACCTATGTATTATGGTAAATAATTATAAATAATCTGCTTCTTGAATTAAATATTAAATTGCAAACAAATATAATTAGTAAGAAATATTATATGAGATTACGACTATTGAATATCGATAAAATATAAATATAATTACCTAGATAAACATATTTTATTTACGATCACTTTTACATGAAAAATTATGAGATAAAAATAGTTTTTAGTTGAAGTAAGTAAATTTTACACCTACACTTTAAATAAACTAAGATGCATTTTAGTACTTATGAAACAACAATATTTTTATTAATAATTATAATAAGTACTAGCAGTATTATCCGGCGTTAACCAAGCAATCCATGAGTGAATAAGAATTATGCCCCTATCATATCTGTTATGTAACGGTATTTTATCCAATACAAAAGTATTCCAAACCGTCCAATTTTTTTATTAGCAAACCTATAACAACATATTGTTTCTCATTGCATTGTTTCGGAATAATATTCATAATTTTATATACCAACATCATTTGTATTACTTTTATTTAATATTTGTAATTATAAAATATTTATTTTTTTGTAATTTTTAATACTAATAGATACATTTTTCCAATATTTACATATTTTGGATCTTTTATTCCATATTTTAAGAAAAATTGATACTTTTTGATTGATTTTTTTTATTACAATAAAATCCGTTCCCTAGTAATAAGTAATAACTTAAAGTTACTTTTTTTTCTTACGTGTAATCAATTGCAAGTAAAAATAAATGTATCCATGGTTTAAATATTATTAAAAGCGAATAAGCCTAAATGATAAAAAAAAATATAAAATTTAGACATTAGATCCAAAATCTACTTTATAATAACTATAACTATTTAATTAACTATAACTAATGGCAACGATAAAAATAAACAAAAAATTATTTGATTTTCGTGAACCGAAACAAAATTAATCTGAGAGCCACTCTATAATGACCAATTTTGGGGTGAAAAACAGAGCTACAAAAAACTTTCTTTGAGTTTCAAGGGGTCTATTGATATAACTTTCATTGAAAAGTTAATTCAATAATTTTTCAGTCTAAAAAGAACAAATAGGAAATATTTTATTTTTTATAAAATATATAATTATGTAAATGGATAAATTTAGTTTGTAAATCTTAAAATTTTGTTGGCTGAAATTAAAAAAATACACTGACTGGCTTGTGAACTATAGGTATAGTTAAAGTATTAATCTACTGTTAAATTAAATTCTTATTAAATTAATAATATATTAATTAATATAAAATAATTTAAACAATTTAATACATATAATTTCTTGCCTAGCAATCAGTAAATTTTATTTCGGGTAAATGGGTATTATGGATATAATGGTTATTATGCAATTGCGCTGGTCTATCTTTTTACGTGAAAAAAACGCAAAACTTTTTACTTGCAAAAAATACAACACAATTGCGCTCCATAAAATATAGATGTTGTTGTTTTTTAAAATTTTCCATTACAGTATACACTATTAAGAATATTAATAAATAATAAACATTTTTTGTTTTTTTCCGATGTGTATTAAAATAAAGACATAACATTTCTAAGATCGATATCCTATAAGCTATATAATAACCGAATATTTAATAGGTACAACGTCGGTATATACTATATAGCCATAAAGGCATTCAAGTCTTAAGTAATCGAGATGATATTTAATTATTAATTTATCTTATCTGTAAATATCAGTATGCGAACTGGCATACTGTTGTGGTCGGAATTTACATTTGAGTCAGCTGCAGTTGACAGGTTATTGTGATGCTGTTGACATTTTCATACAAAATATTAATTAGTACCCACTCATCGTGCTTCGTAAAGTGTGCCTTTGTGAAAATGACAAGTATTAAAAAATGGATCCAAAAATTCAAATACAATTTGAGACTGAAAAAGGTATATAATTTATATTAGTAGATGGTCATTAATATAGAAAATACAAATAAATAAGTACTTAAAAACTACAATTCTTATCTTATGGAAGAAATTTCAAATTTAGTAGTAAGTTATAAATTATAAACTTGCACAACTTATCTTGAGGTATTCGACGTCAAACTTACGGACGTACTCCTCGCCAAAATATTATAATCAACTTTGTACTATACATACGCTATAAAAAGGTTATATATATTCCTTTGATATATTGTTGTTCTACGTCAAAATCGATTTAAGTTTATGTAGATATGTGGCGAACGGTTACACAATTATATTTAAAGTTGATGGCTGACATCCATAAATTATTATTAATATCATTGGCTAATTATAGTTGTCACTTCGATTTTCAAATAAGTGCACCCAATGCTATTAAAGAATTTTTTTTCAAAAAAGCAAATTTATAGTCTGTAAATTTTATTTAAGCCAAAATTATTGATTAAAACCAAAGAAGTAATAATAATTTACTAAAAGAATACAATATTCAAAGTTAGAAATAGCCAATAAGTAATTTGTTTAAAATGTATTTTAACTCTTGATTTCTTACCCAAAAATTTATTTTTACATTACATAATTCTATGTATGAATTAATCAATATATAATTAAACATCCAGAGTCAAACTTCTTTAAAAATTAAAAGTATTAAAAAAATAATATAAAAAAAACTCTAAAAGAACAAAACAACAAATTTAAATTTGGAATTACCATTTTGTGATACAACATTTTTATTTTTATTTTTTATTTATAAATATTAATTAATTTTTATATAAAGATTATTTGTTGAGTTATTTTATATTTTTATGTACTAAGAAAAACATTATATTGAAAAACCTACAACAAAAATGTAATTTGTAGTTTTTATTTATTAATATTTTTAAATAGTATATAATATTGTATACTAATGCCATAATATGAAGAATTTTTAACTAAGCCAACAAATTTTTGTCAGTACTAAGCCTGTAAAATTGGAATGAAAAATTGTTGGATCGACCTTTTATGGACAACGTCCATATTTCTTTCGGCGTAACGTGTTGCGTTTTTGCATGTAAAAAGGTAAAACAAGTGCAATCGCATTGCAGTGAATGCATTTATATAATATTTTTTACTTAGCTTGTCTACCCATCACATTGGTACTTAATATTATTTTATCACTGATAATATTATAATCAAGTTGAGACTTGTTTTGTACAATGAATTTAAAATTATCTTTTACGAGAATAGAAACTCTTACTTAAACCGATTCTTCATCAGCCACTTCAGCTTTCGTTTTCTCTGCAAGGAAATCGTCAACATTTTTAACGAGTGATAATAATTTCTACAATTGCGAATTTACCAAAGAAATTATTTTAGTTAGTGAAAGTTTATTAATTTCGTTTATATCATTAACTAAAACATCATTGCATTTTTCGCCCATAATTAAATGTATTTAAAAATATATACTATACATAAGAACAATTTTGGTATAGAAACTTCCACACATTATTTATTTATTTTTTTTAATATAAGATAATAAATAAAATAACATAATATATAAATTCTAGGTTATAAATGAGTAAAATATCTTTTATGTTTGACTAATGGCTAGGGCTCGCCGCTCGCGGAAGTTGATGCATTTTCCTTTTTTTTTTTTCGGAACTTTTTAGACGATGCCTCCTGGCCACAAATGTGTTTCATTAGTATGCAAATCTAAACAACTAATTTTTATTTTGCATTTTTTTGCATTTTTTGTGTTTATTATTATTTAAATCATTTTTTGACATTTTTAGTTAATTTCCCACATTTTTAGTCATTTTTACTAATTTCACATTAGTTCACTTCTTATCGTTTCTTGTCGACCATTATGCCGATAACTTACTTAAAACGTCTACTATATTTGTAATTTTTTTATTTTATTTTTAAGGACATTTTTCGTAATTTTTATGTCATATTTTAAGTAATTTGTAAGCTTTGATAAAGGTATATAGAATTTTATAGTAAAATAGAATACAATTTAAAAAAAATATATTTTTATCAATTTAAAACAAATATTTATAATTTTTTTAGGTTATTTTTAAAGGACATTTTTTGTCATTTTTATGTCATATTTGTATTAATTTTTTTAATAGCAAATTAGTAGCAATTTTTCCAAAGAGGTTTGGAGTTCCTGGGTTAAAGTGGGGGGGCTACCGTGAAGTTGCCCCCCAAGTAAAAAAAAATTTTCTAGAAGCAAATTTTAGCAAATATATAGCAATTTTTCTAAAAAGGTTTGAAGTTCCTGTGTTAAAGTGGGGGGGGGAAACTTCACGGACGTCTACTAGCTACAACAATATTTTTCAATTTTCATGTAAGCATTTAAATATCAATATTTTTATTTTAAATTTAACATTTATTACATAAATTTACCAAAAATGGGTCGCACTCAATATTTTTTTCCCCCAATATTCATAAGTTGAAAATTTTTTTTTTATATATGTTTTATCAGTTTTGTGGGGAACTGAAGAGTCTTTGAAGAGGGAATGAAACGTAAAATATGAAAATATTTATCAAGGAATTCACATGAGTTAGTTCAGCACATTTCAAAAGTTGAATAACACTCATTTCCCTTACAAAGTCGAAAATACACTGTAAAAAAGCTTGAAAGTTTAATAATATAAGGTTTTTCATAAGTAGTTAATATAGGAATTATGAAAATAAACCTAAGTGTAAGACTATAATGATTTTTGTATAGTTTTATAAGATTAAGTCTCTAAAATTTTTAAATCAATTTTGTAGTTAAAAACGAATTACATGTTTAATATTATTTATACATAAGATTTAATATTTTAAAATACTTTCTACATAACTTTTTCTTTCGTGAATATAAAATAAAGTTGAGCGTAATTCCAAAAAAAAATGTTATCGGCATTTGACATTTAAATATTTATGAAATTGATTATTTAATAAAATTATTTATTATGATATTTATTCATAATAAAGTGTTATTATGTATCCTAGTCCAAACCTTGGCATTGTTAATTATCAGCTACCTATAACCTATTTATCTACCAACATGATTTAATTTTAGATTCCGAGTGAAGTTGTTTTTGTGTCTAAATAGTTTTAAGACGCTTTTATAAAAGAAAATATGTTATATGAAAATACTTTCAATCTTCAACTACAATACATATCTGATATACCAAAGTAGATATAGACATATAGTTAGAACTTTAAAGAGGTGAAAGAGTTATATGCTATAAATAATTTATAGTGAAAAAGGTGATGGGCAAGTGGGTATCGCTCTGCTGTATAGTAGAGATGGAGAGTAGGTCACTGGTCACTATACTCACTATAATGAATGTGTTAAATTTGAATGCAATGACAGGTATCATTGTATACGAAAAACGATCCTGAATGGAGATGATTTGTCAGTCAATGAATTATAATATATAATATTATTATATTATTACCTATATTTAAATTGTAATATATCGCTATTTACGTGATTTCATAAAATATTAAATTTCATACGCTCATACAATTTTTTCTATATTGACGCTGGAATTTTTTTTTACAGTTACTTGAAGGAAAACTTATGGATAACCTTGTATTGGGTTTTTTAACCTTAGGTATAAATCACAAAGTTTTTATGAATTTTCAACTTTAAAATTCCTTGCAAATTTTCGTGATTTTGATAAATTTCGTAAACATTTAAATTTTAAAAACAAAAATTGTGACTAACGATTTTTTATTTTTTTTCTACGACAAGTACAACTTATAATAAACTTTGTATTAAATTTTAAAGATTTTTTGGAAAGCCAAATTTTTTTTATCGTCATTTCAAGAAAAAAAATTTAGAAAAATCGAAAATTTTAATGGTTTATAAATAGTTTAAAAAAATTCTAAATATTTTGAAAATTTAATCGTAAATAGACAACGCTAATATAAACATTTGGTGAAAATTTCAAGTATTTACAATGATTCGTTTTTGAGTTACAGCAAAATCAAAAAATTAATTTTGTCGAAAAGTGGTTATGCGTAAAAATTCCCGTTTTTCCGTTATTTTTTCAGGGTTTTTCCTGACGTTTTTGAAAACTTCTGGAAATTTTTTACTTTTGACCCCCCCCCCGCAAAAGTACCAACTAGATGAATTTTCTTTTTCAGAGAGGCGCTGAAGTCAAAAATCAAAGTATTATTTCTACTCCAAAATGTTATGACAGACGCAAAAAAAAAACATACAGCATCATTGTAAAATCAATACATTCCTCAATTCGTTCAGAATCTAAAAGAATATTGTCATTTGAAAAACAGTAATTTAATTAGCCGTTGAAGGTTGTATAGAAGCTAAATCTATGGCAGCACCGAATTACCACGCCACCGAATATTGGTGATCGTGTAAACCGTGAATAACCAATAGTTATAACTTATAATTATATCAAAATGCGTATCATACGCAATCGTGATATTTATTTACTTTTGATAACCACTTAAATAGTATTTCCTACCTATTATGTACGAGCCGCAATCCGGATTGGTGAAAAGATAAAAAGGTTACTTTGAGCCGCAATCGGGCAACGCCCAATGATTTCTATACATTTAATGGGAAATTTGACCCAGGCGGAGATTTCGTGTCACCCCGGCTGAAAACCACTACCTTAAGGATAAATAATGTTAAAATTAATATAACATACAATTTTAAGAATTTTTATGAATAAAATAATTTTATATAATACGATTTAGACAAAATTTGTTAAAACTTCAAACGCATAACATTTGTTGAGGATTACGCTCAACATTTTTTTATACTTATATATATTAATAAAAACTGATGAAAACCATTTATTATTTTACGAAAATGTTAATGACAATAATTATTATGTGATTTTTATAATGAGAAAAAAGATAAAATATTGATAATCTAAGCTTATTTCTACTATCCACCACAAAAATATAATACACATCATTGTTCTGCTCAGAATCTAAAAACATAATATGAAATATACTAATTACTAATTAGTATATATTATCACGTAAGTGATATTATAGGCTGCGTTAGATCGTCTTCGCTCAAAATTGTTCTTCCTATATACAATAATAGTCAATAATATATCATTAAATTTAAATTTAAAACATCCCTTACAGTGATTTACTCAATACTTACTGCATGTATGCATACTAGCGATACTCTGCACTTACTAAATATTTAATACAAGATCTCAATATCTCATATATTATGTAATTTGTTTTTTATAAAAGAATAAAATGGTTCAAAAATATTGAAAATATATAACCGTTTATTTTATAAGCGTTATTAGAATTTAAATTTTTGACAAAGTTCGTCGAAATATGAAATTTGCAAACTTTTTGTAGGCAGTTAAATATATATAATATTTTAAATTTTTATTTAAAAACTTTAAAAAAATATTAGGTTAAAAAATGAAATGTTTAAACGAAGAATCGATGATAGTAATTTCACTAGTTTATAAAAATAAATAATAATGATAATTTTTATGGACATCTTAACTCTAAATCTTAAATTTTGACTAAATTAAAAATTCACGCGCAAAATAACAAATATTAAATAAATATGTGTAGGTATAAATTTTTTTTTTTATTAGCATTTTATGTTCAATTTTTAAATAAATTTGATATTTAGACGAAAAATTACGATTTTAATTAATTTTTTGCATGAATTCAAAAATATTATTCGTTGATATTTGATACTTTTAATGTTTACTACTATATTTTATACATAAAATGCCATTTTCTTATGCATATGTTTTTAGCAAAATTAATTCATCTTTTTATATTAATAATAAGTAGTAAAACAAATAATTTTAATAGTAAAACTTGTTTAAATATATCATAAAACATCCTTAGTAATATAATAGGTATTTGATAGATCGTCTCGGTCAAAAACCACAATTTGTATGAAACGATTTAAAATGTAATTCAATTCAAATTTAACACAATATTCATTACAGTAATCTATTCAAGGACGAAATAACTTGACACCTACTATAATATACAGTATACACAATAGACCATGCTTTTTTTATTCATTTTCATGAATATTTAGCATGCGTTTGCCAATATGCATGATTTTGAAAGACTATATGATATATAGTCTAAAAGTTTTTATTATTATCTCGTGCTTTTTTACTCTGCGCATATAAAAATTTAATTTTACAGAAATTGAAAATATTTTGAAATTTTCGATAATAACTTTATAATTTATTACACAAAAAATATATAATATATAATATGTTGGAAATAATATCATTTCTATTAAGTACTCAATAGAAATGTTTTGTAAAAATTGTATAATGTCTCTACTGCGGTTACTCATTTTTTAAATGCAACAAAAAACAAAATCGATTTTACTTAAAACTGTTTTAATTCTGTTTTCGCTTTTTTTTAAAAATATTTTGTAGAAAACAGAAAATTAAAAATTATTTATCTGTCTTTAATAATGGTTAAAAGTTAGGAGATGAAAATATATCATTTTAGTGATACCTACAGACTATTTTCATTAATTATACTACCTATTATTTTTACTAACAAAATCAAATAATTAATGAATATATCATATAATTATTTAAAAAAAAATACAATCAACAGTAGGTATCTTATAAGTATAGTAAAAAAAAAACCTAATAAAATTAGTCTACGATTTTATTTCATACAAAATATTCTTATTTAAAAAAAATACTTATGAAGAAGAATACAGATATCGGCATTCGATTTTTCATCTCTCCGGAGCTCCTATAATTTAAATACTAAATAATATTACAGTTTGTTATGTTCAAAGCATCTATATTATATGCTTATATATAATGTTGACCAATGAATACCGCCTACCAGCTGCTTTAATTTATGTGCACCATGTATAGATGTTTAAATTGAGAACGGAAATTTACAATTAAAAACTATGTAGCATGTACCTATGTACAGTATTATGTAAATAATAAATAGTTTTATTTGTATATGAATATGTATGTATATGTATATACGTATGTATAATAATATGTGCAGATATATGATGAATAAACGTTAAATATAGTATTATTTAGTTAGTTTATAAAATTGTAAATGAACAAAAACCATGCCAAAACTGAACAATATAACAATTTAACAGTGTAAGAACGCATCCAATTTAATCAATACTCGGCAATGACATAGTCAACCATTTTAATTTAGCAAATGACAATTAAACTTGATGAAAAGCAATTTAAAGTGATTGCAAAAATAATTTAACTTAAAATAATTTTGTTAGGTAGAACTTACAATAGTATATTTTAATAAATTATATGAAAACAATTAATACAAATTACGAGATATCATTAATTAATACATCTAAATATTATTAAAAATATTGATATCTAATCACTTATTAAGTGGAAAAATAATTAATTTATACAAATATATGTACTTTCATAAATAAATAAATTTATATTCACAATTAAATGTGTCATATAAAATAATAATAATTTTCTTGGTTTAAAGTAAAATATTGAAGCAAGAATATCCATTTACGTATAATATTTACAATTATAACAATTAACAATACAGACTGCGTGTTATTTACATAATATGTGAAGAATAATATGTAAGTGTGATTTTTTAATATAATAATATAGAAAACTATTTTGTTTTAATGCGGAAAAAACTAGACAAACTTTTAGTTACCTATCTGTAATATTATGTGAAAACCACGTGATAATAATACAGTATAGGTAATAGATAAAACAAATCAGTAGAAACTTTCTGTATGTTGAATATACGCGATAGAATAAAAACGAATAAGCCATATAATAATATAATAATATCCGATAACGAATAGAAAAAAATTAGTGACACATTAAAATATTACCCAGTTATAAAATGTGGCGTATAAATTGTATATTATATATTAATAATAATAATTCAATAATTTTGAATCGGTGCTAAGCATCGCACACTGCAGCAATAAGGTACATAAGGTAATAGCTGAACAAACAATAGGTATGTGCAATATAATAAATTATAAATTGTATTTTATGGTTGCGCCGAATAACAAGGTTGGTTTTAAGTACTTCGGAAGAGCGGCTCTTGAGTCTTGACAAAACAAAAAAAAAAAAACGAAACGCGTCGTTGTCCTTGAAAACGAAACAAAAAAAATATCTCGATCGATCGGTCGCGAAACGTTGTCGAACTTTAATGATAAAAACCACTTACATAATAATATTACATTATAATATTTTTTCACAATTCATATTTTTATTGGTCTATTATCCAATATTATAGTTGGATCGTCTTACTATAGAGCCTAGACAATATATTATAATATTATAATATCGTTGTCTATAGGGCCCTCTCTCTGGTCTGCACCTAATTATATCAATAATTGATTTAATAAGGGTACTCCACGACTATATTATTATTATATTGACCGAAATCATTCTCGAATGCCGAATTTTACATTATTTTCGTGTTTTTAATAATAATCAGATGATAATATACGCGCGTTCCAATACAATAATAATATAATATTATCACGATAGCCGCCGTATACAAAGACATCCGCCTCGCCACAGGACTCATTCGATTTCTATAAAAATAATTCAATAATAATAATAATATCAATATCGTGCCGTTGCGCGTAGCATTTAGCCAATATATAATTATTGTTGTATTGCAAAATAATAATAATAATATATAGTTGAAAATAATGTTATATCGTCGCGGTCGCCGCCGCCGCCGCCGTAGTCGTCGTCGTTATATTGTCGTGGTCGTGGTCGTTCCGAGCGAACTGCGAAATAATAAACCGACTTTACGGACAAGGCACAATAAGGTGTGGTTCGTCGGGTCGGAGAAAAGGAAATAAAAATAATAATAATAATAAAAAATAAAAATAAAAAATGGATGGCATTTTGTAACGCGCAAAATGGCAAAATGGCCGGTCGGTCTCGTACGCGTTTTATTACATAACGCTGTGCGCAAAATATAAAACGAGAATACCGAAGGCTGCAGCGGCGGCGGCGGCGCTGCCCGACGAGTTCGAGTCAACGACCTTTCGACACTTTTTGACGGTCGATTCCCACTCGTCGCGTGATGGCAGCCGCCGCGCTCGTTTCGCAGAGTGCGCGCCGCATACACCGCGGGCCGACCGCACGGACGAACCGTGTGCGCCGACTCCGCCGCAAAACCGTATAGTGTGTATAATATTATTATTATTATTATTATTATTATTAATATTATCGTCATCACACGTGAAGATAATAATATCATACTATAATATATATATATATAATAATTATTGATTATACTTACTGCGATGTACCTTAATATATACGCAAATGCGACGGCGGCGATATACGAAAATATACAATACACGAGTACCTCTATAATATACCATACGTATATAATATTATATTCCGTCGTCGTCTAAAATAAAATTTTGCATCACTAGGAGGTAGGTAGGTATATCCGATAAACCTTATATGTATTCTATTTACGCGATTTACCTATAGCCGACTCGAGAGAGGATGATGTCGGTGTCGCAACGATACATTTTATTGTTTTCTCTCTCTGGCCCGCGCGCAACACGGCAAATTTTTGTGCCGTTCTGTACCTATATACCATATTTTAATATATAAAACCAATCTTGTGATGTCGGTTAATGGCTCGAATATTATTACAGAGCGAATTATTGACCTATTACACCGAACATCGAGTGAAAAACATATTATTATCTACCTATGTGTTCTTGCGACGGATTTTTTTTTTTTATAATATTTCAATTTCAAAGCGACCATTTTTTAATAGTAACACTTTAATATGCGTATATATTCGTAACTTGTTTAAAAATGTTAATATCGTAAAAAAGCCAACGTAGGCAATAAGAAACACAGATAATGTTGTAACTTTAATTTTGATAATAGGTCAATTCACTTTAACACTAAACTGTCTACACAAGGTTGGTTCTGCTGAACGCAAATCAGATGTGATGGGGGTCATAATATACAGAGAAGACAGATTGTTCGCTAACATCCTCTTGAGGCTATAACATATAAGTACCTACTGTTAAAACAAAGGTGGGCTATTTATACGTCCACACTAACGCCTATATACGAGGGGAGCTTTTATCACTTTCAAAATTATATATATATACATAATATATATATATAGGTGGTATACAGTGATGCGCTCTGATCATTTAAATGATATTATAATGATATTATAATATGTATTTTTTATATTTTCAAATAATAAATATTATATATCCTATGCGTCGTATAACCTACACGTAAATAAATGGTATTTATAATCAATGTTATAGCTGAGGACAAATCTATCGTAACATTCATAATTTATTAAGGATAAAAGCAAATTAATTAAATTTGGATATATTAATGTTGCAATATACTATAAAATATTTATTTAATATATTATTGTTGTCTGTAATTTGATTTATTTATTATGATTGCGGCATCCTCCTTTTTTGATATTATAAAATCGTAAAAATTAATTTAAATTTTATTGATGCAATGGACAACCTAAAATGACAATATGGGTAGCTGGGTTGGTAATTGGTATACAATCGAATAACTTAAAATTGTATTATAATAAAAACAAGTATTGTTTTTTTTTAATTTTAAAAACGTTACTATTAGTTATATTTTATATATTACATATAAGTATTTATTTTTAATTTTTAGACAAATTTTCCTCGGACTGTTGTAGGTATAATCGCCAATGTTTCCATCCCTTTAATCTGGCCTTGAGTTTTCAATATTTTAATAATGATACGCCAGTAAATATAGTGTAGGTACGAGCAACTCGAGTATATAATAATATATTGAATCGACCGGGACGCCGGGTTCGTTGTTCTCACCGGGCGAACGCAATTTGCGACGTAGCTACAACTGCAGGGAAGGGCGGTAGTCGTAGCCGTAGCCAAGAATTTTTTTGTGTTCGTGGTATGTATGTGTGTGTAGGGGGGGCATTGGTTTTGTAGAAATATCGTTTTCGGAAACGCTAAAATTTGTCGAGGCCATCGCCTCATAATTTTGCTTCCTACTTCTAGTTGCAATTATAATATTATTATGTATAATACAAAACTAATAAATGTGTTTTAACAAAATTCTATAGTAATACTTATACTATAATAACTTAATCTGATATGGTTTAATATGGTTTTTTTAATTTTTTTTTCATTATTACTGCAATAAAATAACTTAATGATTGAGTGTTTTACCTATACTGGTAACAAATAATGTAATATTTTTTTTTTCATTATAGTTCAGCAACTGATTGGTTTTATATATTATTATTTATATTTTTTATAAAATAATCAATCTGTATGATTGTCAAATCCCGTAAACACTACCTATAATATTATTATTATTTCATGCATTTAGTGAATAATTCATTAGTCATTACTCATTATACAGTAGATACCTATATGGCTATATACACTATACACTTATGCTCGAGTCGTCTATAAGAAAAAATACATCCATCACATCTCATTGGTTTAAACTATGAAGCCATTATTATGTATGATGATCTATATATAATCTATGTATAATCTCTGTATGTATATATTATTATATGAAAACAAATGTATAATATACAGGTGTTATTATGTATTATTACAATGTATCTGACGCTATATACAGTCGCTACATAAATCTGTCTATAGTCCTATATACGTATCTGTTATTAATTTATTAGACATAATAATTATTATAACTATATTATCTCGTGTACCCACATAATACTCGATATTATATAATAATAATAGAGGGCAGAGGCACGTATATACATTATTATATAGTAATAATAATGATAAATGTATTTATACACATTACGCATTACGCTATAGCCTATAGTCCGCAAATTGTGCGATAAGTTATTGTATATTATTGTGATACATGCACAGTAGTATAGGTTATGTTAGGTACATGGCATATTGGCGTGCTAAAACGTAAAGTTACACCAGTCGGGCGGGCGGCCGCCAGACGGACCAGACCGTAATAATATTGTTGCGCCGTGTGTAGCTGGGCGGGGGAGCGCATGCGCGGCTAACGCATTCTACCGTCTGGCCTTAACTCGGTCCCGATTGAGGCAGGTCAGTGTCAATGCACTTTAATGACGTTCGCAACTCATCCTCCGTTGCGCCAACAAGCAAGCAGCTCTCTACCGCAATAATATTTCTCAGCTTCGACCGACCGGAAGATCGTGTATGCGATGATGATTTTTCTTTTTCCGTATTTTCTCATCGCGTAGATACGATATTTTCTACGAAACTCATTTATACCGTCGTCATCCGTCCGGTATTCGGAGAGCGGAAAAAAAAATTCAAACTTTTTCCGTTTTTTTTCCCCCGTCCCCGTTCACTGCCGACCACCACGACGACGACGACAGACACGGCTGCCGGAAAGCTACGCAGAACGACGACGAAAGACACGGTCGGAAATCATGACAATTTCAACGTGGCGGCGATCGACTATACCTAATGCGAAATAATCTGGTAAGACTGTTTTTTCGCATTGCTATACATGTAATTTACATCACGTTTAACATATCTATTTAATTGTATTTCGGTTTCATTTGTATACATATTACATATGTAAGTGTGTGGTGTGTGTGTGTGTGTATGTGTATTTTTGTCAGAAAAAAAAACCGTCCGGCCGGTTAATTTTAATCGCCCCCTGTGGTTAACGTTTTGGTTTTTTGAGCTTTAGCGAACGCGGCGGTGGCCTCGGAGCCGGCAGTAGTAGCGGTGGCGGCGACGGTGGAAGCGGCGGTGGCGGTGGTGGCGACGGCGGCGGCGGCGGCGGCGTTGTCTAGGTTATGGCTGGCGCGCACTTGCAGGGGTGAGAGTTCAACGTCCCCGGGCCGGTCATCCACCGCAAAAGCGCCTTCCCCTCATTTGGGCGCGGTGTCGAAGGGGTGAACGACTCGCCGACCACGGGTTGGGGTAGGTACGTTGGTTTTATTTCATATATTTTTTTATTATGTTATACATTGCGCATTCGCGTTGAGGTGGGTCAAGACGCGCGAATTTCGCAATCCGTTCTAACCATCTGCGCCGCTCAACACATTATTATAAATTTAACGACGTGTATTTATACCGCTGCGATGTGCGTTCTTTGTTTCGCACGCCACATTTGTCACGGAGAATCGCCGCGGCAGCACGATAATATTATATAAACGATTTAATAATAAAATCGCGTATTTCAGGCGCAGACGATTCGGTAAGTCTTTACACAGAGAATATTAATATAATATATCGCAATGACCGTAACCATTCGAGTAGCCATTGTACAATATTGTCCACACATACTCGTGCGCGTAACGCTATACAAGACATCGTCGTATGCAACGACATTATATTTATGGTGACCAGACCAACGGTCTATTATACGTATACGGTCCAGACGTACTATTTTTCGTAGGGCAGTATACTCTTTTTTGGCGCATGCCTTAGTGTCCTGTGTTGAGTATATAAAATTGTACTCTCTTTTTTTTTTGAAAAAAATATGGGCTAATACATGTTTACGACTTTTATAATTTGGTATTAATTTATATCTTATGGTTCGAGCTAATGCAATATAATTGGTCGGTAGCATATAATTAATTTAATAATTTATTTGTTAATATTATGTTTCCTATACATATATTAACAAAGTTTTGTATTTATTTATTCAAATTTTACACGTGGTATTTTTCCCCAAAAAAATGTACTTTTTTAAATTTTTTTGTCTGGTCACCATAAACCATATATTATATTATATTATATTACTCGTATATATATATATATATACCGGTGCACTGTAGTGTGTACGACACGTGTGTTATTATAACGATATTTTTTAATTGCTATACATATATAATAATATTATTACACACACACACACGAGTGTGCCCGCGTCGCGTGCGTGTGCGTGGCGTGGCGTGTGTGCTGAGTATCGCAACAACGATAATGACGTAGACGTAGGTCAGTAACTCTCGAGAAAGACCTGTGCGGTGCGCGCTAAAACATACATTGTCATTGGGCGACGATGCAACCTTGTCGAGACAACTAATGTACGTAGGTAGGTATATATATATATGTATATGATATTATGTATCTAAAATGCATTCAAGGTTAACCACCTATACAGTATACACACACACACACACACACACACACATATATATATTATAATATTATGTATGCGCACACCATCGAAGTCCCCCCCACACACACACACTCACACGCGCGCGCATACACACCAACGACGTCGTCGCGAAATAAATGATAAAAAACGCACACACACACACACGTTAATATTAGGTATACCTATTTTCTTGTAATATATTAATACTGTAGGTACTGCAGAGTCGTACGACAAAGCGAAAAGTTACAGTTTTTTCGTTTTTTTTTTCGTCAGACGCGTCTATTTTATATACACTCGCGGCGGCGAAAACTTTTCACGGTTTTCGTCCTCGTGTAGCTTTTCGACGACTTGAAAAACCAAACGTATCGTGACAGATCGCTCGCGTTTTTTACGAAAAACGTCTCGTGTCGACACGCCTCTTATAATTTTACGTATACATATAGCCGACGATATCGATATATGTCACACACACCCACCAGTCGCGGAAAAACGTCGCGCGTACCGCCGCGAAGAGTTTGCCGTTTCCACGATATTTAAATACCCACATGGAATGGGTACGACGCGTTATATCATATTATTATACACGTCATGTATAAAGAGCGTTATCGATCGCGCGCACACCCACACGCGCGTGCCACCCACACGTACCACTCCAACGCCGACCGCCCGCCCGCACGCACGAACGCGCCCCGGCCGGTGCCAGACGAGACGCGTCGATTCGTTCGCTTTTCATCGCGTTCCGTCCGAATACAATATATACCTACGTATTTGCGTGCGCCAAACGATCGACACCGAACAAAACGTAGACCTAGGTCAGTAACGCCCGACGTTACTGCGCGTACAATATCGTGTGTACTTACGTATATAATATTTAATAATATTTTGTACTACGTACGAACACAATAATATTAATATTATAATTTATAATATTATAGGCTGCGCTTATTAGGTTGTACGTATCGAAGAACTGCAGCGCGAACCGGACGCGTGCGAGTGTGGTGCGGCTTATCGTCGCCGGCCACGTCGATATTAAATAATATTATATATAAATAGGACGTGCTATTGCTAATTATTGCAATGACGTTTTTTTTTTTTTATTGAGGCGTAATAAAAAACAAAAAAAAAATTTACAATAAGATAATATGATAATATATATATATATAATATATGTAGCTATACTAAAAAATATAAACGATCGGACGAAATGATATTGTGTAGTTTCGTTTGGTTAGTTCCGTTTCGTAATAATAATGTTTGTATATATTAATTATTCATAATAATAATACAATATAGGCGGACTATACGCGATGGCGGTCCGCGAACAAAAGATTAAAAACAAAGCGCCATAAAGGCACGTATGCCTATATGGTTGTATAATATAAATGATATAATACAGTACAGTACTTGCGTACAATACATTATAATATATATTATACGGAATGGTTTGCACGCGAAAACGTGTATTATATGATTTGTTTGAAGGCGATTATGCAATAATGCAATATGCATTATTATTATTGTTTTTTTTCCCCGTGCGATTTCTTCCCCTTTCGCGTTAGGATTTTCCCCTTCGGAGAAAAAAAATTGGATCTCATTGTGTTCGCGAGATTTACCCACGCTTTCGATCGTCGTTTATAACGTTCGAAATTAGCAAGCATTTCTCGTTGGAGATGAATTCAAAGCGGATGTTTAGAAAGCTTAAATTAGTGGTATGTACTTAACTGACAACGAGAAAATTATTTATTTTTTTTTTAAACTACTTTATACCACTACACTAGCAGAATAATTTCTAATCTTTATTCATTATACGCGTAATCTCTGAAAAAAATGTAAACACTATATCATAGATATTTATTGAATTATTTATAAATATTATTTATTAAAATTAACCATAATATTATGTAGGTGCATCAAATAAAACATTTTAGTTGCTAATAATTGCTACCTATATTAAATTATTTTACAAAATTTATATGTTTAAACAGATAATTTAATTATGAGGTAACAGCGGTATTATACATCTACATTATTTTAACGATTAAAATTTATAAATTGATTGTACCGTCCAGAATCTAAAAACATAAATAAATAATTTTAAATTACGACTTTTATAAATATTGTCATTAATAACTTTTATTAATTATAAAAAAAAAAAAACTAAAATCTTAAATAATAGGTTAACATTATTTTTTTTATTACGTGATGTGTAAATATAATTAATAATTATATTGTGAAAGAACTCGCAAAGAACTGTTTAGAGTTGATCATTTTAAATTCCATTTTACTGAATAATATGCATTAAAGACTGGCTTACAAAAATAGAATATTGTGATTCTAATGCCAGATGATGTTTATAGATCTGTTGCGTTTTTTAACTGCAATGGTTCAATGGCATAAAACCTATGTATTATTACGTTGCCCTTTTAAATCTACATTTATAATAAGCTATTGAAAATATTTTTTAACATTCCGTATAAATTACTTTCTCTAGAAAATGTTTTATTCAAAAGCCTAAAGTTTCAATTAAAATTACAGTTTTTTTTTTAATACATTAAACAATAAATAAATAAAATAAATTAACTGTGCATAGAGTACAGACGTATAGTATATATATATTATATACTTCATTTAAAAATTATTATTTTGAATATATTTACTATATACACATCAAATAACTTGATCTAAAATTGAGCTAAGAGTATGCAAGCGTAGAACCCCTTTTTATCCATTAACTATAAATTGACTGACTTTATTACTACTTAAATTATAGACACAGTACAAGCCAAGGACAGCAAATTTTGAGAAACGGAATATTAATACTTTTTTTTACATCTAACAAGCATTAGTAATACTTTTATTAAGTCTATATTTTGAGTGACAACAGTGGCATAGTCAGGATTTTAAAACGGGGAGGGAGACAAACCCAAAATATTAAAAAAACATAATCAACATTAACAATTATACATTATTAAAAATCATTATTTACACGGGAGGGTGGCATAGCAACAATAGTAGTTCTGCTTAAAAATATGTATACTCTATGGTACACTTTAAAGTTATTATAGATGTACAAAACAGACTAAAATATCTAAATTTATCGTGTTTATAATATTTTTTCGGAAGAATTAGTAATAAGAGTACTGAAATTAATATATATTTTTTTTTATTTGTTTAAATACTATAATCTTATATATAGTTAGATTAACTCATTTTTTATATTACATATATGATATATAAATATAATTAATGCAATTATAAATTTCGCCAAAAAAATTCAACCTTGAATAATCCTTGGATATTTGCCAAATAACTCTCTAAAACAACTCAAGTTTAACCACTTATAATAAAGACTTTTCTGACTTGAATTACATTTTATTTTACGTTTATTTATAATGATTATTTTGGATTTAAAAAATGAGAAATATGTGAAAACTGAGTTGCTACGACCCGTAGATCCGAACTTGTGTCGCAAAGTTTAGTATCACAAGTTCGTTTCTAGAGGATACAGCCACTCAGTGCACTCATCAATTATAAATAGTGCATGGCTCAAACAAAGAATTTACCATAAATTTACTAAAACTTAGTCACAAATACTAAATTAAAACGGGTTTATTTACTAAATTATTAATATTTTAAATTTAAAAAAAAAATTATGATTATAATAATAGTTATTAAATACATTAAATATTGAATATTCTAGTATCGTATTATATACATAACCATACAATCAATAGTCCACAATAATCATATGCGATTCTATAGAACTACAACTATCTATTCAACAGCTTTTGCATAATATTATTTTATCTGTACATTAAAAACTAGAACTTTAATACAAAATAGATATTGTGTATATTTTGACATGTTTAAAGAAAGTATTCAAGTCAAGTATAACTACCTACATAATGCCCATAGATAACATTGAACAATTTTCATAAATTTAATAACATAATATTAACATTACAATTTAGTTGTCAAATATAAGTATATAATATAACACTTCATACTATCAGTGTTTTTTAAGAGGATGCCAGCGTCACATATTATATTATCAGATAATAGTTATCACTGTCTATCGCGTGCATATAATAGATTGCAACATCGCAATTCGCAATTCGCATTTCACATTTTGCAGCGAAATTAGGTTAACACAAATTACGTAGTATCCTACGTAAGCATAATATTTTCATCTTTTTAAAGTTTTAAGTTATACATTACAATACATTTTTATTAACATAAATATCAATCAAATTATTAAACATAGTTTCTTAAAGTTTTTAAACACAAAACAATAAATTAACAATTTGTGTAAGTAATTAGGTTAAAAATTGAGAAACGTAAATTCGCTATAACACATCACTTTTTACTAAAACGACGCATGTGGTAGAGAAAATTGACATCTACTTAAAAATTTAATTTTGTTTCCAAGGTTATATAAGTATCTACACTATCGTTATTTCAAATAAATGTAAAATTTAATGTTGATTTATGAAAAGTACAGACACATATGTCTTTTTTGAGGGAACTTAATAAATGTTGAATAGTTTTATGTAAGACGTTCATGGTACTTATATTATTCATATCGAATACCTAATATTTTAATTTATAAAATCCAAATTTTAAAAAAGAAAGTTATTAAAATAAATATAGAAATATTTACCTTACTATACAGCCATACAAGTACTACTTGTATTTGAATATTTGATATAATATTATTACTAACAATTAAACCACAAAAAAATATTTATTCAAATTGTTATGTAAGTAGAATTTTTAATTTACTATTGGATAATATTATAGAACCAATTGATTGATGAAAAGGTTGAAATAAATCTACGAAAATTTATATCTTAGTAAATATCATAGTTTATTTATTAATATTTATCAGTATCTATAAGCAATTTTTGTCTCAAACGATTTATTTAAATAAAACTTATCTTAAAAATAATCCTAAATTATCATTTTCAGATTTTATTTTGAATAAATAATTACATATCTACGCTGACAAGAGTGAGGTAGTTGGTTGTATAGTAGTTTATTATTTGACTTTACTATACAATCGGCTAACTTTACTTCTGTCTTGCTAAAGTGTCTTCATACCAGAACAAATATGATCGATTCAATCAGTGGAACGGAGAAAATATGTCAATATTTATAATAATGTGCACAATATATTGTTTAAAATGTATATATGTGTGCCAGGTATAAAGTACATATTATTATTATTGTAATTTTCATAATATTATATAATGCTATATAGTTTATAAAATTGTATTCTAAATAAACATGTTTAAACTTTATAAGTAAGGCTATAGCCTATAGGCTATAGTACGATACCTACATAATATATAGGACAACGGCCTAGGCGCTTAGCCCACCGTGTTACCGAAGGACTCCTGGTGGGTGTTTGGCCTATTGAATTACCACTGGACAACTATCGCTAATAATAAATTGTTTTGCGAACAGTATTCGGTACCTATTCATTTTAGTAATTATCTGGATTCAATGTTTTTGCAGGTCCAACTCTGATCACATATATAATATATTTTACATTATATTATTAGGCACTTTAATGCGAATTTTTAAGTAGATACTAAATAATAATACACAAAACTGTATTTTTCGTTACTAATTGTTAGGTTTGCAGAATTATAAGCAAGTTATGTATTTATAAAACACTATATTAACCCACGAATATCACTTGTTTATATAAGGTATAACGTGTAATACACTTTAATATATTACGATACTACCTATACTAATGAAATGAGTGGATATTAAATACTCGTACTAATTAGTGGGCAGATAATTGTATTTATTTAGTATTATTATTTATTAGTATTTATATTTTGAGCTATATAAGCCAATAATAAGACTGAAGATTTTATTGAATATAATAGAGTGTATCTATCGTATTATAATATAATATATATTTTCCTTGTACTGCAGCAGCACAAACATCAAACATTCACCAAGTATATTATTGTCTAGTTTCTAGTTTTTGTAGTGTGTGGGATATTGTAACATATAATATTTGTATTACCGGACAGCATGGTAATTAATATACTATTCCTAAAGTATACGCATAGAATCAATATTTTTAACGAAATATTGTGATTATTTATTTGCGATTAGCAAACGATAGTAAATTACTGTAATACGATTGATATTATACATTGATGTGATGATTAATAAGGATGTGTTATTGTATATTATGTAATAGGTACATGTTACTCGTTATTTTTATTACTTATAATTTTATTAAAGTAAACCTATTCTATATTTAAAATGTTATTAATATTTTTATCAATTTATTTCACGTTCACATATACGTAAATAATTTAATAATAATAATTTATTATAAACGATATTATCTAAATAATATATCAATTTTAATTATATTTTTTCTATTGAAAGACTGTAAAAATTGCATTAGTGGCTACTGTTTTTTTTTACATTTTAATTATTATTATTACAATAAATAAAGACTTATTTATATGTTATATAATACGTGTGTACCTTGTATTGGTATACCTACTGTATACATTTTATATTTTTATAATAAAAAATTAAAAGTACTGTAACGATCAAAAATCATTTTCGTTAATTACATTTTTATGTTCGTTTTCTAGTTATTCAAAATATATTTAACGCAAAGATTAAAAATATTAAACATTTAAACGCAGATACTACCTTGCAATCTTATCATAAGCACACTTCAGTAGAAATTCCTCTTGAGCTTATGGATTGACTTGTCTAGTCGTCTAGACTAATGTTATATAACTTTTAAATTAGTAATTAAGTTTTTTCTATTATTTTATAATTATTATAAGTACTAAACTTTTTTTATTTAGAATTGCAGTTTATACCCATTTCCTATATAATAATAAATCATTACTGTATGGTGTTTATTACTTACATGATATTCTTCAATCTGTATTAGGTATACAATAAACATCTAGTTATTAATTTAAAACAATTAATAATAAAGCTACCATATAGCATTAGTATCCATATCGAATGTATTCGATATAATAAAAATCTGTAAATTGAATTCTCCTAACTTTTTAACTTTTTAAAATTTTTAGTACAGAAAGATTTTTAGCTCAATTCCAATATTGTTAATAACAAATAGATGATAAACAGTTTTAGTTTTTTTCAAAAATTCATCAACATTTTTTTAAAATTAAAACACAATGATAGGCGTTTGTTAAGTGTATACTGCTATGTATGTATATTGTATATCGTATATATTTATATTGTGTGTAATATATATTATTATGCAATATTTATATGGATTTGGCATAATATGCACATTGTACCTATATGTAAAGGTAATTTTTGATTTTTAATTAATCAGTTAAATGATAATTATTATTTAAAATACGGTAGATTTGTTTTGTGTTTTAGTACTTAACAAGTAGGTAGGTATTCTATATATAATAATTAACTATCTAATTATCAACGTTTTATAAATTTTCATTAATTTGAATATTAAATTATAAATAAATTAAAATAAATATCTGAAGGATATGATTTTATTGTTAGTCTTTTAGTCAAAATTATATAAGAAAATTGAAGTTTCAGGTTAGTGAGTTTTAGAATTCGATTTTTTCCTTATCAAACGAATCCATTCAAAAATTGTGAATATCATATTCTGGTCACAATTTTGTTAACCAACTTATCTCATTAAAAAATAAGTATATATAAATAACAATTCAATAGTTTTATTACCTTACCTAAATATTAAATAATTAATATTTGATGGTAGGTAGGCAAAATAACTGATTACTTACGAGTTGCGAGCAATAATAATAATAATTATAATCAGTATTAGTATAAAAATGAAATAAATGAAATGAATTAATGAATTAATTTCTATAACTATTTGTATATAATAATTTTTAAGACAATTAAATTAAAAATATAGAAACATTGGTATTTATATTCTTAAATATTTAAACTGTACCTATTTAACTTTTACATGATTAACTTAAATTGTATTTTCGTATCCTTGCAATTGAGATTGTATTACCGTCATGTCTATATATAGTTATACGAGTCTGTAATTAATTACGTATAAATCAAAAATCAGTATTTATACAAGTGTTTTTTCAAATAATTCAAAAAAATTATACTTGATGTCTATAATTACAGATTTAATTTTAGCATTTACCGATGATTTTTTTTAACTATCTATAAATTTAAATTTTTTAATATGTTGGCTAAAAAAAATTTTGAATTTTGTTATTCGAGATGAAAAGTATACCTACCTAACTTTTTAACAAAAATTGTAGATAATAAGCAATATATGTTTTGTGTAAGTTTAAATTGTATTTTAATTTTCAGTTAAACAAGGATATGAAAACTATCACAACCACACCATCACAGCACCACGCAGAATTCAGAATTGCAGTAGGCTACCTATACTACGTATCAAAACTTCTAATTGTTAGGAAATCTATACAATAATATTTTTTTTTGTGAAACATTGTACCCTAAAAATGTTAAAATAATTTTATTAATAGTAACTAATGTTAATAGAAAATATATTAAACTGGTAAATGTAATATTGCATCCGCCATCCAATAACATCCAACGTGTCAGTTAATAGAGTGAGGGAGATAGTTACTTTAGACGTTAACTAATCCTTTGAATTTTTTTTTAACTGGAATATTATTTATTATATGATTTATATGTATTTAATACTTTTAATAATAATGTTGTTATTATAGCTACAATTTTAAATGTTTAATACATAATTATTTCAAAATAAATCCCCTAAATATAATGGGGCCGGGAGTATATAATAACTATTACTTCCACCCGTTAAATACAACGCGTCGACGCTGGTAGTTATATTATATTTAATTATATATTAATATAATATTGTATACTATTACTTTTATTATAAGTATATATTCATAAGTTGATAAAATATGTTGTTATTATTGTTATTATGTAACAATAGCTATATGCCTATAATATGTTGTTAATTGTTATTAATACGTTAAAATCTAAATCAAAGATCGTAGGCTTCGCTATCATAAATAAGAACACATATTAAGACAAACTCAAATGCATTTATGAAAAAAGTGACAGGTCTTTTTTGTACCAATTAAGTTTTTTGTTATAACTTGCAAGTGTATTGTAATTTATAATTAATTAAATTATTTATTTTTTTAAACATATTCTGTAATATTTTATTGTAATTATTAGTTATTTATTTATATTTATAGCCAATTGTATAATAGTTCAATAAAGATTAAATCGTGTACTTTAAATAATAGGCATGTTGATAATAATAATTGAAACAAATCTAAAATTTCTCTTGTCTAGATTTAGCTAAAAAAAAGTTGAAATATTTTTAAAAATATATCACGAATGAAAAATTATCATATAAATACTATGTAGAAATTTCATGTAACTATATATATAGTTAGGTTGGTATTCATTTATTAATAAAAAAAAATAACGAAATTGTAAAATTATATATAAATCTATAAATATTAGTATTATTAATTTTAATACTTGTCTTATTAGTAACCTTACATAAAATTTTCAAATCTTAGATATAAAAAAATTGTATGAATTTCTAAGTACAAAACAATTTTCAAATGATTTATCATTAAGAGGACGCCATACCCGCATGTGTTGCCTCTGTCTTACTAACGTACATCATAACAAATTTTCGTTCAGTAGAATACATTTGTGACGTTAGCTTTAATATTAGAGTAAATTTATCTATAATAAAATTTAAAGGTAAGAATATTAAATAGAAAATGACATATGTTTTTATTGATATTATCATTTTAAAGTGAGCTATGAACATTTTAAAATTGTAATATTTTACATAGCTATAACTCACTTTAAAATGATAATATCATTAAAAGCATATGTCATTGTCTAGATAATATTCTTACCTTTAAATTTTTTAATAGGTAAATTTACTCTAATATTAAAGCTATAACGTCACAAAATGTATTCTACTGAACGAAAATTTGTTATGATGTACGTTAGTAAGACAGAGACAACACATGCGGGTATGGCGTCTTCTTAAGTCAGAACCCAATTCAGGAAATATGAGCCCGGGGGGCCGGGGCAATATAATTTTAGGGGCCTTTAATGTTTGTTAAATTTAATTTAAAAAAGACAGTGAACATTAAAATAACGTAATTGCATTAGTAAACAACATTTTTATTTACAGAACATAAATTAGTTTTTAATACTTGTATAATATTTAAGTATAATTAATGTCAGTACAGATGAAAAATATCAACTAATGTTTACTGATATACATAATGTAAATTTTAACGAAAGCAATAATATCATAAAATTTCACAACGCCACTTTAATATTTATAATCATCAATAAGGGCCCGGACCTTAAATATAATATCGAGGTCCGGAGCTACAGCACCACTAGCCCTCTATAAGTTGGGTTCTGAAGGCTAGTATAATTTATAACATTTGCATTTAGCTTAACATTAGCTTTTATATTTAGTTTTTGTTAATTATATGCATATTTGACATTTTTAGAATAATATTTACGTACATATTTATCAATTTAAAGTAAAAATACTTAGTGAAATTTTATTAACTTTTCGATGAATTTCGTCAAAACTGCAGCAAATATTTGATAATTATTTTGTTGTTAGAAATTCATAACATTTTTTTTTAATTTAGGATTTTAAAATTTAATATAAAATTCTTCGTTAGTTTTTTTGCCTATGGACTATGATAAAAAAAAGTATACTGGAAAGTCACAATAATTTTTACGATATTGGATACATTCACCCTTAAATAACGATTTCTCGTCAAACGGTTTTCTTATTGTTGTGTAACTCAAAAAGTACTCAAATGTCTCAAACAAATAATTGTAGATACTTGAAATGTTCACTCAATGTTTATATTATTGTCATTATCTACACAATTACACGCATAATACAGTTTTCAAAATATTTTAACTCTTTTTAATTTATTTATAGGAATGAGAAATTTTTGATTTTTTTTAGTTTTATTTTAATTAATGTCAAAAAATCTTTTTGCTTGTTCAAAAAGCTTAAAATTGAACTCAGAGTTCAATTATAACTATAATTTAATGTAATAGTTGTTTAAACATACAGTGTCCCGTGAAGATTTACCCATTGCGATATCTCCTGAAATAATGGAGATATCATAATTTTGATTTTTTAATAAGTTTCACAGAGACAAGAACTACAAATAGTTCATGTTTTAATTCATTTTAATGTTTTGGTAAAAAAGTTAAAAAATATATTTTTTTTAATTAATTATTTTCAAAAAAATTGAAGATATAGCCATTTTGTAGAGTTCATTTTTCTGAAGATATTGACCAACATTTTAATTTCATTAATCTCCAGATTTTTAATATTTTTTCTAATTTTGAAATAAACTACGAATTATTTATTACGATAGTAGACAATGTATCAAACATATTGCTCGCAAATTCGTACGGCCACCGAACGCTTTCAGTGTAATTCACAGTTTTTCTCGAAACTAGAAAAAATTTAAAAATCAGGAGATTAATGAAATTAAAATGTTAACACGTCAATATTTTCAGAAAAATGAACTCTACAAAATGGCTATCTTCAATTTTTTTGAAAATAATTAAATAAAAAAATATATTTTTTAACTTTTTTACCAAAACATTAAAATAAATTAAAACATGAAATATTTGTAGTTCTTGTACCTGTGAAACTTATTATAAAGAAATCAAAATTATGATATGTCCATTATTTCAGGAGATATCGCAATGAGTAAATATCTTCACGGGACACCTTGTATAAAAAATACAAAGGCATAATTTTTTTATAAGTAGGCTATACAAGAAGAAATTTTAACAAAATTTCAAAAATTTGTAAATTATTTTGTAGATAAAAATTGTAGTAAGCCGGCGCTGACGCTTTACTATGCATACAATATTACACTATTATTTATCAGTTTATCACCTATATATGTTGTTGTCGAACTTGAACGTTGCTCTATACTATCATTATAATATTATACTTTTTATTATTTAGAGATACAAACATAAGCAAACATCATAAACGTTACCCGAAAATGCGCAACGATTTCGAGAAGTAAACGAGCAAAGTCGTGAGATAAGGCATCTAGAATAAAACCTCTATGTAGTGGATTTAGTCATGGAGAATAAGAAATGTCTACTATAGGGAGGCTCTATCAGAAAAAAATTACAATTACAAAGTACATACAAAAAGAATATTGGTTATATAAACACATTAAAATTTGTATTATTTATTATATACATGTACCTATTTATTATAATTTATTATTATTTACTGTACCTACTGTAATACATTAATTGTTTATTATAGTATGATTCAAATGTACCACATTTATCTACAAGATCTTTTCGAAAATGCTCAGTGTAATATTTTTTTAAATTACGCGCATTTTTAAAAATGTTATTCACCTGTATTTTTTGATAAATGAAATGATTTTAAGATTTATTAAATACAAAAAAATCAAAATTAAATGTTTATATTTTGATTTAATTATGCAAAACCGTTCTACTAATATTCGTACACTAAGATTTTCCGATTCCTTAGTCTTAATAATATTAATTTTTTCTTCTAAGTTCAATATTTTTCGTTTAATGTTAATTTTAAATTCTTAAATAATTTTATGTAGGTAAGTACATGTTCACACAATGAGCAGTACACAACTGATTTAACCGAACCATTTTTCATTTATATCGAATAGGAAAACCAATAAGATAAGATAAAATATGAACGAAATTAACTTATAAAAGATAAATATAGATAGTATTTTTATTACTTGAACATTTTCGTTATGTATAATTGTATATGTATTGTGACATTTATGATTCACCGTCAAAACCACCAATCCAAAAAAGCGAATGTCAAAATAGCGACGGAAAAATAGCTAACATACATAATAGCGAATAATAATGTACAAAATAGCTAAAGTATATTATTTTAAAATTATTTTCTTATTATTTATCTGTTATAATAATATCAGGTACTTACAAGTTATAAAGATGCAGAGAATCACAATCAGTTGTATAGCTAGGTTATCTAATATATAATATAATATTATATATATATTATTATTATTATAGTGGTTTTAATCATTTACTTGGATCGTGAAATTCAATACTTTGGAAACTTATAGAAGGGTTTAAACAAGAACAGACTTACACAGAAATGAAAGTAGAGCAATAGGTACATAAGCGGTTAAAACCCAATAAAAAAAAAAAGAAACATATCAAAATACTGCATTGAGAATTTTCAAAAATCAAAAACAATGTTCTAAAAGAAATATATTGTAAATTATTTAATAGGCACAGCATATAATTTATCACTGCAAGTATAAATTATTTTATTTGATGTATCACTAAACACGTATAAATCGTATAATAATAATAATTCTAAAACAATAGACTTTAGCTGTTTCGAACATTCACTATTATGTCTTTTAGCTGTTTTATGCTTAGTTATTTTGCCGTTGCTATTTTGACATTCGCTTTTTTGGATTCTCGCGGTTTTATCGTGATATACCCATTTATGAGAGCTAATTTTTAATTTTGATACAAGTTTTTGTGTTCACGTCCACTATTAGGAATGTCCACTACCACTATATATAGTGATTAGTGATAGATTATAATCTCTATATTATATAGGCACTGGTACATACACTTTGTCGGGGAATTTGTCCATTATTGAGAATTGTCTACTATTGAGAGGTGTCCATTAATAGAGGTTTCACTGTACATTGGTTCATAATATTATTTGCCATAAATAATATAGATACTGTAGGACATCAAACAGGCAACAACAACACATTTACGTGTATCATATACAGCTGAGACTTGATTTATATAGGTCCCGATACGTCGTATGATTATAGTTGAGTAAGTCCCGATCCTCAGTCTTTGTTAAACTAATTTCTCGGACATAGATGCGTAGTTATTAATTATTACTTATTACACTCTGTCCACAAATTATAATTATTAGGTACTTTTAATTAATAAATAACTATAATCATACAATCAGCTGTTCTCTTCTTCCTCCTTTGCAGTTTGCAGGTATCCTCTTATGTTCAAACTTGAGACCGGCCAGCGTTTTTAGACATTTTATAAACGTAGTGAGTATCCGAAATCACTACACAATTTATAAAATGTTATTATAACCTTTTTTAGAGCGAACACTTTTAACATTTAATAAAATAATATACAAAGTTGCCTATAAAGTCATAAGTAATTCTAAAATAATCTAAAGTTTAGACAGTTTAGTTCGATTTTTTTTAAATATTAGAATAAGTTTAATTTTGAGCAAAATTACATATTTTTAAGAAGAATAACGCGCGATGTTAATTATATTTTCTTACAACTCAAAAATATTATTCATGGGACTTAAAATCGTTAATACGTCTATTATAAATATTACTATATGCGATGCAATTTTCAAAATATTTAAACTAATACATTTTAAGCTATTATTTATTTCACCATTAATTTATTCATACTGTTTTGCAGTAAGGTGATATTTAATCAAAAGTTAACAATAATATAAAAGTATGTTATCAATAAGGCTGGGATTTGTATGTAAATACATATTTTTACTAAAACATGATAAATTAAGTATTGCAAATGATAAATTTATTTCACGTAATTTGCAATAAAATAACATATATTTTTTTAATATATTTTATTTTGTACATGTTTTACATATTTAGTCATAAATACATAATTTTAACATTATTTGTAAAATGTCTGCATTTTTTTAAAAAAATATTTCGTACATTTTGACAATTTTGGTGGTTTAGTAGTATTATACATTTGTACTTCGAATTTCGATAATACTATAATAGTACTCGTAAAAATTGTAAGTGTATAATGTAAATAAGAAATAAGTATATATGAAAGTATTAGTTAAATATTAATAACTTGATTGTAGTTTATCTATAAACTATCTAATATTTTATCTTTATAGATTATCTTATTTCAATCTGTTCGATAACTATACATTAATGATCTTATAGATTATACTTTATATTCAACAATTATTAGACAAAATTGAAAATATATTTACGAATTTTCAACAGTGTAAGTACTTTCGTTTACGTGGTTTTGAAAATATCTTTATATATTTTACACATTTTTTAAATTAAATTGATTAGAAATTAAAAACAATTAATTTTATATTATTCAAAAATTATTTAAAATTTTATTTTAATTTTACACGTTAACATAATTTTAGATTTTTTTTATTACATATTTTTTATTTTATACTACATATTTTGGCCATTACGCAATATATAAAACATATTATTATTACGATGAAATAAACTCACTTGCCTATTTTCCGTTGTTATTTTTCCCAATATATTTTGATAAGAACTAAGAATTACCTCTCAGACTTAATATTATCAACTAAATCTGATTTGCTAACAGAACCTACACTCAAACTTTAATATTGAAACATTTTTACTACTCCAAAAAGCGTCAGCACTAAAATCAATCATACCTACATCATTGTAAAATAAATAAATACACTAATCGTAGGTTAGGTTTCAAAAATTTTAAAGTTTTAAAAATTATATTACTTTTATAGCATTTAAATTTTTGTAGTTTAGACGTTTAAAGAAATAACGAAGTAGATAGGTACAGTGTAAAATATTGAAATATTCAAAATAAATATCATAATATTATCATAATTGCAACATGTCAGTCGATGCAGGTAATGACTATCTATCGACTTTTTCGTCGAATTGATATTACTTAATAGCTAAAATTTGAATAAAGAATATAATCATTACGTCTTTATTAGTAATAGTTACCTATTACTTCTTAGAAATTAGTTAAAAATATGTTGATAATAATTCTTGACAAAATAATATTTCATAATTTAATATTTAAACGTCATATTGATAATAATATTTATTGAGAAAATAGTTGGTGAACCTATTTTATAAGTAATAGCCTATTACATATTAAAGTAATAAATCCAGTAGTTTTTATAGTATGTTTCTGTTTCTTATTGCCTCTTAGTCTGTCACAAAAGTATTATAATAATTCACCAATATCGCGATAAATATCAAAAATTTAAAAATGGTACTGAAAACGATAATTTATAATTACTAAAGAACAATCAAGATGACTATCAAAAAATTCTTTATTAAAATTAAAAAAAAAAAAACTAAAATGAGTTTATGTGTGATTTCTTCTAGATTCAGAACGGAGCTATGAATGTATTGATTTTACAACGATGTATTTTATTTTTGTATCTGTCATCACGTTTGATACTTTGGGGAGTCAAAAATAGAAATGTCCAATAGTTTTCATAAGCGTCAGGAAAAACTTTAAAAAGTAACGGGAAAACGGAAATTTTTACGTATAACCATTTTTCGAACAAATCGATTTTTTATTTTGCTGTAACTCATAAACGAATCATTATAAATACTTGAAGTTTTCACCAAATGTTTATATTAGCATTATTTATTTACGATTAAATTTTTAAAATGTTTTGACTTTTTTAAAGCTATTTATAGACAATTGAAATTCTCGATTTTTCCAAAATTTTTTTTTTAAATGCCGATAAAAAAATTTGATACAACAAAAATATCTTTAAAATTTAATATAAGGTTTATTATAAGTTGTACTTATCGTAGTAAAAAAAAAAATCAAAAATCGTTAGTCAACATTTTTGTTTATAAGCATTTAAAGATCAAACATTTTCAAAATATGTCATTTGAAGTTGAAAATTCATAAAATTTTTGTAATTTATACTTTAGGTTAAAAAACCCAATACAAGATTCTCCATAAGATTTCCTTCAATTCACTGTAAAAAAACACCAGCTTCAATATAGAAAAAAATTTATGAATGTATGAGATTTAAATTTTTACGAAATCACGTAAAATAATGATATATCCTAAAACGATTTAAAATATTTATTGTTATTCAAAAAGTATAAGTCGTAGAAACTTGAAACTTAACATACTGAAACATTTTACTAGTTTTTATGGTAGGTTAGGGGTTATACTATAGCCGTTATAGACATTTGAAATATTCGATTTTTAACCTTGCTGTATGCAACCCATCCTAAATCCTTCTTGAAAAATAAATTACTATTTAAATATTATAGCTAGGTAATATAATATATCTTATTATAGTCTTCGACTCTATTCTATTTATTTATTTCTATTTCTATCTCTGTTTAGAATCATTTTTCGTAAACAACGATACCTCTATCATTCCATTAAAATTTAACATATCCATAACAGTGACCCACTCGACACCTAATGCGCACAGCAGAGTGGTTATCCACTTGCCTATCTTTTTGTTTTTTGATGTAACTATAGCAATAACCGTAAATAGTTGAAATTTTTACCAAATATTTATAAGTATTATTATTTACTATTTATAATTCATTTTTAAAAATGTTTGGACTAGGTATTTTTTTTAACTATTATTATAGCCTTATAGGTACCTATACTTATAAGACATTTTCAATTTTTTTTAGTTTTTAATAAGTGTCGATTAAAATCTATTTGCTGGGTAAAATATTTTGCTTGAAAATTTAATACACGATGACTCCTCATACGTTGTTAATTTCACACTTAAATAATATTAAAAATCCGTTGTAATAATATTTTTTTATAATTATTTAAAGTTAGAATTTTGATAAGTAGAAATACTTGAAATTTTAATACAAGATCCCACAAAAGGTATTCTTATATCATTCTGTATAACGTATAAAAATACAAAAATATAAAGGCACAATTTTTTTTTATATGTACATTTGAATTTTGAAGTTATAATTTTGATAAAGTTCGTCAAAATCACAAAAAAAATAACTACCTAATATAATTGATAATTAATATTTGAATTCAAATTTAACAAACCTATACGACTATAATATAATAACCCAATCGACACCCATAACTTATGTACAGCAAAGTGGTACTCACTTTTCTACCTGTTTTGGTATTATATTTTTTAATTAGTTTAAAATGTTTTTGTCATCCTCAAATAATGTGTTATTACTTATAATGTAGTAGGTACTAATGTAATAAGTATAAAGAATCAAACAAATTAATTGTTTATGTATAACTCGCACAGAATCTATTATTTGTTACGATATTTTATTGTAAATATAAAACAAATAACCTAAGTACTTAAAATTTGCACCAAATTATTATAACAGAATTTTATACACACGATAAAATTTTCAAAATATTACGACTCTTTTGAGCTATTTATAATCCATGGGAATTTTCATTTTTTTTATTTATCAATAATTTAATATGGTATAATAAAATACATAATATTACTTATTATAACAACTAAATATTAACATATATACTTTTGAAAAAATATAATCAACCTATCGTGATAGAAATATCAGGTATTATTAATATATACTTACCAACTACTAAGTATTACTGAATGATACTATATTAGGCTGATATAGACATATAGGTACCGTCTCCGCGCAGTCCGCTCACTGTCGTTTTTCGTACGTAAGTATCACGTACCTAGGTATGTTATGTTATATCTTTTTTTCATATATTCACCTATCACTGAATTCAAATTTGATACCATTAGAGTGATCTACTTGACACCTAAAACAGTACAAATGTATGACTTGCCTACCTTTTTGAACACCCACACGGCCAAATACATATATATTTATAAATTACAAGATTATTAAACATGTATAACGAACTAATGAATTGTTAAAACTTGGAAAAGCTGATACCTAGTAGGTACCAAATACCAATAGAAACTTGTTCACCACTCTTTAAATGACACCTTAACCCGTTCGACCACCACTAGCTACTGTTAGAATTATGGGAGCGTAATAAGGTTGTTAAGCCCATGTAGTATAAACCCACGTTAAAATCATTTTCTTCATGTTGATCAATTTTTTGTGTTGGCCGGGGGCCCCATTTTAACGATTAATTATGTCATATGGACAATTTTATAAGCTAAAGCTTGCTGTAACTTTTTCAATTCGAAAAAACATTCCTGAACTCAAAAAATCAAATCAATCATTAAAAAAATTTTTAAAAAAAAATGTTAAAAAAGGGTTTTTTAAAAATGTTTTTCGTAAAAACCTTCTCCTGGTAATTACGAACAATTAAAAAAAAATTGAGCCAAATTGGCCCAGCCGTTCTCAATTGATGAGTTGTTATACATTTTTGGCTCCATTTATATATATATTATATATATATATGGTCTATATAACTATAAAGATTTATAGCAACACTATAAAAAATTATAGTTAGGTTACACTGCCTGATATTCGTACCAAACAATAATAAAACCAATACTTACTCACTAGGGGAAGAACACGATTCCGCACGTTAATAAATTGTTCAGTATTACGTTTTTTTCGACCTTTATTTCCACCCAATTCTGTATTGTATTAGAATGCGACGTTGACATGTTAAGAATACGATACCACACGTTTTTTTCTATATTTATGCAATGGAATTATTGCATATTATATTATTACTATGTAGGTATCTAAACATTTCCACCTCTTTACCACGACATCTCAAGTTCAAATTAATTTAAAACAAGCTAAGATAATAGTTGGGTCGTTTGATAAAGATAGCTGCAATATTATATAGAAGGCGAAAATATAATAATTTAGACTTTAGGTATATCTAGTACGTTCAATATTCTATTGGAAATACTAGGAAAACACAACCATACATTGGAAAATCCAATGACAAATTTTGCGAGAAAACTGTAAAATTAGAGCAAATGACACGATTTTAGTAAGACTACCAAAAATTATAAGAACTGAGCTTTTAAAAGCTGATTTTGAAATACCTCATGATTTATGAAATTTGTAAGGTAATAATTTCATTTTTATTCGATAATTTTCCAGATGCTTATGTAAATGTTACTTACTTATACCTAAAAATCCTCAGTTACATTAATTAAGTAATATTTCAGTATATAAATATTTTTTCTGAATGGTCTTTATTTAAAATTGAAAATATAATAGCTGCTAATGTTATTGCAATAGTTATGTCATTATGTGTGAATTCAAGTATAATAAAAATGCTTTTATATTTCTATAAGGAATGATTTAAAACGTATAACTAAAAATTAGTTAATTGAAATGGAGCTACATTGCTATGATTAACAGTACATTAGCTATATAAATTAAATAAATGTGTAAAAAAAATAGTAATAACACACATTCAGAAATCAAAGTAAATAAAAAATATTTCAATAAAATAAATAGATAATAGATATTATATTGAAAAATTAAATAGTGTAGTATGAAGTAATGATGCTAATAGACAATAGTAATGATAATAATAAAAAAAAAATACAGTAGGATAAATGTATTATATAAGTGCTTCTAAAGACTAATATTAAACAATACTCATCTGAATTGTAGTAATAATAATAATAATTATTATAATGTTTATAATAAATTAATAAATAATACAGAAATATAACGTACAATTCCAACAATAATTTTTAATTCGTTAATTTTAAGTGTCAATCACAAATTTAATTTATATAAAGAATATTATACTATTATGTATTTCAAATTAGGCTAAAAACTTTTATGTTTGTTTTTATAAATGTATTTAATATTATATCATCAAAACATTAACATGCAAAGAATAATAATTTGTGTAAACAAGCATAATATCTTATATAGATTATTAAGTATTCTTTATAACAAAATAGACTGCTGAAAAAAATTAAAATTTGATTTAAACTTAAACATAAATAAAATAAAATAAAGCAATTGATTATAACAATAATAATTTGATTATATTATTTTATTACTTCAAAATGATTAACATAGTTATTAATATAAAAGTGTATGTAACCATGTCTAAACATGCTAAAAATTGAATTTTAATATTAATATACTTATAAAACTGTCTCAAACTTCACAAAATGTATTAGTTGTATTAATTGTATTGATCATTCATTACTTTATTGATAAACAATAATAATTATAATAATAACAATGAAAACTTAATCACTTATTGTCAAATTATTCCACCAACAATTTACTATAGGAACAAGTGTTTATAAATATATATATTTCCAGTCATTACTTTATAATTTTTCACTCATGAATCTAGAATATTAATTTATAAGGCTAGTGATAAATAAATGTGAAATGTTATATAAAACTAAAAAATAATAACAATGAATTATCCTTAAAAAAATTATTTTAAATAAAAGGAATTTTTGAATGAAATTAGTTATTATATTGTTTAATTATCTCAAATAATATGTAAATAACATTAAAAAGGTACATTTAGATTTTGATAGATTATTCAATTAATACATTTTTGAATCAAAGCGATAAAATTAACTATTGAGTTTCTAGTCGTTTTAATAAGTTTATCATCTCAGAATCTTCAATGCATTCATAATATTTCAATCCTTGCGGTGTTAATAAATTTGTAATTGCTCCCTAAAAAAAAAATGTAATTTATAAATTGAAAACTATTCAGATATTATTTTACTAAAACTTACTTTATCAATTAAATACTTAGCAACTTTGAAATGATTTTCCCACAGAGCACACAGCAATGGAGTAATGCCAAAGTTGTCCTTCATCTAAAAAATAAACACAAATTAATAATTAATTTATAATAATATATTTTATTTTTGTCAGATTTTTTATTTAAATATTATGATCAGTAATATCAAATATTCATAATTTATACTTTTAAATGTTTAATTCAATTAAGTATTTTCTTGGATAAAATATTTAAAGAAATTTTTTTATTAACAAATGTATCTCAAATTTTAATGATATCAACTAATTTAACATGAGACCTACAACAACATTTTCATTTTAGTAAGTGATCTACATAGTTATCAGTCATGACAAAAGACTTAGTAGATCACACACTAAATTAATGCCATATAATATATATATTAATTACAATATTTAACCAAATTATTTTTAAATTTAGCTGTTTAAAATCTTTAAATAAAAATTTAATTTAATTTAATATTTCCATTAAATGTGAGAAATATATACTTGGTGAATGGTATATAGCATTTTTGGTTTTTTAAATAAAATGAATGTAAAATCAGAAGTTTTACATTAAAAAATAGTTACAGTATGGTCAGATTTCACTAAATTACCAACAACTTACATTTATATCAGCACCGTTTTGAATTAAATACTCAACAATATCCAAATGACCGTAATCACAAGCTTTATGTAACATAGTTCTTCCATTTGACACATTGTTTATATTCCAGTCCTAAAATATACAAATATAAATTTAAAATATTTATTAACTTGTGAAATTAGAGTCATATAATAATTAATATTTGTAATAGATATAATAACCTAGTGCAGGGGGAGGGTCTCAAACCTAATTAAGCTTTTTTAACCAAGTTATCAAGCTGACTGTTATTTAAATATGTATAATAATAATTATAATATAATATAATATTCCAAATGTATTAATAACATATAATTGTATACACGTTTGTACTTAATTTTTCAAAAAATCTAAAATAATAAAACAAAGAATGTTTATTTAGGTGTTATCCTTAACAATTAATAATACATAATGTCAAAACACTCGATGAATCTTCATTTGTTCGATAATATTTACGTGAGTTACAACATCAATATTAAATTTATTATCTTAACAATTGATTTTTGTCATTATTATAACATTTGAGAAAAAAATATAATGTATCAGTATTATTCCTTATCAAGTTTTATACTGTTTTTCAAGTTCAAATATGAAACTAAATAAAATATGAAAAATTAATAAAGATGGCTATGTTTTTAACAAAAAGCAGAATCATTATTTTGTATGTTATTTATTTATCTATAATGAAACCATTTCTGTTTTGAAAGATATAAATAAATAATACTTCTAGACATTTTTAAACCAAGTATGCATCTACATATGGCTGGCTGGTAATCTGTGACCTGATAAGTGTAAGTTTTAAACTTTTACTGAGGTTAAATTGTAAAATGTATTTTGAAAACTGTTGAAGAGATCTGATAACATGTATTTTATTCACCACTTTTAGCTTGTCAATAAAAACCATCTCACAGTATACCAACGACCACATGAGACATTTTGAAAAATCTTTATAGAAAAGAAACATTACTAATGGAGCTTGTTACCAAAGGCTTAAAATTGTTTAGATTACTTTTAATAATCAAGCAAGATTCTTCAAGGAGACCAGATTATAACAGTATAACAATTGTATACCTGGTAACAAGAGAAGTCTTTTTTAAAATTAAAAACAACTTGCTCATGAGATGATTTCAAAATTTAGTTTTAAGTCAGTACCTTTCCAAGAGAGCAGATTTTTTTTTAATGGAATACGAGTATATCCAAATAGTTCTATCCAAGTATAGAAACAAATTATATGATAAAAATGTATAAGCAAAACTGCTGAATTAAACAATCAAGTTAGATGAAAAATTTTAAAACATTTTATCACAAAAGCTGTTTCAAATTTATCATTAGTTAGTATACTTAAGTATAACTTTACTTTTAAGTACTACTGTCACTTAGTAACATATAATTAAATTAATTTTCCTTGTAAAAATAAGGTGAAGCTAAATAATAAAAAGTGAATAAAATAGATTCTTCCCTCTCTTAGAAGAAGAGAGGTTGACTCAGTACTTCTTTTTAGCCTGCTGTAAAAATAGGCTATAATTTAGGCTATAGTGCTATACCCTTAAATTGGTGCACATTCTGATTACATAAATTATTATAAAATACAACTTCAAATTTTTTAAATTAGGTAAGTAACTATGTTTTAAAAACAATATTATGATTCTGAACTTCACAATAACTTATGTAGTTATGTATTAAACTATTTAATTATATTGTCTTTTACTATAGATATTTTTCTAACCTATAATCTACACGGTATATATGAAAAGATTCTATTATATTAAATTTAAATAATAGATTTTAAAAGATAATTAATAACTTATACATTTTTAATATATTAAATATTATAGATACTAAATTGATTAATGTATCAAAATAAAATACAGATTTAAATAATATTATACAATCAATTTTAATTTTTAAATACTGTTCTACACAGAGATTGTTAAATTAAAAATAGTATTTTATGTAAATTACTATAGTAGGTATATTATTAATAAGAACATTACAGTTTGAATTTTAGGTGATTGTTTGCATATTAATTTAAAATGTTACTTATTGATGACATTTAACATAGCTTTAAAATAATTCAGATTTACTTTATTTAAAAGGTAATATATAAAATAATAAAATAAGATATCCTAATTACATTATAATATTGCATAAATCAATCATTCACTTTGAAAGTTGAACATTATTTACATTATATTAGTCTTCAACTATACAATAGGTGCATACTTAATAATTAAATATCAATTTTTATAAACCAACTAATAGTTTATAAACATTTTGAGAATTTCTTCACAAAATAAGTACGCAAAACATCAACAATATGACTTAATAAAAACCTCATATTAACTATCGTCTATCAACCAAACAGTTGAGATGCATACTTGAACATTTTATGTAGTGTTCATAAACTTCTAAACTATGTATTAAAAACAGAGAAAATATAATATAATACTTTTGATTGAAGTATACCTATTTCAGAGACAAAGTACCTACAAAGTTAAAAATTAAAAAAATTAAATATAAGCTCTCAGATAATAAGAATTAAAAAGTATGTATGTCTTTAATCATCACAGGAATATCATCAATGGTGATGCACCAGATGCACTGTACATCAATATATACAACATAATTAGATTTAAGTTTGTCAAGAAATAAATCCAAACTCTGAACAAAAACTAAAAATAATTACCCCGTTTTCTTTAGCAAGTCTCTGCAACTGTTCTTTGACTGTGTCAAGATCGCCAATTTGTAACGCCCACGATAAATCTTCACTTGCAACCGCACAGTTTCCGTTCTCGTTGGTGCAGACTTCCATCGTTTGGTAGGTACCTATACAATAGGTAAGTGTATGATATATATTATCCGTTTAGACTTCACACGAATTATTTATGAGTGATAAATCAAAGACAATTTAAAACCTTTTACAAGGCTGCAAAGTTCAACGTCGAAAACGAGTACCGTACACGTAATTTAATAGAACGGACATAAATTATTCAGTTAATGCTAAATAGTTAGATGGCATATTTCACGATTCACCTATTCCACTTATCATGTTATCATAGTTATTATTTTTCTACCTTATCGCGTGAAATAAAATCACATATTTTTATCAGCTTTATTCCGTATTCGTTGTTTCATTTTTTTTTCGAAAGTACTATAGCCAAAGAGGTTATAATATGTAAGTAGGTATCGTTATAACTATGGAGGTAATATTATAATATCATTAATAATATCTACCTACCGACTAGGCAGCGTGCAATTTTATTATACAGAAAAACATAGAACTCTCAAACGCTATAATAATATCTCAGAGTAATAATATACTCACCTTACTAGTTTCTAGTGTTTCAACTACACAATTATTAGTTATATAATTACTGTATAGAGGTACATTAGTTTTTTTTACAATAGTTTTCAATCTGTTATAGATTCGGTAGGAGAAGCGATAAATGATTAACAAGCAATTCATCAGGTCTATTGATTTTACAATTATGAAAAAAATAGTTCATTTTTCAAATTCAATTTGTGATTTGTGGTATAGGTAGCATATTTGATCTAGTTTATACTTAGGTAATTAGTAAATTAGTTAATAGTAATAAATTCGAGTAGGTATATTAAAAAATAATCGGGAATAACTAAAAAAAATAAATTACTGAAATTGAAAATTTTTAGACGAAACTAGTATTTAATAAAAGTTTCTTATGAGTAGTTAATTAATCAATTAAAAAGTATCGAAAGTTTTTAGTCACAATATTTTGATATACCTAGGTGTTTAAAGTTAAAATTTCGACGAAATTCGTAAAATCTTGAGTAACCCAATTTTCAAATAATTTTTATTTTATCAAAATTTAATTATCCAAAGTAGAGAAAAATATATAATACAAACGTTTTTTTTTTATTTAGAAAAGTCTAAAATTATTAGTACATTTTTTATTTCTTTATATTATTTAAGGATTATATAATATTATGTATGTCTATAATATGGTTTATGTCCATTACAGTACAATAAAACATGTTTAGGTATATATTTTACGGATTATAGTAGTTATATTACTTATATTTAAACTAATATAAAGATATTCCAATTTCTTTCTTCGTTTAACTTTTATAGTGATGTGCTCACATATATAAATGAATAACGGTCAAGTTATCGACCACAGATATAATACTGACCATTATAATGGTTACTGTCAATATATATCTTCATCATTAATGAAAGAGACGATTCGTATTGTAAGGTCACGTAGAAACTGAACGTATTTGTAGCAATAAAGCGCGTCTAGTGTGAGTCAAGACTCGAGAGATGGCCAAATAAGGGTCTACGCCGCCAAGAAAAATGCTAGTTTCTTGGATATACAATATGCAAAGGCCTTTGATAAAGCTACCAGCCACTATGATCACGGCGTGACCGTGTCGTCTTTTTCTCTAGAACATGCGCATCAGTCACATCAGCAACACCTCTCAACGCTGGATACTGCGAGTGACAACTGGATCTCTATTTTTACGAACTAAATTAGTGATTTTTTTAGTTGGATTTACACGTTCAGACTTTTTTTTTTGTGTCATCTTACTACAACTACACTATTATATTAAAGCTCAAAAAATATATCTACAGCTGCGAGACAGGTAAGATGCCTGATATAACTATAATATACCTACTTCATATTAATATCATAATTAACATAATTTATGTACAAATTTTATAATTTTATTTAAGTTCCGAGTATAATATTTATTATATGATCAAGAGCAATTATACGATTTGTGTTTATTTTTTTCTGGATTTCTACGGTTCGAGATTATACGGTCTACTTTTTTTTAGTTTCTGTAGGACAATACAATCTAGCCAATCTAGGACTATACGGTTAGTTACCTCCCGGATTTCTGTGATCCGTGACAAATGATATACTTATTACCTAATACCTAACTACATTATGATAATACTAATTATTAATGTTCAGTAAGGTGCCCGTTATTTGCGAAGTCTTAAAATTCAAGGTGAGCCGCCTGTGAATTTTTTCTGTGGTCTAAAAATAAGATCTACAAAATTTGAGCTTTATATAACATAATTAACAGGGCGCGCTCTAAGCCCAAAGTTTAGAGAAAATATAAAAATATGTAGTTTTTTAGATATTATCGCACAAGTTTTGGTTTTTTTTTCAAAAAGTCATAAGGTACTTTTTTATAAAATTTGTTATTTAAAAAAGTCTTCTTATAAATTTATCGCACAGTCAATATTTATTAATTATTTTTTTTTTTATTAAAAAACTAAAATAACTAGATGAAAGTAACATTTTATGAATAAAATTGCCCGTTTTTGTGTTTTTTGAAATTATCTCTCTAAATATTATAAAAATCATAAACTACTAAAATTGATCCAATTTATTTTTACTAAAATATATGTAACTATAAAATTCTGCGTTAAGTTAACTAATTTTGATTTAATTGAGAAAACATAAAAATAACTAATTTTTCTAAAAAAACAAATTTAATAATATGAAAAAAAGTAGGAGTAGGTATACTTATAGTTTTATTACCCGGAAAATTGCATTTATTTAAGTTAACAAATATTACATTAGAAGACTGGAATTTAATATAGAAAATATTCAATCTTTTGGTTTTGACACAACAGCGTCAACACTGGCAGATTGAAAGGAGATTTAAAATATCTATGTATAGCTTAGAAGTGGTATTCAAAATATAAGCAAGGTTGGCAAGGGGGTGTGGGAGGGGCAAAGCCCCCACGGGTCTGTGTTAAGTAATAGTGCACTTGGAACGCAGTTTTTTAATCGTTGGATTGAGCTCCTCTAGTTAATTTTTCCCAATTCGAGCACTGAATACTGATGTTATGTGATATATATATATATATATAGGATTTATGCTGTTGACCATTGAGGCCACATCTACCACATTAAACGATATAAAGTACCTACCTGCTATAATAAGTGTATTAAGACATCTGTATAGGCATATTGCTATAATTATAAATAATACATAGGACATAGATACCTACAATCTATATATGGCTATTAAATATTAATAATTAATATCTCTAGTCTACGTAAATATTAAATATATTATAGTAGATGCTGACAAAATGCCATATACGATTGCTGACAGATGACAGTTAAAACAAAACATTGATGCTTAACTAATAATATTGTATTACAAATTTAAAACAACTTTAATTATTAATTTAAGATGTATAACAATATATGTATTATTATTAAAATACAAAACTCTACATAAGACTTTTAGATTCATTACCTGTAGTGGCAATACCTTTATTTGAATAGAAAAGTTATTGGATATTATTGATGTTTAAGTTTGCATCTTCATCTAGAATACTAGAATATATTTCTTTAAGTTTACTTATTTGTTCTTCGAAGACCTAAAAAGAATTTTCTTATATCAATACCGGATTCAAACATGTTGACATGTTATGTCATAGAACAGGTATTTTTCTTTCTTTATAAATATACCTAAATTAAAATTTATTTACAATAAACATGCATAGGTAAGTGTATACTGTAACATTTTATTCGTTTTTAAAAAACGTGCACCCGGGGTTAAGTGTTGGCTTTATGCTTTATGCTTCCCTTTATAATCCGGTCCTGATTATATTTTATTCAATAATTTATTATTTAAGTTTAGTATAAGATTAATAGAGTAGGACCCTGCGTAAAATCATGAATTAATAAAAATTATTTCTGAAATATTGAAATATATAAGTATGTTCTATATAAATATTTTATAAATTATAATAATATAATACAGTAAATTCCCGTTACAACGAAAAATCCCGTTATAACGAAAGTCATAGAAGTCCCCTGCCGAAAAGCAGAGCTTATAAAGAGCTTATTCGAATTTTCGTTATAACGAAAAAAAAAATTCGGTCCCCTGGAGTTCGCTGTAACGAGATTTTACTGTATATATATATTTATACTATGTCCAGCGAGAAAACATGACATGGTCAAACGTAAATCAGTTTTGTCTATCTCCATGGCCCCATGCGATATTCTGCTATACTGAAACCTGTCACGATGACAGCCAGGGTGTTGGTGGGTATGACCAGAATTTACATGTTCTCTTCTTTTGTTGGGCAAATTATTCAAGTATGTATCTATATTAAATATTTATTATATACTATAATGGGTGTTGTCTGTTTCAATCAAAAATTAATTTTCCGTTTTCCGCCAAATTATAAAAAACGTCATTCCTTTTTCTGCCAATTATAAATTATAGAATTTTAAAGTTTGGGAACCCTTATGTAAAGATTTAATAATATCATATGTTTTATTATTAACTATAATGTGTGTATAAACTAAAGAGTATAGTGACTGTATACTGTATAGTTAAATAATAATTGTACACCTACAATTAGTTTAATCATTAGGTATTTTATAATATTATTATAAAGAAAGTATTTAAATTATTTTAAAAAAATGACCACAATAAAACATATGAAAAATATCAACAAAGTTTGTCTTTCAAAAAAACATTTTATTCCTATGAAATAAATTCTTTTATTAAAATAATCACTAATTTAAATCGAATTATTCAAAAGTAATAAATTACCGCAACATTAAGTTGTGCATAAAAAAAATAAAAATAATAAATGTATTAGGTACATATGTATATTATTGTGTAAAACTACTATTGTTTTTACTTATTTACTGAGTATACAGTGTTTTTATATTTGCATATAGTTTTGACAATAATATATCATAGCTCGATTAATTATTGATTGAGACTGAAATCACATTATAGTTACTAAAAAAATATAATAATATTAAATCTTTTACTTAAGGATTCCTAAATTTAAAAATTTTATAATTCATAATTGGCGGAAAGGGAATAATGTTTTTCTAATTTAGCGGAAACAGGTGACACCCTTGGATATAAAGTACTATACAAGTAGCCAAATACTTCGATCTTAATTCGTTCAATGCCTTAGTGAGAATTAAATCCTTCCCCTATAATGATTAATTTTTATATTTTTTATAATAGTTAAATTTAATCTAATGTTAAAGCTGATAACATAAAGTTGAAAATTGGTTTTGCCAAATCAATTTGGCCAAAAGGCAAATTCTCTTTGTTATACGAATTTGTTAGACGGAGCACGGAGATAATATATGCGACTATGTGGGTGTAACGTCATCTGGTTCTCTTATAGTTAAATGCATAAATAAAATAAATGTAATAAAAACATGAAAATATTGTGTACTTACATTCAATGTTATTGTGTTCCACTTCTTTCTGAAACGATCGACTTTTTCTTTAATAACTTTCTGAAGTTCTAGAGATATTAAACCTTTTAAAATATAATATTGTATAATAATTTATATTGTGAATATAAAATAAAATAGATTGGTTTTTAAATTAATCATCATTATTTTAGGTATTTAAAAATATTTTAATAGGTAATATCTATAAAAGTACTTATAGGTATAATTAGAATTTACAAGTTTATTATTCAAACAAATATAGTATTGTATTATACATGTAGGTATATTATAATTTATATTAATATCCATATTATAGGTATTAAACAAAGGCTGACGATAATACTTTTAATTACATTTTTGTATATAAATACTATAAATAGAATCTTATATATTATCACAATCAGAGCCGGCCTTAGGATAGAGCGAGGTTTGGGGTAAATTTTTTTAGGCGAGGCCTAAAGTAAATTTTTTTTCTTATTTATAAGTCAGCTAGGCCCAAAATGTCATACCAAAGCGAGAAGCTCGGAACAGGGGCCGCACTGGCTTCTGCCCGAGACCAGCACTAATTATTAAAATAACATAATATACTTTTAATTGTCGACCGTCACAAGACATTATAGCCAAGGTTACCTATGTGACACTTTAAATTATTTTGACATCATTGTCGTAATCGTATTTATTAAAGGGATTTGAGATTATTAATTTTATCATTTATTTGAGTTTAGAGTAATAATTTATAAATACAATTAATAAGTGCTAACTTTTAAAATGTCAAACGCGAATAATAATTTTATTTATGTGAAAGGGAAAGATTGAAATTAAATAATACCTAGTTTATAGTTATAGGTACCATACTAGTATTTATAATCAATGCTACCACGTACTAATTGGAAAGATATCTATGATTTATCTTTATGTAATGTAGCTAAATTAAAAAGAATAAAACAATATTAATTAAGATTCAAATATTTTTTTTTATATATATACTTACAATAATCGATGAACTTGATAGTTTACCAAAAGGAGAAAAATAAAATGATTTTAGGTTTATTGATTTTATTTTATTATTTAAATAAAAAAATAAAATGAGTATATGCATAAAAAAATAAATTATAAAATGTTTGGTCACTTTGTCAGGTTATTATTGCAACTTAAAATTTGTTTTGATTTTTAATTCTAACTTTATTTTATTAATTGTGCAAATATGCACTTTCATTTAAATTATTGTTTTTAAAAGTAATAATATCTTAAACATTAAAAAAAGTACCTTTATCTTTAAAAAGGTTGTAAAAAAAGAAATAATCTCTTGTTTATTTAAGTTATATGATTAAAATAATATTCGATCTTTAAATAAAATAATCTATTAAGAAAATATTATAAAAAACAAAACAGGTAAAATATTATAGTCTTTTATTAAGACACACAAAAAATTTAAATAGATTTATATTAATAAATAGTGGATTAATTTTTTTTTTAATGTTCGAGGTATGTAAATATATATTTATATATTATATTATTCAATTTCGTATTTACCTAATAATCGACATTGGCCTAATCTTAGTTTTTGAACTAAGTCCAATATTTCTATACACAATTTTTCTTTGTAGAGCAATTGTTCAAGATTTAAACCTATATTAACACAAATTATACTTCATTAAACTTTAAAGTATCTACATATAACTTCTATATATTAAAAATTACTATTGTTTTTCGATTTCCATATAAATTTTAATCTTAAATCAACTACAAATGGACTATCTTTATGAATATTCATTGACTTCAAAATTGCTTCAAAGCTTTTTGGACAAAACACATTTATGCTCTTCATAAAAATCTCGATATCTTTGTAGAAACATGTCATTTCAGTGCTTGTTACTAATTTTGTGCAAATCTTGCATTGCCAAATCGACATTTTGTTTAATGGATTTATTGGTAAAATGCGCCCATCACAATTTTTAACTATGCAATTCAGCGATGCTAAGTCAGCTCCAAATTCCTACAATAAAATAAATATAATTGAAATTAGGATGTACAACATAAAAATGGTGAAAATATATTATGATAACTAACTTCTGTGTCACAACATCGACTACAAGTGCAAATAAATTGTTTTGAAGTTAACAAATGATGATGTCGTAATGAAGTTGGCCAAATTAAATTTGTGTAACTTGTAGTAATTTCCTGTCCTTTATATATCGGTAAGGAAGCTTTTACAATCATTTGAAGTTTTTCATCAAAATTGTGCATTGTGTTAGGAACACAGCAATGGTTCATAAATGATGCTACAGGATACAGGCCTTTTAAACTTATTAATTTATTTTCACGATTTAAAATTGTTTCAAAACAATTAGCATCCATTATTTTACAAGTAGTTATCATTATTTGTTCATCCTCCTTGTGTAATTCCATACTTATGTTTCTTTTCAATTCTTCTACCTAGTTATAATATGTAATATAAAATATAAAACTTTAATTTAAAATGACAAAGTACAGTACACACATGAGCCACCATCTTAACCACGATTTAACATTTAGAAAATAGCACCAATTTAAAAGTTTAAAACTAGTAGATTAGTGCAAAATTAATAACGTATGTATATAACATTACATATTTGTATTTAATTTGTATTGATTTTAAATATAGTTATTTTAGATTTGAATAATTTGTCTAAATCTTTTAGACAATTAATTAAACGTATTGTGGTTTTATAACTATATAAGTTGTTTTTGTGTGTGTTTAACTTAACAGTTAACGTACATTATTTTATTTTATATTATACTGGATAATTGTATTTTAAAAATAATAAGATTTATTTTAAGATATGTGTTTATTTACACCCATTTATACCAAACGAAAATTCATGCCGTTCTAACGCGTTCTATCTAAGGCGGTACTGAGTTAAATATTTATAATAACAATTATTTTTTTTTAATTTCAATAAATTTAGGAATTTAATACAAGATTCTTCATAAGTTTTCATTATAATAGTTATAAAAAATATCAAAAATACATAGGCATGATTTTGTTTATATAAGCGTTTGATGTACACATTTTTACAAATTCTCAAAATAACAAAAATTTGGAAATTATTTTTAAATTGTTCAATTTTTATAGCCATTAAAATATAATATTGAAACTTATAATAACGACTGTATTTATTTTCTTCTATTGTAAAAATATTTTTCATCGAAATTTTAGTGCTATATGTTTTATTACATTTTATAATATATGCAATGTCAAAATGACTGTTTCATGTAGACATGTAGATTAATTTTGAAATATTACCTATAATACATTAACATGAAACTATTCACATTGTATTACGGTAAGTAAGGTGGTATTGACTCAAAAGTAAATAATATAAAGCCAGAAGATTTCTCTAGGGTCCCTTAAAAATATTGATGTGATCCTTCCAGCCTCCAGCCATGAAAGTCTAAACAGCACGCTTATACCAATTTTAATATGCGTAATATTGTTGTATGTCACCCCTGCACTTAAAGTTAGATTTTTGGTGCCGTTAAGTAAGGTTAGGTTAGCATTTGAAACGACCTTTTTTCATCCAGCGGACTTTAAATAACGTTTTTTCCGCTTTCAAAAAATTACTTTCTAAATCAGATTAATATGCATGCACGTTTATCGATATTCGATATACGTATTGTCTAATATTATATCAACTATCAAGTACTATATAGCTAGTTAGGTTATGTTGGATCATTCCTGAGCAGTTCCACGAAATTGAAGTTTAGTGAATCTAGATACAGCTAAAGAACGGTAAGAACAGCAGTATATAGTGGGTTGTACGTTTGATAATAAATCTATTAATTACCTAGGTCCTAGGTACATGTTAGTATTTTATATAATATTATAGTAGATACAGCATGCTTAGTATAACCAAAAAAATGGCCAGATTTAGAAATAAAAATAAATCGGTGAGGAGCGGTCAGCAGTGGAATTTTGAAAATTTAAAAGATTATAGTTAAAGGACTCTGCAGAATCATTAAAAAATACCTCAAACGTGAGTTTTTCTGTCAATTTCTTTTGCAATGCGTCCAGGAAGTACTCATACTCGCCGTGTTTGATCGACAAGCCCCGGACGGCTGTTATTGCATTGTAAATGCCCACCGACCACGTCTGTCCATCGCTCTTGGTTTTCGGGCGCAGCTGGCAAACGTACCGGCATTCGTCTCGGTGTTCGGGTCGGTTGGCACACTTACTACCACACACCGGCCACTGGCAACCACCCGGACATCCTGTCGGCTTCGTTACTACCGCATAACACACTGGACACACCGGACTTCCTGCGCCATCCGGGCTCATCGTTCTTGGCGAAACGATCAGCGGCACGTCCACGAATATCACGTCACCCGCGTTGTAGTCGCGGGTAGCCACGATACCGCGACCGGCCACTGTTGCGGACCCAGCGCAGATCGTCCATCCACCATAGCTTTTTGCGCCTCTTTGGGACAGATAATTCTTTACACAATCGTTGATAGCGTCCATATCCATACCTATTATACCGTGTGGGCGGCGCTGAAGTGTGTGTTGTTTGTTTACTAATCGCAGCGCTATAAAAACAATCCAATTTGTTACTTTATAACTAAAAAAATAAAAATAAATAATACTTATTATTTTTTCTTATTGCATGTTAACTGTTATACTATTTTTGATAATTAGGTTAATACAGGTTAGCAGAATAATTAGTGTTAAATTATTCATTCAAAAAATAAATTATGTATTTGTTTATTTAATTAAAATAATAATAATTTTATAAAAGCAAAAAAAAAAAAAATTACTCATTAATTAGTTTTAACTACATATTTTATAGTCTCGAAGATAGGTAAGTATGTAGGTATCAACTAGCTTGATTCCATTTTGTTGAGTACTGACTGTACGGTAATCTTGAGATTTGTGTTCGGCGCAAGTTATATAGGTTCCGGATGTACCAGTGAGTCGATGTATTACATTCTACGCAATAGATATATGTACCTATCCACTAACGCAGTGTATAGCATTAAATTCGTAAATTAACAGATCCTTTATTTATTATTATAAGCAAAGTTTGGTGAATTAATGAAAAGAAATAACTGAAGTTAACTGAACTCGAGATTCGTTAATTGTAATAAGAAGTTAATAGTTAATAAATAATACATTAACTAGCTAAGTTAATATAGAAATAACAATACAATTAACCAAATTCAGTTTAAAATATTAATCTACTTTTGTTAATCATAAGTAGTATGATAATTATATAAAAAGTATTTTGTGTTTATCTATCTCGTATGTATTATACTATTTTATCAAAACATTTCAGCATTAGTTTATTTTTTATTTAAAACCAACTGTGTTTACTGTATACAGTAGTTACTAGTTAGTAATTATTAATGTATAAAACAATAACAAAACCAACGATTTTATAAATAAAATTAATATAACTTAATAGATTATTTTTGAATTAGATAACTGAAAAAAAAACTGAGTTATATCAACAGTCGATTAAACCAGATATAAGATCTTAAATTAATTAGAAAATTAACTTTAAGTATAATTAACTTTTTAACTATACTTATTTAATGCGCACCTTTGAATACTGGTAAACGTTACGTTGCACTATACATGGACGATATACCAATAAATAAAACAAGATATCTCTGCCGCAGTCGTATTCAAGTAAGTATATCTATAGTCTACACCTAAATAACAATGTATACAATATTAAATCTATTATAAACAATATACTTTCTATGTAAAATGTGATTACAATCATAAATTCTTGTAGTTGTAGTATACCTTATAGTGACTTAGAACGTAGGTATACCTGTCTATTAACGGCATGAACGGATACTGAAATTGCTCGTTGATTATATATCCCGAGTAATAAATTGTCACACGAAATGGCAAAGTCTCAGTTTTGTGTAATGTATTTAAAGCCATACGAATCATCAGGACTATCGATATCAAAATAGATCGTCGCCTGTGATTATATTGTACGATGAAATAAATGGACGATGGCCAAGCACGATTCTTCACGTAGATAGGTATACGTATTATACATCTACCGGCGGCTAAAATTAACTAAATTAACCGACCAATATTGTTTTTTTAAAGTATTATTATACACACATACGGAAAAGAAAAAAAATACTCATAAAGAACGTCTTCTGTTTTATTTCTAAATTTATGGTGGGGCTATATAGACTGATGCTTCTCGCCGAACAGACAATAATGTTCCATTGATATTATTTTTAAACTAGGTGTAGTTTTAATTATCCACTATTCCTCTAAATTTAGTTGAATGTTTTTATCAAATCTAATTATTTATTCTGTTCCAGTGGCGTACACGGGATTTTAGTACAATGGGACAGACCAAATTATAAGAGGTCAACTGTGTAGGAAACCAACTATTAAATCCAAACAGCTCGACGTTTATGATTTAGTTTATACTTCGTGGGATCGACAAATTAGGTAGAAAATAGAAATACGATTGAGAACGGTCATTATTAGGGCTAGGATTTCTATGCATTTGCAATGTTTTTTTCCTTAAGTCCAAATTGATTGTCAGATATGTCCACAATTTGGCTTATTTTTGATTAAATAGTAAAATTTTTTTTTTGTATATTTTGAACATAATGCATATTATTGCATATATATAAATTGTTGACAATCTTGATAATTTTAAATTGTATTTATTTAATAAATGTCTATAATTATTGGTTTATTTGTCGAATTGTTGTAAATATACTACCTATTTAAATTTTAAACTAAAATTAACTTAATACTAAAGAAGAATAGGGGATTCAAAATATTTCAAAAATGTTTAACATTATAAACGGTGATTCTAAAACGGAATAAAAAGATGTAAATATTACTTTAAATCCAGGACAAATTATGTAATTTAAATATGCTCCAAAAACATTGTGTGGTGTGGAAAATAGTTTCAGCCAATATAAATCTTCGATTTAATCGCCGGTCGTTCCCTTTTTAAAATTTAAAAATAGCATGTAATAATATTAACTAAAATTTAAAAAAAAATGTTTTTGCATATTTTTGTAAATAAAATGCATATTTTACAATTTTTTACTGCATAGAAATCCTAGCCCTAGTCATTATCGCCGATAACTTTTTTTTACACCCTTTTGACTATTACGATTGAGGGCGTATACCAATTGCCCTCAAAAGTACTTTTTTAGACAAATCCCCCCCCCCCCCAACTAACCTAGAACGAAATATACCAGTTGCCCTCAACGGCCTCAACCAAATGTACCAAAATTGCCCAAAATTGTGTAAAATATTTATTTTATTTTTATATGTAATATATTTACATAATTTTTTATTTGTTTTACCGTTTCAACATTTCAAACGGTGTATTTGGAGTTTGTGTTTATTTATTTTTAGTAAAGTAATATTTTTATTTTTTTCCAGTAACTTGTCGATGACGACGACGATTGTATTTTATAATAGTTTATTGCTTATCAAATTTATTATAAATTATAGATACAATTATACAATACACTATACATTTTTTTTTATAGGTATTTTGTATACTATTATTGAAATTACACTTCGAATATTTGTTTAACACCAGTTAAAGTTACTAAGTACTAACTGTACCGCCGAATGTACATTTTCTGTTTTATAAATAATGAACAATTATTTACAATCAACTATGTAGCAAGAAAGATTAAATTCCTTAGCCATAATAACTATAGAAAGTAATTTAACATTAGGTATCTAATATCTAGAGTATGAAGATAGCATTGATGACCTTTTTAATTATAATAACGTGAAAATATAAAGAAAAGAAATTTAATATTTTAAGTTATTAGGTTAAAAGTAATAGGTAATTATGTATTATAAAATAAATGTGTCACAAGCCTTTGGGTGATGCCGGCGATGGATCCAGATCTGGAGGATTCTTCTCTACGCTTATAAGTGCTGGAGAATAAAACCACCTATTAGATATTAATCTCAGATTTACACTATTACTTTCCTGCTGCTTGTCTGAGGCTTTCGAGGTCTGATATTCGAGAATATGATCAAGTACATCGTATATAGAATATATGTATAAATTTTAATAGTAATAGAATATACTATGTATATTATTATTATGGACCTTATATGACTCACAGTTGTGTAATACCTATGTTATTATATGCAGTGATATAGTAAGGTTTATCTTTTTGGAAAATAACACTGTATGTCGCTTATAATTATTGTATTTATTCTTTTGTTATAAATATTATTATTATTTACATATTTACCTCCCCTATTCCATGGATTGGTATTATAATCATATACATAATAATATGTGAGAGCACCTGGTTTTGAGAATTGTGTGTTTTATAAACGGTTAAAAAAAATTGAAATTTTATTATTCGTTAAAATTATCATATAAAATCATGTATTATAGTGTTTATGAAGAATCAGCTTACATAATATCTATAGAAGTTAATAATAGTAAATTAGAATCATTTACTTAATCTAATGGTCTGGATTTCATGACACTAACTTAAGAATTGAGTGTTTTATAAGCAGATAATAATATGAATTTTTAATATTCGTAAAGATTATCATATAAAATTGCATGTTTTATAGTGTTATTAAAGTATCAGCTTAAATGAAATGTATGCAAGTTAATAATGGTAAATTAGAATCAATTTCTTAATATAGTGGTCCTGGTTTCAAGAGATTAACATGAGAATTGTGTGTTTTATAAACAGTTAAAAAAATGAATTTTTAATAATCGTCAAAATTATCATATAAAATCATGTATTATAGTGTTTATGAAGAATCAGCTTACATAATATCTATAGAAGTTAATAATAGTAAATTAGAATCATTTACTTAATCTAATGGTCTGGATTTCATGACACTAACTTAAGAATTGAATGTTTTATAAGCAGATAATAATATGAATTTTTAATATTCGTAAAGATTATCATATAAAAATGCATGTTTTATAGTATTTATGAAGAATCAGCTAACATAATATCTATAGAAGTTAATAATAGTAAATTAGAATCATTTTCTTAATATAGTGGTCAAGGTTTCAAGAGATTAACTTGAGAATTGAGTGTTTTATAAACAGTTAAAAAAATGAATTTTTAATATTCGTAAAAATTATCATACAAAATCATGTTTTATAGTGTTTATGAAGAATCAGCTTACATATATCTATAGAAGTTAATAATGGTAAATTAGAATCATTTTCTTAATATAGTGGTCCAGGTTTCAAGAGATTAACTTGAGAAATGTGTGTTTTATAAACAGTTAAAAAATTGAATTTTTAATATTCGTCAAAATTATCATACAAAATCATGTTTTATAGTGATTATGAAGAATCAGCTAACATAATATCTATAGACGTTAATAATAGTAAAAAAGAATCATTTACTTAATATAAAGGTCTGGATTTCAAGACACTAACTTAAGAATTGAGTGTTTTATAAGCAGATAATAATTTGAATTTTTAATATTCGTAAAGATTATCATATAAAATAATGTTTTATAGTGTTTATGAAGATTCAGCATACATAATATCTATAGAAGGTAATAATAGTAAATAAGAATCATTTTCTTAATATAGTGGTCCAGGTTTCAAGAGATTAACTTGAGAATTGTGTGTTTTATAAACAGTTAAAAAAATGAATTTTTAATATTCGTAAAAATTATCATACAAAATCATGTTTTTTAGTGTTTATGAAGAATCAGCTTACATATATCTATAGAAGTTAATAATGGTAAATTAGAATCATTTTTTTAATATAGTGGTCCAGGTTTCAAGAGATTAACTTGAGAAATGTGTGTTTTATAAGCAGATAATAATATGAATTTAAAATTCGAGTCAAAATAATCATATAAAAACATGTCTTATAGTGTTTATGAAGCATCAGCTCAAATGAAATGTATGCAAGTTAATAATGGTAACTCTTATGAATGAAAATTACAAGTCAAAGGTGTTAACTAAAATTTTATTCAGATTATTAACGAATCTCAATTGTTTCACTGCCATTAATTTACTATCAATTATATTCAATAACCCTTACACGCACATTACATAAACCCAATATTATTAGCAGTATCTTCTAGTCCATTTTCAGCATAGGATGTTGATACTTTCTTAAGTGGTAGAAATGTGAATTCATGTTTCTGCATGCCTTGAGTGATCTGACATACGTCAATCTGAAAAATTGTATTAAGTTAATAATGTATAATTGTTAAAGAATAACTTGAGAATTTAGTATTTTATAGGCAGTTAAAAATATGAATATAAAATACGAGTCAAAATAATCATATTAAAACATGTCTTATAGTGTTTATGAAGCATCAGCTTAAATGAAATGTATGCAAATTAATAATGGTAAATTAGAATCATTTTCTTAATATAGTGGTCCAGGTTTCAAGAGATTAACTTGAGAATTGAGTGTTTTATAAACAGTTAAAAAAATGAATTTTTAATATTCGTCAAAATTATCATTTAAAATCATGTTTTATAGTGTTTATAAAGCATCAGCTTAAATGAAATGTATGCAAATTATTAATTTTAAATTAGAATCATTTTCTTAATATAGTGGTCCAGGTTTCAAGATATTAACATGAGAATTGTGTGTTTTATAAACAGTTAAAGAAATGAATTTTTAATATTCGTCAAAATTATCATATAAAATCATGTTTTATAGCATTATTGAAGTATCAGCTTGAATGAAATGTATGCTAGTTTTTAATGGTAAATTAGAATCATTTTCTTAATAAAGTGGTCCAGGTTTCAAGAGATTAACATGAGAATTGTGTGTTTTATAAACAGTTAAAAAAATGAATTTTTAATATTCGTCAAAATAATCATATAAAAACATGTTTTATAGTGTTTATAAAGCATCAGCTTAAATGAAATGTATGCAAATTATTAATTTTAAATTAGAATCATTTTCTTAATATAGTGGTCCAGGTTTCAAGAGATTAACTTGAGAATTGTTTGTTTTATAAACAGTTAAAAAAATGAATTTTTAATATTCGTCAAAATTATAATATAAAATCATGTTTTATAGCATTATTGAAGTATCAGCTTAAATGAAATGTATGCTAGTTTTTAATGGTAAATTAGAATCATTTTCTTAATATAGTGGTCCAGGTTTCAAGATATTAACATGAGAATTGTGTGTTTTATAAACAGTTAAAGAAATGAATTTTTAATATTCGTCAAAATTATAATATAAAATCATGTTTTATAGCATTATTGAAGTATCAGCTTAAATGAAATGTATGCTAGTTTTTAATGGTAAATTAGAATCATTTTCTTAATATAGTGGTCCAGGTTTCAAGATATTAACTTGAGAATTCACTGTTTTATAAGCAGTTAAAAATATGAATTTAAAATACGAGTCAAAATTATCATATAAAAACATGTTTTATAGTGTTTATGAAGTATCAGCTTATATGATATATATGGAAATTGGTAATGTTAAATAAGAATCATATACTTAATCTAATGGTCTGGATTTCAAGACACTAACTTAAGAATTGAGTGTTTTATAAGCAGATAATAATTTGAATTTTTAATATTCGTAAAGATTATCATATAAAATAATGTTTTATAGTGTTTATGAAGATTCAGCATACATAATATCTATAGAAGGTAATAATAGTAAATTAGAATCATTTTCTTAATATAGTGGTCCAGGTTTCAAGAGATTAACTTGAGAATTGTGTGTTTTATAAACAGTTAAAAAAATGAATTTTTAATATTCGTAAAAATTATCATACAAAATCATGTTTTTTAGTGTTTATGAAGAATCAGCTTACATATATCTATAGAAGTTAATAATGGTAAATTAGAATCATTTTTTTAATATAGTGGTCCAGGTTTCAAGAGATTAACTTGAGAAATGTGTGTTTTATAAACAGTTAAAAAATTGAATTTTTAATATTCGTCAAAATTATCATACAAAATCATGTTTTATAGTGATTATGAAGAATCAGCTAACATAATATCTATAGACGTTAATAATGGTAAATTAGAATCATTTTTTTAATATAGTGGTCCAGGTTTCAAGAGATTAACTTGAGAAATGTGTGTTTTATAAGCAGATAATAATATGAATTTAAAATTCGAGTCAAAATAATCATATAAAAACATGTCTTATAGTGTTTATGAAGCATCAGCTCAAATGAAATGTATGCAAGTTAATAATGGTAACTCTTATGAATGAAAATTACAAGTCAAAGGTGTTAACTAAAATTTTATTCAGATTATTAACGAATCTCAATTGTTTCACTGCCATTAATTTACTATCAATTATATTCAATAACCCTTACACGCACATTACATAAACCCAATATTATTAGCAGTATCTTCTAGTCCATTTTCAGCATAGGATGTTGATACTTTCTTAAGTGGTAGAAATGTGAATTCATGTTTCTGCATGCCTTGAGTGATCTGACATACGTCAATCTGAAAAATTGTATTAAGTTAATAATGTATAATTGTTAAAGAATAACTTGAGAATTTAGTATTTTATAGGCAGTTAAAAATATGAATATAAAATACGAGTCAAAATAATCATATTAAAACATGTCTTATAGTGTTTATGAAGCATCAGCTTAAATGAAATGTATGCAAATTAATAATGGTAAATTAGAATCATTTTCTTAATATAGTGGTCCAGGTTTCAAGAGATTAACTTGAGAATTGAGTGTTTTATAAACAGTTAAAAAAATGAATTTTTAATATTCGTCAAAATTATCATTTAAAATCATGTTTTATAGTGTTTATAAAGCATCAGCTTAAATGAAATGTATGCAAATTATTAATTTTAAATTAGAATCATTTTCTTAATATAGTGGTCCAGGTTTCAAGATATTAACATGAGAATTGTGTGTTTTATAAACAGTTAAAGAAATGAATTTTTAATATTCGTCAAAATTATCATATAAAATCATGTTTTATAGCATTATTGAAGTATCAGCTTGAATGAAATGTATGCTAGTTTTTAATGGTAAATTAGAATCATTTTCTTAATAAAGTGGTCCAGGTTTCAAGAGATTAACATGAGAATTGTGTGTTTTATAAACAGTTAAAAAAATGAATTTTTAATATTCGTCAAAATAATCATATAAAAACATGTTTTATAGTGTTTATAAAGCATCAGCTTAAATGAAATGTATGCAAATTATTAATTTTAAATTAGAATCATTTTCTTAATATAGTGGTCCAGGTTTCAAGAGATTAACTTGAGAATTGTGTGTTTTATAAACAGTTAAAGAAATGAATTTTTAATATTCGTCAAAATTATCATATAAAATCATGTTTTATAGCATTATTGAAGTATCAGCTTGAATGAAATGTATGCTAGTTTTTAATGGTAAATTAGAATCATTTTCTTAATAAAGTGGTCCAGGTTTCAAGAGATTAACATGAGAATTGTGTGTTTTATAAACAGTTAAAAAAATGAATTTTTAATATTCGTCAAAATTATCATAAAAAAGCATGTTTTTTAGTGTTTATGAAGAATTAGCTTACATAATATCTATAGAAGTTAATAATGGTAAATTAGAATCATTTTCTTAATAAAGTGGTCCAGGTTTCAAGAGATTAACTTGAGAATTGTTTATTTTATAAACAGTTAAAAAAATGAATTTTTAATATTCGTCAAAATTATCATATAAAATCATGTTTTATAGCGTTATTGAAGTATCAGCTTAAATGAAATGTATGCTAGTTTTTAATGGTAAATTAGAATAATTTTCTTAATCTAATGGTCTGACTTTCATGACACTAACTTGAGAATTCACTGTTTTATAAGCAGTTAAAAATATGAATTTAAAATACGAGTCAAAATTATCATATAAAAACATGTTTTATAGTGTTTATGAAGTATCAGCTTATATGATATATATGGAAGTTGGTAATGTTAAATAAGAATCATATACTTAATCTAATGGTCTGGATTTCAAGACACTAACTTAAGAATTGAGTGTTTTATAAGCAGATAATAATTTGAATTTTTAATATTCGTAAAGATTATCATATAAAATAATGTTTTATAGTGTTTATGAAGATTCAGCATACATAATATCTATAGAAGGTAATAATAGTAAATTAGAATCATTTTCTTAATATAGTGGTCCAGGTTTCAAGAGATTAACTTGAGAATTGTGTGTTTTATAAACAGTTAAAAAAATGAATTTTTAATATTCGTAAAAATTATCATACAAAATCATGTTTTTTAGTGTTTATGAAGAATCAGCTTACATATATCTATAGAAGTTAATAATGGTAAATTAGAATCATTTTTTTAATATAGTGGTCCAGGTTTCAAGAGATTAACTTGAGAAATGTGTGTTTTATAAGCAGATAATAATATGAATTTAAAATTCGAGTCAAAATAATCATATAAAAACATGTCTTATAGTGTTTATGAAGCATCAGCTCAAATGAAATGTATGCAAGTTAATAATGGTAACTCTTATGAATGAAAATTACAAGTCAAAGGTGTTAACTAAAATTTTATTCAGATTATTAACGAATCTCAATTGTTTCACTGCCATTAATTTACTATCAATTATATTCAATAACCCTTACACGCACATTACATAAACCCAATATTATTAGCAGTATCTTCTAGTCCATTTTCAGCATAGGATGTTGATACTTTCTTAAGTGGTAGAAATGTGAATTCATGTTTCTGCATGCCTTGAGTGATCTGACATACGTCAATCTGAAAAATTGTATTAAGTTAATAATGTATAATTGTTAAAGAATAACTTGAGAATTTAGTATTTTATAGGCAGTTAAAAATATGAATATAAAATACGAGTCAAAATAATCATATTAAAACATGTCTTATAGTGTTTATGAAGCATCAGCTTAAATGAAATGTATGCAAATTAATAATGGTAAATTAGAATCATTTTCTTAATATAGTGGTCCAGGTTTCAAGAGATTAACTTGAGAATTGAGTGTTTTATAAACAGTTAAAAAAATGAATTTTTAATATTCGTCAAAATTATCATTTAAAATCATGTTTTATAGTGTTTATAAAGCATCAGCTTAAATGAAATGTATGCAAATTATTAATTTTAAATTAGAATCATTTTCTTAATATAGTGGTCCAGGTTTCAAGATATTAACATGAGAATTGTGTGTTTTATAAACAGTTAAAGAAATGAATTTTTAATATTCGTCAAAATTATCATATAAAATCATGTTTTATAGCATTATTGAAGTATCAGCTTGAATGAAATGTATGCTAGTTTTTAATGGTAAATTAGAATCATTTTCTTAATAAAGTGGTCCAGGTTTCAAGAGATTAACATGAGAATTGTGTGTTTTATAAACAGTTAAAAAAATGAATTTTTAATATTCGTCAAAATAATCATATAAAAACATGTTTTATAGTGTTTATAAAGCATCAGCTTAAATGAAATGTATGCAAATTATTAATTTTAAATTAGAATCATTTTCTTAATATAGTGGTCCAGGTTTCAAGAGATTAACTTGAGAATTGTGTGTTTTATAAACAGTTAAAGAAATGAATTTTTAATATTCGTCAAAATTATCATATAAAATCATGTTTTATAGCATTATTGAAGTATCAGCTTGAATGAAATGTATGCTAGTTTTTAATGGTAAATTAGAATCATTTTCTTAATAAAGTGGTCCAGGTTTCAAGAGATTAACATGAGAATTGTGTGTTTTATAAACAGTTAAAAAATTGAATTTTTAATATTCGTCAAAATTATCATAAAAAAGCATGTTTTTTAGTGTTTATGAAGAATTAGCTTACATAATATCTATAGAAGTTAATAATGGTAAATTAGAATCATTTTCTTAATAAAGTGGTCCAGGTTTCAAGAGATTAACTTGAGAATTGTTTATTTTATAAACAGTTAAAAAAATGAATTTTTAATATTCGTCAAAATTATCATATAAAATCATGTTTTATAGCGTTATTGAAGTATCAGCTTAAATGAAATGTATGCTAGTTTTTAATGGTAAATTAGAATAATTTTCTTAATCTAATGGTCTGACTTTCATGACACTAACTTGAGAATTCACTGTTTTATAAGCAGTTAAAAATATGAATTTAAAATACGAGTCAAAATTATCATATAAAAACATGTTTTATAGTGTTTATGAAGTATCAGCTTATATGATATATATGGAAGTTGGTAATGTTAAATAAGAATCATATACTTAATCTAATGGTCTGGATTTCAAGACACTAACTTAAGAATTGAGTGTTTTATAAGCAGATAATAATTTGAATTTTTAATATTCGTAAAGATTATCATATAAAATAATGTTTTATAGTGTTTATGAAGATTCAGCATACATAATATCTATAGAAGGTAATAATAGTAAATTAGAATCATTTTCTTAATATAGTGGTCCAGGTTTCAAGAGATTAACTTGAGAATTGTGTGTTTTATAAACAGTTAAAAAAATGAATTTTTAATATTCGTAAAAATTATCATACAAAATCATGTTTTTTAGTGTTTATGAAGAATCAGCTTACATATATCTATAGAAGTTAATAATGGTAAATTAGAATCATTTTTTTAATATAGTGGTCCAGGTTTCAAGAGATTAACTTGAGAAATGTGTGTTTTATAAACAGTTAAAAAATTGAATTTTTAATATTCGTCAAAATTATCATACAAAATCATGTTTTATAGTGATTATGAAGAATCAGCTAACATAATATCTATAGACGTTAATAATAGTAAAAAAGAATCATTTACTTAATATAATGGTCTGGATTTCAAGACACTAACTTAAGAATTGAGTGTTTTATAAGCAGATAATAATTTGAATTTTTAATATTCGTAAAGATTATCATATAAAATAATGTTTTATAGTGTTTATGAAGATTCAGCATACATAATATCTATAGAAGGTAATAATAGTAAATTAGAATCATTTTCTTAATATAGTGGTCCAGGTTTCAAGAGATTAACTTGAGAATTGTGTGTTTTATAAACAGTTAAAAAAATGAATTTTTAATATTCGTAAAAATTATCATACAAAATCATGTTTTTTAGTGTTTATGAAGAATCAGCTTACATATATCTATAGAAGTTAATAATGGTAAATTAGAATCATTTTTTTAATATAGTGGTCCAGGTTTCAAGAGATTAACTTGAGAAATGTGTGTTTTATAAACAGTTAAAAAATTGAATTTTTAATATTCGTCAAAATTATCATACAAAATCATGTTTTATAGTGATTATGAAGAATCAGCTAACATAATATCTATAGACGTTAATAATAGTAAAAAAGAATCATTTACTTAATATAATGGTCTGGATTTCAAGACACTAACTTAAGAATTGAGTGTTTTATAAGCAGATAATAATTTGAATTTTTAATATTCGTAAAGATTATCATATAAAATAATGTTTTATAGTGTTTATGAAGATTCAGCATACATAATATCTATAGAAGGTAATAATAGTAAATAAGAATCATTTTCTTAATATAGTGGTCCAGGTTTCAAGAGATTAACTTGAGAATTGTGTGTTTTATAAACAGTTAAAAAAATGAATTTTTAATATTCGTAAAAATTATCATACAAAATCATGTTTTTTAGTGTTTATGAAGAATCAGCTTACATATATCTATAGAAGTTAATAATGGTAAATTAGAATCATTTTTTTAATATAGTGGTCCAGGTTTCAAGAGATTAACTTGAGAAATGTGTGTTTTATAAGCAGATAATAATATGAATTTAAAATTCGAGTCAAAATAATCATATAAAAACATGTCTTATAGTGTTTATGAAGCATCAGCTCAAATGAAATGTATGCAAGTTAATAATGGTAACTCTTATGAATGAAAATTACAAGTCAAAGGTGTTAACTAAAATTTTATTCAGATTATTAACGAATCTCAATTGTTTCACTGCCATTAATTTACTATCAATTATATTCAATAACCCTTACACGCACATTACATAAACCCAATATTATTAGCAGTATCTTCTAGTCCATTTTCAGCATAGGATGTTGATACTTTCTTAAGTGGTAGAAATGTGAATTCATGTTTCTGCATGCCTTGAGTGATCTGACATACGTCAATCTGAAAAATTGTATTAAGTTAATAATGTATAATTGTTAAAGAATAACTTGAGAATTTAGTATTTTATAGGCAGTTAAAAATATGAATATAAAATACGAGTCAAAATAATCATATTAAAACATGTCTTATAGTGTTTATGAAGCATCAGCTTAAATGAAATGTATGCAAATTAATAATGGTAAATTAGAATCATTTTCTTAATATAGTGGTCCAGGTTTCAAGAGATTAACTTGAGAATTGAGTGTTTTATAAACAGTTAAAAAAATGAATTTTTAATATTCGTCAAAATTATCATTTAAAATCATGTTTTATAGTGTTTATAAAGCATCAGCTTAAATGAAATGTATGCAAATTATTAATTTTAAATTAGAATCATTTTCTTAATATAGTGGTCCAGGTTTCAAGATATTAACATGAGAATTGTGTGTTTTATAAACAGTTAAAGAAATGAATTTTTAATATTCGTCAAAATTATCATATAAAATCATGTTTTATAGCATTATTGAAGTATCAGCTTGAATGAAATGTATGCTAGTTTTTAATGGTAAATTAGAATCATTTTCTTAATAAAGTGGTCCAGGTTTCAAGAGATTAACATGAGAATTGTGTGTTTTATAAACAGTTAAAAAAATGAATTTTTAATATTCGTCAAAATAATCATATAAAAACATGTTTTATAGTGTTTATAAAGCATCAGCTTAAATGAAATGTATGCAAATTATTAATTTTAAATTAGAATCATTTTCTTAATATAGTGGTCCAGGTTTCAAGAGATTAACTTGAGAATTGTTTGTTTTATAAACAGTTAAAAAAATGAATTTTTAATATTCGTCAAAATTATAATATAAAATCATGTTTTATAGCATTATTGAAGTATCAGCTTGAATGAAATGTATGCTAGTTTTTAATGGTAAATTAGAATCATTTTCTTAATAAAGTGGTCCAGGTTTCAAGAGATTAACATGAGAATTGTGTGTTTTATAAACAGTTAAAAAAATGAATTTTTAGTATTCGTCAAAATTATCATAAAAAATAATGTTTTATAGTGTTTATGAAGATTCAGCATACATAATATCTATAGAAGGTAATAATAGTAAATTAGAATCATTTTCTTAATATAGTGGTCCAGGTTTCAAGAGATTAACTTGAGAATTGTGTGTTTTATAAGCAGATAATAATATGAATTTAAAATTCGAGTCAAAATAATCATATAAAAACATGTCTTATAGTGTTTATGAAGCATCAGCTCAAATGAAATGTATGCAAGTTAATAATGGTAACTCTTATGAATGAAAATTACAAGTCAAAGGTGTTAACTAAAATTTTATTCAGATTATTAACGAATCTCAATTGTTTCACTGCCATTAATTTACTATCAATTATATTCAATAACCCTTACACGCACATTACATAAACCCAATATTATTAGCAGTATCTTCTAGTCCATTTTCAGCATAGGATGTTGATACTTTCTTAAGTGGTAGAAATGTGAATTCATGTTTCTGCATGCCTTGAGTGATCTGACATACGTCAATCTGAAAAATTGTATTAAGTTAATAATGTATAATTGTTAAAGAATAACTTGAGAATTTAGTATTTTATAGGCAGTTAAAAATATGAATTTAAAATACGAGTCAAAATAATCATATTAAAACATGTCTTATAGTGTTTATGAAGCATCAGCTTAAATGAAATGTATGCAAATTAATAATGGTAAATTAGAATCATTTTCTTAATATAGTGGTCCAGGTTTCAAGAGATTAACTTGAGAATTGAGTGTTTTATAAACAGTTAAAAAAATGAATTTTTAATATTCGTCAAAATTATCATTTAAAATCATGTTTTATAGTGTTTATAAAGCATCAGCTTAAATGAAATGTATGCAAATTATTAATTTTAAATTAGAATCATTTTCTTAATATAGTGGTCCAGGTTTCAAGATATTAACATGAGAATTGTGTGTTTTATAAACAGTTAAAGAAATGAATTTTTAATATTCGTCAAAATTATCATATAAAATCATGTTTTATAGCATTATTGAAGTATCAGCTTGAATGAAATGTATGCTAGTTTTTAATGGTAAATTAGAATCATTTTCTTAATAAAGTGGTCCAGGTTTCAAGAGATTAACATGAGAATTGTGTGTTTTATAAACAGTTAAAAAAATGAATTTTTAATATTCGTCAAAATAATCATATAAAAACATGTTTTATAGTGTTTATAAAGCATCAGCTTAAATGAAATGTATGCAAATTATTAATTTTAAATTAGAATCATTTTCTTAATATAGTGGTCCAGGTTTCAAGAGATTAACTTGAGAATTGTTTGTTTTATAAACAGTTAAAAAAATGAATTTTTAATATTCGTCAAAATTATAATATAAAATCATGTTTTATAGCATTATTGAAGTATCAGCTTAAATGAAATGTATGCTAGTTTTTAATGGTAAATTAGAATCATTTTCTTAATATAGTGGTCCAGGTTTCAAGATATTAACATGAGAATTGTGTGTTTTATAAACAGTTAAAGAAATGAATTTTTAATATTCGTCAAAATTATAATATAAAATCATGTTTTATAGCATTATTGAAGTATCAGCTTAAATGAAATGTATGCTAGTTTTTAATGGTAAATTAGAATCATTTTCTTAATATAGTGGTCCAGGTTTCAAGATATTAACTTGAGAATTCACTGTTTTATAAGCAGTTAAAAATATGAATTTAAAATACGAGTCAAAATTATCATATAAAAACATGTTTTATAGCATTATTGAAGTATCAGCTTGAATGAAATGTATGCTAGTTTTTAATGGTAAATTAGAATCATTTTCTTAATAAAGTGGTCCAGGTTTCAAGAGATTAACATGAGAATTGTGTGTTTTATAAACAGTTAAAAAAATGAATTTTTAATATTCGTCAAAATTATCATATAAAATCATGTTTTATAGCATTATTGAAGTATCAGCTTGAATGAAATGTATGCTAGTTTTTAATGGTAAATTAGAATCATTTTCTTAATAAAGTGGTCCAGGTTTCAAGAGATTAACATGAGAATTGTGTGTTTTATAAACAGTTAAAAAAATGAATTTTTAATATTCGTCAAAATTATCATAAAAAAGCATGTTTTTTAGTGTTTATGAAGAATTAGCTTACATAATATCTATAGAAGTTAATAATGGTAAATTAGAATCATTTTCTTAATAAAGTGGTCCAGGTTTCAAGAGATTAACTTGAGAATTGTTTATTTTATAAACAGTTAAAAAAATGAATTTTTAATATTCGTCAAAATTATCATATAAAATCATGTTTTATAGCGTTATTGAAGTATCAGCTTAAATGAAATGTATGCTAGTTAATAATGGTAAATTAGAATAATTTTCTTAATCTAATGGTCTGACTTTCATGACACTAACTTGAGAATTCACTGTTTTATAAGCAGTTAAAAATATGAATTTAAAATACGAGTCAAAATTATCATATAAAAACATGTTTTATAGTGTTTATGAAGTATCAGCTTATATGATATATATGGAAGTTGGTAATGTTAAATAAGAATCATATACTTAATCTAATGGTCTGGATTTCAAGACACTAACTTAAGAATTGAGTGTTTTATAAGCAGATAATAATTTGAATTTTTAATATTCGTAAAGATTATCATATAAAATAATGTTTTATAGTGTTTATGAAGATTCAGCATACATAATATCTATAGAAGGTAATAATAGTAAATTAGAATCATTTTCTTAATATAGTGGTCCAGGTTTCAAGAGATTAACTTGAGAATTGTGTGTTTTATAAACAGTTAAAAAAATGAATTTTTAATATTCGTAAAAATTATCATACAAAATCATGTTTTTTAGTGTTTATGAAGAATCAGCTTACATATATCTATAGAAGTTAATAATGGTAAATTAGAATCATTTTTTTTAATATAGTGGTCCAGGTTTCAAGAGATTAACTTGAGAAATGTGTGTTTTATAAACAGTTAAAAAATTGAATTTTTAATATTCGTCAAAATTATCATACAAAATCATGTTTTATAGTGATTATGAAGAATCAGCTAACATAATATCTATAGACGTTAATAATAGTAAAAAAGAATCATTTACTTAATATAATGGTCTGGATTTCAAGACACTAACTTAAGAATTGAGTGTTTTATAAGCAGATAATAATTTGAATTTTTAATATTCGTAAAGATTATCATATAAAATAATGTTTTATAGTGTTTATGAAGATTCAGCATACATAATATCTATAGAAGGTAATAATAGTAAATTAGAATCATTTTCTTAATATAGTGGTCCAGGTTTCAAGAGATTAACTTGAGAATTGTGTGTTTTATAAACAGTTAAAAAAATGAATTTTTAATATTCGTAAAAATTATCATACAAAATCATGTTTTTTAGTGTTAATGAAGAATCAGCTTACATATATCTATAGAAGTTAATAATGGTAAATTAGAATCATTTTTTTAATATAGTGGTCCAGGTTTCAAGAGATGAACTTGAGAAATGTGTGTTTTATAAACAGTTAAAAAATTGAATTTTTAATATTCGTCAAAATTATCATACAAAATCATGTTTTATAGTGATTATGAAGAATCAGCTAACATAATATCTATAGACGTTAATAATAGTAAAAAAGAATCATTTACTTAATATAATGGTCTGGATTTCAAGACACTAACTTAAGAATTGAGTGTTTTATAAGCAGATAATAATTTGAATTTTTAATATTCGTAAAGATTATCATATAAAATAATGTTTTATAGTGTTTATGAAGATTCAGCATACATAATATCTATAGAAGGTAATAATAGTAAATTAGAATCATTTTCTTAATATAGTGGTCCAGGTTTCAAGAGATTAACTTGAGAATTGTGTGTTTTATAAACAGTTAAAAAAATGAATTTTTAGTATTCGTCAAAATTATCATATAAAATAATGTTTTATAGTGTTTATGAAGATTCAGCATACATAATATCTATAGAAGGTAATAATAGTAAATTAGAATCATTTTCTTAATATAGTGGTCCAGGTTTCAAGAGATTAACTTGAGAATTGTGTGTTTTATAAGCAGATAATAATATGAATTTAAAATTCGAGTCAAAATAATCATATAAAATCATGTTTTATAGCGTTATTGAAGTATCAGCTTAAATGAAATATATGGAAGTTGGTAATGTTAAATAAGAATCATATACTTAATCTAATGGTCTGGATTTCATGACACTAACTTTTTGTTACACTACTATTAATTGACTATCAATTATATTCAATATCCATTACTCGTACTATGCATAAAACTATTATTATTATCAGGATCGTCCAGTCCATTTTCAACGTAGGAAGTTGAAACTTTCCCATGTGGTAGAAATGGTAATTCATGTTTCAATATGTCCTGAGTATATCTGGTGTACAGCCATCTAAAAAAAAATAGTAAGTTAAATATGTATAATGGTTGGAGGACAAAATGTCACTACTAGATACCATAAGGAGAACGACAATTTTTATATAACAACTAGTACGTGGACAACACTGAGTAATTCAGAAAAGGAAACTATCAAAACATAAACTAACAGACAAACTTCATTTTTATACAAAATACATGAAAGGAATTTACAATTGAAACTTAAATACAAAAACGAATGTAGAACTGCAAAACATAGATAACAGATGATAATAAATAATAATTATGATAAGCCATAAAAGATAGTACAAATGTACCAGAATGGTTTGTAGAAGGAATTCAAATGTATTATGAGTGTAACTAAAGAATACATTTGTACAACAACTGAAAATCGCTCCTTTACAATACGAAAAAATGTTAAGTTGTATTATTCGTCAAAATTAACTTATAAAATCATATTTTATAGTTTTTATGAAGTAAAAATATCAGGTAAAATGAAAAAAAATGAAAGTTAAAAATTATAAATTAGAATCATTTTCTTGATCTAGTAGTCAAGGATCAAGACAGTTACTTGTGTTAACTTCGGGCATAAAATATGAACAATTCGTTTATAATATCAAAAATCTTAATTAATAAATAACGAGTAGACTCAAAATCTAAGTAAAAACAACGACCCGTTACGATACACAGCAGTACGGTGAACGCCACACAACTATCTAGTTTCTTTCTGAGGCGATTCGGCCGACGGATGTCGTCCCTACTACGGCGACGCTCACGCCCTCTGTTGGTGTATACATTTAATATTTGACTGTTTTATAAGCAGATTAAAATAGGAATTCATAATATTTCTCAAACTTATCATATAAAAACATGTGTTATAGTATTTATGAAGAATCAGCTAACATAATATCTATAGAAGTTAATAATAGTAAATTAGAATCATTTTCTTAATATAGTGGTCAAGGTTTCAAGAGATTAACTTGAGAATTGAGTGTTTTATAAACAGTTAAAAAATTGAATTTTTAATATTCGTCAAAATTATCATACAAAATCATGTTTTATAGTGATTATGAAGAATCAGCTAACATAATATCTATAGACGTTAATAATAGTAAAAAAGAATCATTTACTTAATATAATGGTCTGGATTTCAAGACACTAACTTAAGAATTGAGTGTTTTATAAGCAGATAATAATTTGAATTTTTAATATTCGTAAAGATTATCATATAAAATAATGTTTTATAGTGTTTATGAAGATTCAGCATACATAATATCTATAGAAGGTAATAATAGTAAATTAGAATCATTTTCTTAATATAGTGGTCCAGGTTTCAAGAGATTAACTTGAGAATTGTGTGTTTTATAAACAGTTAAAAAAATGAATTTTTAGTATTCGTCAAAATTATCATATAAAATAATGTTTTATAGTGTTTATGAAGATTCAGCATACATAATATCTATAGAAGGTAATAATAGTAAATTAGAATCATTTTTTTAATATAGTGGTCCAGGTTTCAAGAGATTAACTTGAGAATTGTGTGTTTTATAAGCAGATAATAATATGAATTTAAAATTCGAGTCAAAATAATCATATAAAAACATGTCTTATAGTGTTTATGAAGCATCAGCTCAAATGAAATGTATGCAAGTTAATAATGGTAACTCTTATGAATGAAAATTACAAGTCAAAGGTGTTAACTAAAATTTTATTCAGATTATTAACGAATCTCAATTGTTTCACTGCCATTAATTTACTATCAATTATATTCAATAACCCTTACACGCACATTACATAAACCCAATATTATTAGCAGTATCTTCTAGTCCATTTTCAGCATAGGATGTTGATACTTTCTTAAGTGGTAGAAATGTGAATTCATGTTTCTGCATGCCTTGAGTGATCTGACATACGTCAATCTGAAAAATTGTAGTAAGTTAATAATGTATAATTGTTAAAGAATAACTTGAGAATTTAGTATTTTATAGGCAGTTAAAAATATGAATATAAAATATGAGTCAAAATAATCATATTAAAACATGTCTTATAGTGTTTATGAAGCATCAGCTTAAATGAAATGTATGCAAATTAATAATGGTAAATTAGAATCATTTTCTTAATATAGTGGTCCAGGTTTCAAGAGATTAACTTGAGAATTGAGTGTTTTATAAACAGTTAAAAAAATGAATTTTTAATATTCGTCAAAATTATCATATAAAATCATGTTTTATAGCGTTATTGAATTATCAGCTTAAATGAAATGTATGCTAGTTAATAATGGTAAATTAGAATAATTTTCTTAATCTAACGGTCTGACTTTCATGACACTAACTTGAGAATTCACTGTTTTATAAGCAGTTAAAAATATGAATTTTTAATATTCGTCAAAATAATCATATAAAAAACATGTTTTATAGTGTTTATAAAGCATCAGCTTAAATGAAATGTATGCAAATTATTAATTTTAAATTAGAATCATTTTCTTAATATAGTGGTCCGGGTTTCAAGATATTAACATGAGAATTGTGTGTTTTATAAACAGTTAAAGAAATGAATTTTTAATATTCGTCAAAATTATCATATAAAATCATGTTTTATAGCATTATTAAAGTATCAGCTTGAATGAAATGTATGCTAGTTTTTAATGGTAAATTAGAATCATTTTCTTAATAAAGTGGTCCAGGTTTCAAGAGATTAACATGAGAATTGTGTGTTTTATAAACAGTTAAAAAAATGAATTTTTAATATTCGTCAAAATTATCATAAAAAAGCATGTTTTTTAGTGTTTATGAAGAATCAGCTTACATAATATCTATAGAAGTTAATAATGGTAAATTAGAATCATTTTCTTAATAAAGTGGTCCAGGTTTCAAGAGATTAACTTGAGAATTGTTTATTTTATAAACAGTTAAAAAAATGAATTTTTAATATTCGTCAAAATTATAATATAAAATCATGTTTTATAGCATTATTGAAGTATCAGCTTAAATGAAATGTATGCTAGTTTTTAATGGTAAATTAGAATCAATTTCTTAAAAAAGTGGTCCAGGTTTCAAGAGATTAACATGAGAATTGTGTGTTTTATAAACAGTTAAAAAAATGAATTTTTAATATTCGTCAAAATTATCATATAAAATCATGTTTTATAGCGTTATTGAAGTATCAGCTTAAATGAAATGTATGCTAGTTAATAATGGTAAATTAGAATAATTTTCTTAATCTAATGGTCTGACTTTCATGACACTAACTTGAGAATTCACTGTTTTATAAGCAGTTAAAAATATGAATTTAAAATACGAGTCAAAATTATCATATAAAAACATGTTTTATAGTGTTTATGAAGTATCAGCTTATATGATATATATGGAAGTTGGTAATGTTAAATAAGAATCATATACTTAAACTAATGGTCTGGATTTCATGACACTAACTTTTTGTTACACTACTATTAATTGACTATCAATTATATTCAATATTTATTACTCGTACTATGCATAAAACTATTATTATTATCAGGATCGTCCAGTCCATTTTCAACGTAGGATGTTGAAACTTTCCCATGTGGTAGAAATGGTAATTCATGTTTCAATATGTCCTGAGTATATCTGGTGTACAGCCATCTAAAAAAAAATAGTAAGTTAAATATGTATAATGGTTGGAGGACAAAATGTCACTACTAGATACCATAAGGAGAACGACAATTTTTATATAACAACTAGTACGTGGACAACACTGAGTAATTCAGAAAAGGAAACTATCAAAACATAAACTAACAGACAAACTTCATTTTTATACAAAATACATGAAAGGAATTTACAATTGAAACTTAAATACAAAAAACGAATGTAGAACTGCAAAACATAGATAACAGATGATAATAAATAATAATTATGATAAGCCATAAAAGATAGTACAAATGTACCAGAATGGTTTGTAGAAGGAATTCAAATGTATTATGAGTGTAACTAAAGAATACATTTGTACAACAACTGAAAATCGCTCCTTTACAATACGAAAAAATGTTAAGTTGTATTATTCGTCAAAATTAACTTATAAAATCATATTTTATAGTTTTTATGAAGTAAAAATATCAGGTAAAATGAAAAAAAATGAAAGTTAAAAATTATAAATTAGAATCATTTTCTTGATCTAGTAGTCAAGGATCAAGACAGTTACTTGTGTTAACTTCGGGCATAAAATATGAACAATTCGTTTATAATATCAAAAATCTTAATTAATAAATAACGAGTAGACTCAAAATCTAAGTAAAAACAACGACCCGTTACGATACACAGCAGTACGGTGAACGCCACACAACTATCTAGTTTCTTTCTGAGGCGATTCGGCCGACGGATGTCGTCCCTACTACGGCGACGCTCACGCCCTCTGTTGGTGTATACATTTAATATTTGACTGTTTTATAAGCAGATTAAAATAGGAATTCATAATATTTCTCAAACTTATCATATAAAAACATGTGTTATAGTATTTATGAAGAATCAGCTAACATAATATCTATAGAAGTTAATAATAGTAAATTAGAATCATTTTCTTAATATAGTGGTCAAGGTTTCAAGAGATTAACTTGAGAATTGAGTGTTTTATAAACAGTTAAAAAATTGAATTTTTAATATTCGTCAAAATTATCATACAAAATCATGTTTTATAGTGATTATGAAGAATCAGCTAACATAATATCTATAGACGTTAATAATAGTAAATTAGAATCATTTTTTTAATATAGTGGTCCAGGTTTCAAGAGATTAACTTGAGAATTGAGTGTTTTATAAACAGTTAAAAAAATGAATTTTTAATATTCGTCAAAATTATCATATAAAATCATGTTTTATAGCGTTATTGAATTATCAGCTTAAATGAAATGTATGCTAGTTAATAATGGTAAATTAGAATAATTTTCTTAATCTAACGGTCTGACTTTCATGACACTAACTTGAGAATTCACTGTTTTATAAGCAGTTAAAAATATGAATTTTTAATATTCGTCAAAATAATCATATAAAAACATGTTTTATAGTGTTTATAAAGCATCAGCTTAAATGAAATGTATGCAAATTATTAATTTTAAATTAGAATCATTTTCTTAATATAGTGGTCCGGGTTTCAAGATATTAACATGAGAATTGTGTGTTTTATAAACAGTTAAAGAAATGAATTTTTAATATTCGTCAAAATTATCATATAAAATCATGTTTTATAGCATTATTAAAGTATCAGCTTGAATGAAATGTATGCTAGTTTTTAATGGTAAATTAGAATCATTTTCTTAATAAAGTGGTCCAGGTTTCAAGAGATTAACATGAGAATTGTGTGTTTTATAAACAGTTAAAAAAATGAATTTTTAATATTCGTCAAAATTATCATAAAAAAGCATGTTTTTTAGTGTTTATGAAGAATCAGCTTACATAATATCTATAGAAGTTAATAATGGTAAATTAGAATCATTTTCTTAATAAAGTGGTCCAGGTTTCAAGAGATTAACTTGAGAATTGTTTATTTTATAAACAGTTAAAAAAATGAATTTTTAATATTCGTCAAAATTATAATATAAAATCATGTTTTATAGCATTATTGAAGTATCAGCTTAAATGAAATGTATGCTAGTTTTTAATGGTAAATTAGAATCAATTTCTTAAAAAAGTGGTCCAGGTTTCAAGAGATTAACATGAGAATTGTGTGTTTTATAAACAGTTAAAAAAATGAATTTTTAATATTCGTCAAAATTATCATATAAAATCATGTTTTATAGCGTTATTGAAGTATCAGCTTAAATGAAATGTATGCTAGTTAATAATGGTAAATTAGAATAATTTTCTTAATCTAATGGTCTGACTTTCATGACACTAACTTGAGAATTCACTGTTTTATAAGCAGTTAAAAATATGAATTTAAAATACGAGTCAAAATTATCATATAAAAACATGTTTTATAGTGTTTATGAAGTATCAGCTTATATGATATATATGGAAGTTGGTAATGTTAAATAAGAATCATATACTTAAACTAATGGTCTGGATTTCATGACACTAACTTTTTGTTACACTACTATTAATTGACTATCAATTATATTCAATATTTATTACTCGTACTATGCATAAAACTATTATTATTATCAGGATCGTCCAGTCCATTTTCAACGTAGGATGTTGAAACTTTCCCATGTGGTAGAAATGGTAATTCATGTTTCAATATGTCCTGAGTATATCTGGTGTACAGCCATCTAAAAAAAAATAGTAAGTTAAATATGTATAATGGTTGGAGGACAAAATGTCACTACTAGATACCATAAGGAGAACGACAATTTTTATATAACAACTAGTACGTGGACAACACTGAGTAATTCAGAAAAGGAAACTATCAAAACATAAACTAACAGACAAACTTCATTTTTATACAAAATACATGAAAGGAATTTACAATTGAAACTTAAATACAAAAACGAATGTAGAACTGCAAAACATAGATAACAGATGATAATAAATAATAATTATGATAAGCCATAAAAGATAGTACAAATGTACCAGAATGGTTTGTAGAAGGAATTCAAATGTATTATGAGTGTAACTAAAGAATACATTTGTACAACAACTGAAAATCGCTCCTTTACAATACGAAAAAATGTTAAGTTGTATTATTCGTCAAAATTAACTTATAAAATCATATTTTATAGTTTTTATGAAGTAAAAATATCAGGTAAAATGAAAAAAAATGAAAGTTAAAAATTATAAATTAGAATCATTTTCTTGATCTAGTAGTCAAGGATCAAGACAGTTACTTGTGTTAACTTCGGGCATAAAATATGAACAATTCGTTTATAATATCAAAAATCTTAATTAATAAATAACGAGTAGACTCAAAATCTAAGTAAAAACAACGACCCGTTACGATACACAGCAGTACGGTGAACGCCACACAACTATCTAGTTTCTTTCTGAGGCGATTCGGCCGACGGATGTCGTCCCTACTACGGCGACGCTCACGCCCTCTGTTGGTGTATACATTTAATATTTGACTGTTTTATAAGCAGATTAAAATAGGAATTCATAATATTTCTCAAACTTATCATATAAAAACATGTGTTATAGTATTTATGAAGAATCAGCTAACATAATATCTATAGAAGTTAATAATAGTAAATTAGAATCATTTTCTTAATATAGTGGTCAAGGTTTCAAGAGATTAACTTGAGAATTGAGTGTTTTATAAACAGTTAAAAAATTGAATTTTTAATATTCGTCAAAATTATCATACAAAATCATGTTTTATAGTGATTATGAAGAATCAGCTAACATAATATCTATAGACGTTAATAATAGTAAATTAGAATCATTTTTTTAATATAGTGGTCCAGGTTTCAAGAGATTAACTTGAGAATTGAGTGTTTTATAAACAGTTAAAAAATTGAATTTTTAATATTCGTCAAAATTATCATACAAAATCATGTTTTATAGTGATTATGAAGAATCAGCTAACATAATATCTATAGACGTTAATAATAGTAAAAAAGAATCATTTACTTAATATAATGGTCTGGATTTCAAGACACTAACTTAAGAATTGAGTGTTTTATAAGCAGATAATAATTTGAATTTTTAATATTCGTAAAGATTATCATATAAAATAATGTTTTATAGTGTTTATGAAGATTCAGCATACATAATATCTATAGAAGGTAATAATAGTAAATTAGAATCATTTTCTTAATATAGTGGTCCAGGTTTCAAGAGATTAACTTGAGAATTGTGTGTTTTATAAACAGTTAAAAAATTGAATTTTTAGTATTCGTCAAAATTATCATATAAAATAATGTTTTATAGTGTTTATGAAGATTCAGCATACATAATATCTATAGAAGGTAATAATAGTAAATTAGAATCATTTTTTTAATATAGTGGTCCAGGTTTCAAGAGATTAACTTGAGAATTGTGTGTTTTATAAGCAGATAATAATATGAATTTAAAATTCGAGTCAAAATAATCATATAAAAACATGTCTTATAGTGTTTATGAAGCATCAGCTCAAATGAAATGTATGCAAGTTAATAATGGTAACTCTTATGAATGAAAATTACAAGTCAAAGGTGTTAACTAAAATTTTATTCAGATTATTAACGAATCTCAATTGTTTCACTGCCATTAATTTACTATCAATTATATTCAATAACCCTTACACGCACATTACATAAACCCAATATTATTAGCAGTATCTTCTAGTCCATTTTCAGCATAGGATGTTGATACTTTCTTAAGTGGTAGAAATGTGAATTCATGTTTCTGCATGCCTTGAGTGATCTGACATACGTCAATCTGAAAAATTGTAGTAAGTTAATAATGTATAATTGTTAAAGAATAACTTGAGAATTTAGTATTTTATAGGCAGTTAAAAATATGAATATAAAATACGAGTCAAAATAATCATATTAAAACATGTCTTATAGTGTTTATGAAGCATCAGCTTAAATGAAATGTATGCAAATTAATAATGGTAAATTAGAATCATTTTCTTAATATAGTGGTCCAGGTTTCAAGAGATTAACTTGAGAATTGAGTGTTTTATAAACAGTTAAAAAAATGAATTTTTAATATTCGTCAAAATTATCATATAAAATCATGTTTTATAGCGTTATTGAATTATCAGCTTAAATGAAATGTATGCTAGTTAATAATGGTAAATTAGAATAATTTTCTTAATCTAACGGTCTGACTTTCATGACACTAACTTGAGAATTCACTGTTTTATAAGCAGTTAAAAATATGAATTTTTAATATTCGTCAAAATAATCATATAAAAACATGTTTTATAGTGTTTATAAAGCATCAGCTTAAATGAAATGTATGCAAATTATTAATTTTAAATTAGAATCATTTTCTTAATATAGTGGTCCGGGTTTCAAGATATTAACATGAGAATTGTGTGTTTTATAAACAGTTAAAGAAATGAATTTTTAATATTCGTCAAAATTATCATATAAAATCATGTTTTATAGCATTATTAAAGTATCAGCTTGAATGAAATGTATGCTAGTTTTTAATGGTAAATTAGAATCATTTTCTTAATAAAGTGGTCCAGGTTTCAAGAGATTAACATGAGAATTGTGTGTTTTATAAACAGTTAAAAAAATGAATTTTTAATATTCGTCAAAATTATCATAAAAAAGCATGTTTTTTAGTGTTTATGAAGAATCAGCTTACATAATATCTATAGAAGTTAATAATGGTAAATTAGAATCATTTTCTTAATAAAGTGGTCCAGGTATCAAGAGATTAACTTGAGAATTGTTTATTTTATAAACAGTTAAAAAAATGAATTTTTAATATTCGTCAAAATTATAATATAAAATCATGTTTTATAGCATTATTGAAGTATCAGCTTAAATGAAATGTATGCTAGTTTTTAATGGTAAATTAGAATCAATTTCTTAAAAAAGTGGTCCAGGTTTCAAGAGATTAACATGAGAATTGTGTGTTTTATAAACAGTTAAAAAAATGAATTTTTAATATTCGTCAAAATTATCATATAAAATCATGTTTTATAGCGTTATTGAAGTATCAGCTTAAATGAAATGTATGCTAGTTAATAATGGTAAATTAGAATAATTTTCTTAATCTAATGGTCTGACTTTCATGACACTAACTTGAGAATTCACTGTTTTATAAGCAGTTAAAAATATGAATTTAAAATACGAGTCAAAATTATCATATAAAAACATGTTTTATAGTGTTTATGAAGTATCAGCTTATATGATATATATGGAAGTTGGTAATGTTAAATAAGAATCATATACTTAAACTAATGGTCTGGATTTCATGACACTAACTTTTTGTTACACTACTATTAATTGACTATCAATTATATTCAATATTTATTACTCGTACTATGCATAAAACTATTATTATTATCAGGATCGTCCAGTCCATTTTCAACGTAGGATGTTGAAACTTTCCCATGTGGTAGAAATGGTAATTCATGTTTCAATATGTCCTGAGTATATCTGGTGTACAGCCATCTAAAAAAAAATAGTAAGTTAAATATGTATAATGGTTGGAGGACAAAATGTCACTACTAGATACCATAAGGAGAACGACAATTTTTATATAACAACTAGTACGTGGACAACACTGAGTAATTCAGAAAAGGAAACTATCAAAACATAAACTAACAGACAAACTTCATTTTTATACAAAATACATGAAAGGAATTTACAATTGAAACTTAAATACAAAAACGAATGTAGAACTGCAAAACATAGATAACAGATGATAATAAATAATAATTATGATAAGCCATAAAAGATAGTACAAATGTACCAGAATGGTTTGTAGAAGGAATTCAAATGTATTATGAGTGTAACTAAAGAATACATTTGTACAACAACTGAAAATCGCTCCTTTACAATACGAAAAAATGTTAAGTTGTATTATTCGTCAAAATTAACTTATAAAATCATATTTTATAGTTTTTATGAAGTAAAAATATCAGGTAAAATGAAAAAAAATGAAAGTTAAAAATTATAAATTAGAATCATTTTCTTGATCTAGTAGTCAAGGATCAAGACAGTTACTTGTGTTAACTTCGGGCATAAAATATGAACAATTCGTTTATAATATCAAAAATCTTAATTAATAAATAACGAGTAGACTCAAAATCTAAGTAAAAACAACGACCCGTTACGATACACAGCAGTACGGTGAACGCCACACAACTATCTAGTTTCTTTCTGAGGCGATTCGGCCGACGGATGTCGTCCCTACTACGGCGACGCTCACGCCCTCTGTTGGTGTATACATTTAATATTTGACTGTTTTATAAGCAGATTAAAATAGGAATTCATAATATTTCTCAAACTTATCATATAAAAACATGTGTTATAGTATTTATGAAGAATCAGCTAACATAATATCTATAGAAGTTAATAATAGTAAATTAGAATCATTTTCTTAATATAGTGGTCAAGGTTTCAAGAGATTAACTTGAGAATTGAGTGTTTTATAAACAGTTAAAAAATTGAATTTTTAATATTCGTCAAAATTATCATACAAAATCATGTTTTATAGTGATTATGAAGAATCAGCTAACATAATATCTATAGACGTTAATAATAGTAAATTAGAATCATTTTTTTAATATAGTGGTCCAGGTTTCAAGAGATTAACTTGAGAATTGAGTGTTTTATAAACAGTTAAAAAATTGAATTTTTAATATTCGTCAAAATTATCATACAAAATCATGTTTTATAGTGATTATGAAGAATCAGCTAACATAATATCTATAGACGTTAATAATAGTAAAAAAGAATCATTTACTTAATATAATGGTCTGGATTTCAAGACACTAACTTAAGAATTGAGTGTTTTATAAGCAGATAATAATTTGAATTTTTAATATTCGTAAAGATTATCATATAAAATAATGTTTTATAGTGTTTATGAAGATTCAGCATACATAATATCTATAGAAGGTAATAATAGTAAATTAGAATCATTTTCTTAATATAGTGGTCCAGGTTTCAAGAGATTAACTTGAGAATTGTGTGTTTTATAAACAGTTAAAAAATTGAATTTTTAGTATTCGTCAAAATTATCATATAAAATAATGTTTTATAGTGTTTATGAAGATTCAGCATACATAATATCTATAGAAGGTAATAATAGTAAATTAGAATCATTTTTTTAATATAGTGGTCCAGGTTTCAAGAGATTAACTTGAGAATTGTGTGTTTTATAAGCAGATAATAATATGAATTTAAAATTCGAGTCAAAATAATCATATAAAAACATGTCTTATAGTGTTTATGAAGCATCAGCTCAAATGAAATGTATGCAAGTTAATAATGGTAACTCTTATGAATGAAAATTACAAGTCAAAGGTGTTAACTAAAATTTTATTCAGATTATTAACGAATCTCAATTGTTTCACTGCCATTAATTTACTATCAATTATATTCAATAACCCTTACACGCACATTACATAAACCCAATATTATTAGCAGTATCTTCTAGTCCATTTTCAGCATAGGATGTTGATACTTTCTTAAGTGGTAGAAATGTGAATTCATGTTTCTGCATGCCTTGAGTGATCTGACATACGTCAATCTGAAAAATTGTAGTAAGTTAATAATGTATAATTGTTAAAGAATAACTTGAGAATTTAGTATTTTATAGGCAGTTAAAAATATGAATATAAAATACGAGTCAAAATAATCATATTAAAACATGTCTTATAGTGTTTATGAAGCATCAGCTTAAATGAAATGTATGCAAATTAATAATGGTAAATTAGAATCATTTTCTTAATATAGTGGTCCAGGTTTCAAGAGATTAACTTGAGAATTGAGTGTTTTATAAACAGTTAAAAAAATGAATTTTTAATATTCGTCAAAATTATCATATAAAATCATGTTTTATAGCGTTATTGAATTATCAGCTTAAATGAAATGTATGCTAGTTAATAATGGTAAATTAGAATAATTTTCTTAATCTAACGGTCTGACTTTCATGACACTAACTTGAGAATTCACTGTTTTATAAGCAGTTAAAAATATGAATTTTTAATATTCGTCAAAATAATCATATAAAAACATGTTTTATAGTGTTTATAAAGCATCAGCTTAAATGAAATGTATGCAAATTATTAATTTTAAATTAGAATCATTTTCTTAATATAGTGGTCCGGGTTTCAAGATATTAACATGAGAATTGTGTGTTTTATAAACAGTTAAAGAAATGAATTTTTAATATTCGTCAAAATTATCATATAAAATCATGTTTTATAGCATTATTAAAGTATCAGCTTGAATGAAATGTATGCTAGTTTTTAATGGTAAATTAGAATCATTTTCTTAATAAAGTGGTCCAGGTTTCAAGAGATTAACATGAGAATTGTGTGTTTTATAAACAGTTAAAAAAATGAATTTTTAATATTCGTCAAAATTATCATAAAAAAGCATGTTTTTTAGTGTTTATGAAGAATCAGCTTACATAATATCTATAGAAGTTAATAATGGTAAATTAGAATCATTTTCTTAATAAAGTGGTCCAGGTATCAAGAGATTAACTTGAGAATTGTTTATTTTATAAACAGTTAAAAAAATGAATTTTTAATATTCGTCAAAATTATAATATAAAATCATGTTTTATAGCATTATTGAAGTATCAGCTTAAATGAAATGTATGCTAGTTTTTAATGGTAAATTAGAATCAATTTCTTAAAAAAGTGGTCCAGGTTTCAAGAGATTAACATGAGAATTGTGTGTTTTATAAACAGTTAAAAAAATGAATTTTTAATATTCGTCAAAATTATCATATAAAATCATGTTTTATAGCGTTATTGAAGTATCAGCTTAAATGAAATGTATGCTAGTTAATAATGGTAAATTAGAATAATTTTCTTAATCTAATGGTCTGACTTTCATGACACTAACTTGAGAATTCACTGTTTTATAAGCAGTTAAAAATATGAATTTAAAATACGAGTCAAAATTATCATATAAAAACATGTTTTATAGTGTTTATGAAGTATCAGCTTATATGATATATATGGAAGTTGGTAATGTTAAATAAGAATCATATACTTAAACTAATGGTCTGGATTTCATGACACTAACTTTTTGTTACACTACTATTAATTGACTATCAATTATATTCAATATTTATTACTCGTACTATGCATAAAACTATTATTATTATCAGGATCGTCCAGTCCATTTTCAACGTAGGATGTTGAAACTTTCCCATGTGGTAGAAATGGTAATTCATGTTTCAATATGTCCTGAGTATATCTGGTGTACAGCCATCTAAAAAAAAATAGTAAGTTAAATATGTATAATGGTTGGAGGACAAAATGTCACTACTAGATACCATAAGGAGAACGACAATTTTTATATAACAACTAGTACGTGGACAACACTGAGTAATTCAGAAAAGGAAACTATCAAAACATAAACTAACAGACAAACTTCATTTTTATACAAAATACATGAAAGGAATTTACAATTGAAACTTAAATACAAAAACGAATGTAGAACTGCAAAACATAGATAACAGATGATAATAAATAATAATTATGATAAGCCATAAAAGATAGTACAAATGTACCAGAATGGTTTGTAGAAGGAATTCAAATGTATTATGAGTGTAACTAAAGAATACATTTGTACAACAACTGAAAATCGCTCCTTTACAATACGAAAAAATGTTAAGTTGTATTATTCGTCAAAATTAACTTATAAAATCATATTTTATAGTTTTTATGAAGTAAAAATATCAGGTAAAATGAAAAAAAATGAAAGTTAAAAATTATAAATTAGAATCATTTTCTTGATCTAGTAGTCAAGGATCAAGACAGTTACTTGTGTTAACTTCGGGCATAAAATATGAACAATTCGTTTATAATATCAAAAATCTTAATTAATAAATAACGAGTAGACTCAAAATCTAAGTAAAAACAACGACCCGTTACGATACACAGCAGTACGGTGAACGCCACACAACTATCTAGTTTCTTTCTGAGGCGATTCGGCCGACGGATGTCGTCCCTACTACGGCGACGCTCACGCCCTCTGTTGGTGTATACATTTAATATTTGACTGTTTTATAAGCAGATTAAAATAGGAATTCATAATATTTCTCAAACTTATCATATAAAAACATGTGTTATAGTATTTATGAAGAATCAGCTAACATAATATCTATAGAAGTTAATAATAGTAAATTAGAATCATTTTCTTAATATAGTGGTCAAGGTTTCAAGAGATTAACTTGAGAATTGAGTGTTTTATAAACAGTTAAAAAATTGAATTTTTAATATTCGTCAAAATTATCATACAAAATCATGTTTTATAGTGATTATGAAGAATCAGCTAACATAATATCTATAGACGTTAATAATAGTAAAAAAGAATCATTTACTTAATATAATGGTCTGGATTTCAAGACACTAACTTAAGAATTGAGTGTTTTATAAGCAGATAATAATTTGAATTTTTAATATTCGTAAAGATTATCATATAAAATAATGTTTTATAGTGTTTATGAAGATTCAGCATACATAATATCTATAGAAGGTAATAATAGTAAATTAGAATCATTTTCTTAATATAGTGGTCCAGGTTTCAAGAGATTAACTTGAGAATTGTGTGTTTTATAAACAGTTAAAAAATTGAATTTTTAGTATTCGTCAAAATTATCATATAAAATAATGTTTTATAGTGTTTATGAAGATTCAGCATACATAATATCTATAGAAGGTAATAATAGTAAATTAGAATCATTTTTTTAATATAGTGGTCCAGGTTTCAAGAGATTAACTTGAGAATTGTGTGTTTTATAAGCAGATAATAATATGAATTTAAAATTCGAGTCAAAATAATCATATAAAAACATGTCTTATAGTGTTTATGAAGCATCAGCTCAAATGAAATGTATGCAAGTTAATAATGGTAACTCTTATGAATGAAAATTACAAGTCAAAGGTGTTAACTAAAATTTTATTCAGATTATTAACGAATCTCAATTGTTTCACTGCCATTAATTTACTATCAATTATATTCAATAACCCTTACACGCACATTACATAAACCCAATATTATTAGCAGTATCTTCTAGTCCATTTTCAGCATAGGATGTTGATACTTTCTTAAGTGGTAGAAATGTGAATTCATGTTTCTGCATGCCTTGAGTGATCTGACATACGTCAATCTGAAAAATTGTAGTAAGTTAATAATGTATAATTGTTAAAGAATAACTTGAGAATTTAGTATTTTATAGGCAGTTAAAAATATGAATATAAAATACGAGTCAAAATAATCATATTAAAACATGTCTTATAGTGTTTATGAAGCATCAGCTTAAATGAAATGTATGCAAATTAATAATGGTAAATTAGAATCATTTTCTTAATATAGTGGTCCAGGTTTCAAGAGATTAACTTGAGAATTGAGTGTTTTATAAACAGTTAAAAAAATGAATTTTTAATATTCGTCAAAATTATCATATAAAATCATGTTTTATAGCGTTATTGAATTATCAGCTTAAATGAAATGTATGCTAGTTAATAATGGTAAATTAGAATAATTTTCTTAATCTAACGGTCTGACTTTCATGACACTAACTTGAGAATTCACTGTTTTATAAGCAGTTAAAAATATGAATTTTTAATATTCGTCAAAATAATCATATAAAAACATGTTTTATAGTGTTTATAAAGCATCAGCTTAAATGAAATGTATGCAAATTATTAATTTTAAATTAGAATCATTTTCTTAATATAGTGGTCCGGGTTTCAAGATATTAACATGAGAATTGTGTGTTTTATAAACAGTTAAAGAAATGAATTTTTAATATTCGTCAAAATTATCATATAAAATCATGTTTTATAGCATTATTAAAGTATCAGCTTGAATGAAATGTATGCTAGTTTTTAATGGTAAATTAGAATCATTTTCTTAATAAAGTGGTCCAGGTTTCAAGAGATTAACATGAGAATTGTGTGTTTTATAAACAGTTAAAAAAATGAATTTTTAATATTCGTCAAAATTATCATAAAAAAGCATGTTTTTTAGTGTTTATGAAGAATCAGCTTACATAATATCTATAGAAGTTAATAATGGTAAATTAGAATCATTTTCTTAATAAAGTGGTCCAGGTATCAAGAGATTAACTTGAGAATTGTTTATTTTATAAACAGTTAAAAAAATGAATTTTTAATATTCGTCAAAATTATAATATAAAATCATGTTTTATAGCATTATTGAAGTATCAGCTTAAATGAAATGTATGCTAGTTTTTAATGGTAAATTAGAATCAATTTCTTAAAAAAGTGGTCCAGGTTTCAAGAGATTAACATGAGAATTGTGTGTTTTATAAACAGTTAAAAAAATGAATTTTTAATATTCGTCAAAATTATCATATAAAATCATGTTTTATAGCGTTATTGAAGTATCAGCTTAAATGAAATGTATGCTAGTTAATAATGGTAAATTAGAATAATTTTCTTAATCTAATGGTCTGACTTTCATGACACTAACTTGAGAATTCACTGTTTTATAAGCAGTTAAAAATATGAATTTAAAATACGAGTCAAAATTATCATATAAAAACATGTTTTATAGTGTTTATGAAGTATCAGCTTATATGATATATATGGAAGTTGGTAATGTTAAATAAGAATCATATACTTAAACTAATGGTCTGGATTTCATGACACTAACTTTTTGTTACACTACTATTAATTGACTATCAATTATATTCAATATTTATTACTCGTACTATGCATAAAACTATTATTATTATCAGGATCGTCCAGTCCATTTTCAACGTAGGATGTTGAAACTTTCCCATGTGGTAGAAATGGTAATTCATGTTTCAATATGTCCTGAGTATATCTGGTGTACAGCCATCTAAAAAAAAATAGTAAGTTAAATATGTATAATGGTTGGAGGACAAAATGTCACTACTAGATACCATAAGGAGAACGACAATTTTTATATAACAACTAGTACGTGGACAACACTGAGTAATTCAGAAAAGGAAACTATCAAAACATAAACTAACAGACAAACTTCATTTTTATACAAAATACATGAAAGGAATTTACAATTGAAACTTAAATACAAAAACGAATGTAGAACTGCAAAACATAGATAACAGATGATAATAAATAATAATTATGATAAGCCATAAAAGATAGTACAAATGTACCAGAATGGTTTGTAGAAGGAATTCAAATGTATTATGAGTGTAACTAAAGAATACATTTGTACAACAACTGAAAATCGCTCCTTTACAATACGAAAAAATGTTAAGTTGTATTATTCGTCAAAATTAACTTATAAAATCATATTTTATAGTTTTTATGAAGTAAAAATATCAGGTAAAATGAAAAAAAATGAAAGTTAAAAATTATAAATTAGAATCATTTTCTTGATCTAGTAGTCAAGGATCAAGACAGTTACTTGTGTTAACTTCGGGCATAAAATATGAACAATTCGTTTATAATATCAAAAATCTTAATTAATAAATAACGAGTAGACTCAAAATCTAAGTAAAAACAACGACCCGTTACGATACACAGCAGTACGGTGAACGCCACACAACTATCTAGTTTCTTTCTGAGGCGATTCGGCCGACGGATGTCGTCCCTACTACGGCGACGCTCACGCCCTCTGTTGGTGTATACATTTAATATTTGACTGTTTTATAAGCAGATTAAAATAGGAATTCATAATATTTCTCAAACTTATCATATAAAAACATGTGTTATAGTATTTATGAAGAATCAGCTAACATAATATCTATAGAAGTTAATAATAGTAAATTAGAATCATTTTCTTAATATAGTGGTCAAGGTTTCAAGAGATTAACTTGAGAATTGAGTGTTTTATAAACAGTTAAAAAATTGAATTTTTAATATTCGTCAAAATTATCATACAAAATCATGTTTTATAGTGATTATGAAGAATCAGCTAACATAATATCTATAGACGTTAATAATAGTAAAAAAGAATCATTTACTTAATATAATGGTCTGGATTTCAAGACACTAACTTAAGAATTGAGTGTTTTATAAGCAGATAATAATTTGAATTTTTAATATTCGTAAAGATTATCATATAAAATAATGTTTTATAGTGTTTATGAAGATTCAGCATACATAATATCTATAGAAGGTAATAATAGTAAATTAGAATCATTTTCTTAATATAGTGGTCCAGGTTTCAAGAGATTAACTTGAGAATTGTGTGTTTTATAAACAGTTAAAAAAATGAATTTTTAATATTCGTAAAAATTATCATACAAAATCATGTTTTTTAGTGTTTATGAAGAATCAGCTTACATATATCTATAGAAGTTAATAATGGTAAATTAGAATCATTTTTTTAATATAGTGGTCCAGGTTTCAAGAGATTAACTTGAGAAATGTGTGTTTTATAAACAGTTAAAAAATTGAATTTTTAATATTCGTCAAAATTATCATACAAAATCATGTTTTATAGTGATTATGAAGAATCAGCTAACATAATATCTATAGACGTTAATAATAGTAAAAAAGAATCATTTACTTAATATAATGGTCTGGATTTCAAGACACTAACTTAAGAATTGAGTGTTTTATAAGCAGATAATAATTTGAATTTTTAATATTCGTAAAGATTATCATATAAAATAATGTTTTATAGTGTTTATGAAGATTCAGCATACATAATATCTATAGAAGGTAATAATAGTAAATTAGAATCATTTTCTTAATATAGTGGTCCAGGTTTCAAGAGATTAACTTGAGAATTGTGTGTTTTATAAACAGTTAAAAAAATGAATTTTTAGTATTCTTCAAAATTATCATATAAAATAATGTTTTATAGTGTTTATGAAGATTCAGCATACATAATATCTATAGAAGGTAATAATAGTAAATTAGAATCATTTTTTTAATATAGTGGTCCAGGTTTCAAGAGATTAACTTGAGAATTGTGTGTTTTATAAGCAGATAATAATATGAATTTAAAATTCGAGTCAAAATAATCATATAAAAACATGTCTTATAGTGTTTATGAAGCATCAGCTCAAATGAAATGTATGCAAGTTAATAATGGTAACTCTTATGAATGAAAATTACAAGTCAAAGGTGTTAACTAAAATTTTATTCAGATTATTAACGAATCTCAATTGTTTCACTGCCATTAATTTACTATCAATTATATTCAATAACCCTTACACGCACATTACATAAACCCAATATTATTAGCAGTATCTTCTAGTCCATTTTCAGCATAGGATGTTGATACTTTCTTAAGTGGTAGAAATGTGAATTCATGTTTCTGCATGCCTTGAGTGATCTGACATACGTCAATCTGAAAAATTGTAGTAAGTTAATAATGTATAATTGTTAAAGAATAACTTGAGAATTTAGTATTTTATAGGCAGTTAAAAATATGAATATAAAATACGAGTCAAAATAATCATATTAAAACATGTCTTATAGTGTTTATGAAGCATCAGCTTAAATGAAATGTATGCAAATTAATAATGGTAAATTAGAATCATTTTCTTAATATAGTGGTCCAGGTTTCAAGAGATTAACTTGAGAATTGAGTGTTTTATAAACAGTTAAAAAAATGAATTTTTAATATTCGTCAAAATTATCATATAAAATCATGTTTTATAGCGTTATTGAATTATCAGCTTAAATGAAATGTATGCTAGTTAATAATGGTAAATTAGAATAATTTTCTTAATCTAACGGTCTGACTTTCATGACACTAACTTGAGAATTCACTGTTTTATAAGCAGTTAAAAATATGAATTTTTAATATTCGTCAAAATAATCATATAAAAACATGTTTTATAGTGTTTATAAAGCATCAGCTTAAATGAAATGTATGCAAATTATTAATTTTAAATTAGAATCATTTTCTTAATATAGTGGTCCGGGTTTCAAGATATTAACATGAGAATTGTGTGTTTTATAAACAGTTAAAGAAATGAATTTTTAATATTCGTCAAAATTATCATATAAAATCATGTTTTATAGCATTATTAAAGTATCAGCTTGAATGAAATGTATGCTAGTTTTTAATGGTAAATTAGAATCATTTTCTTAATAAAGTGGTCCAGGTTTCAAGAGATTAACATGAGAATTGTGTGTTTTATAAACAGTTAAAAAAATGAATTTTTAATATTCGTCAAAATTATCATAAAAAAGCATGTTTTTTAGTGTTTATGAAGAATCAGCTTACATAATATCTATAGAAGTTAATAATGGTAAATTAGAATCATTTTCTTAATAAAGTGGTCCAGGTATCAAGAGATTAACTTGAGAATTGTTTATTTTATAAACAGTTAAAAAAATGAATTTTTAATATTCGTCAAAATTATAATATAAAATCATGTTTTATAGCACTATTGAAGTATCAGCTTAAATGAAATGTATGCTAGTTTTTAATGGTAAATTAGAATCAATTTCTTAAAAAAGTGGTCCAGGTTTCAAGAGATTAACATGAGAATTGTGTGTTTTATAAACAGTTAAAAAAATGAATTTTTAATATTCGTCAAAATTATCATATAAAATCATGTTTTATAGCGTTATTGAAGTATCAGCTTAAATGAAATGTATGCTAGTTAATAATGGTAAATTAGAATAATTTTCTTAATCTAATGGTCTGACTTTCATGACACTAACTTGAGAATTCACTGTTTTATAAGCAGTTAAAAATATGAATTTAAAATACGAGTCAAAATTATCATATAAAAACATGTTTTATAGTGTTTATGAAGTATCAGCTTATATGATATATATGGAAGTTGGTAATGTTAAATAAGAATCATATACTTAAACTAATGGTCTGGATTTCATGACACTAACTTTTTGTTACACTACTATTAATTGACTATCAATTATATTCAATATTTATTACTCGTACTATGCATAAAACTATTATTATTATCAGGATCGTCCAGTCCATTTTCAACGTAGGATGTTGAAACTTTCCCATGTGGTAGAAATGGTAATTCATGTTTCAATATGTCCTGAGTATATCTGGTGTACAGCCATCTAAAAAAAAATAGTAAGTTAAATATGTATAATGGTTGGAGGACAAAATGTCACTACTAGATACCATAAGGAGAACGACAATTTTTATATAACAACTAGTACGTGGACAACACTGAGTAATTCAGAAAAGGAAACTATCAAAACATAAACTAACAGACAAACTTCATTTTTATACAAAATACATGAAAGGAATTTACAATTGAAACTTAAATACAAAAACGAATGTAGAACTGCAAAACATAGATAACAGATGATAATAAATAATAATTATGATAAGCCATAAAAGATAGTACAAATGTACCAGAATGGTTTGTAGAAGGAATTCAAATGTATTATGAGTGTAACTAAAGAATACATTTGTACAACAACTGAAAATCGCTCCTTTACAATACGAAAAAATGTTAAGTTGTATTATTCGTCAAAATTAACTTATAAAATCATATTTTATAGTTTTTATGAAGTAAAAATATCAGGTAAAATGAAAAAAAATGAAAGTTAAAAATTATAAATTAGAATCATTTTCTTGATCTAGTAGTCAAGGATCAAGACAGTTACTTGTGTTAACTTCGGGCATAAAATATGAACAATTCGTTTATAATATCAAAAATCTTAATTAATAAATAACGAGTAGACTCAAAATCTAAGTAAAAACAACGACCCGTTACGATACACAGCAGTACGGTGAACGCCACACAACTATCTAGTTTCTTTCTGAGGCGATTCGGCCGACGGATGTCGTCCCTACTACGGCGACGCTCACGCCCTCTGTTGGTGTATACATTTAATATTTGACTGTTTTATAAGCAGATTAAAATAGGAATTCATAATATTTCTCAAACTTATCATATAAAAACATGTGTTATAGTATTTATGAAGAATCAGCTAACATAATATCTATAGAAGTTAATAATAGTAAATTAGAATCATTTTCTTAATATAGTGGTCAAGGTTTCAAGAGATTAACTTGAGAATTGAGTGTTTTATAAACAGTTAAAAAATTGAATTTTTAATATTCGTCAAAATTATCATACAAAATCATGTTTTATAGTGATTATGAAGAATCAGCTAACATAATATCTATACACGTTAATAATAGTAAAAAAGAATCATTTACTTAATATAATGGTCTGGATTTCAAGACACTAACTTAAGAATTGAGTGTTTTATAAGCAGATAATAATTTGAATTTTTAATATTCGTAAAGATTATCATATAAAATAATGTTTTATAGTGTTTATGAAGATTCAGCATACATAATATCTATAGAAGGTAATAATAGTAAATTAGAATCATTTTTTTAATATAGTGGTCCAGGTTTCAAGAGATTAACTTGAGAATTGTGTGTTTTATAAGCAGATAATAATATGAATTTAAAATTCGAGTCAAAATAATCATATAAAAACATGTCTTATAGTGTTTATGAAGCATTAGCTCAAATGAAATGTATGCAAGTTAATAATGGTAAATTAGAATCATTTTCTTAATATAGTGGTCCAGGTTTCAAGAGATTAACTTGAGAAATGTGTGTTTTATAAACAGTTAAAAAATTGAATTTTTAATATTCGTCAAAATTATCATACAAAATCATGTTTTATAGTGATTATGAAGAATCAGCTAACATAATATCTATAGAAGTTAATAATAGTAAAAAAGAATCATTTACTTAATATAATGGTCTGGATTTCAAGACACTAACTTAAGAATTGAGTGTTTTATAAGCAGATAATAATTTGAATTTTTAATATTCGTAAAGATTATCATATAAAATAATGTTTTATAGTGTTTATGAAGATTCAGCATACATAATATCTATAGAAGGTAATAATAGTAAATTAGAATCATTTTCTTAATATAGTGGTCCAGGTTTCAAGAGATTAACTTGAGAATTGTGTGTTTTATAAACAGTTAAAAAAATGAATTTTTAGTATTCTTCAAAATTATCATATAAAATAATGTTTTATAGTGTTTATGAAGATTCAGCATACATAATATCTATAGAAGGTAATAATAGTAAATTAGAATCATTTTTTTAATATAGTGGTCCAGGTTTCAAGAGATTAACTTGAGAATTGTGTGTTTTATAAGCAGATAATAATATGAATTTAAAATTCGAGTCAAAATAATCATATAAAAACATGTCTTATAGTGTTTATGAAGCATCAGCTCAAATGAAATGTATGCAAGTTAATAATGGTAACTCTTATGAATGAAAATTACAAGTCAAAGGTGTTAACTAAAATTTTATTCAGATTATTAACGAATCTCAATTGTTTCACTGCCATTAATTTACTATCAATTATATTCAATAACCCTTACACGCACATTACATAAACCCAATATTATTAGCAGTATCTTCTAGTCCATTTTCAGCATAGGATGTTGATACTTTCTTAAGTGGTAGAAATGTGAATTCATGTTTCTGCATGCCTTGAGTGATCTGACATACGTCAATCTGAAAAATTGTAGTAAGTTAATAATGTATAATTGTTAAAGAATAACTTGAGAATTTAGTATTTTATAGGCAGTTAAAAATATGAATATAAAATACGAGTCAAAATAATCATATTAAAACATGTCTTATAGTGTTTATGAAGCATCAGCTTAAATGAAATGTATGCAAATTAATAATGGTAAATTAGAATCATTTTCTTAATATAGTGGTCCAGGTTTCAAGAGATTAACTTGAGAATTGAGTGTTTTATAAACAGTTAAAAAAATGAATTTTTAATATTCGTCAAAATTATCATATAAAATCATGTTTTATAGCGTTATTGAATTATCAGCTTAAATGAAATGTATGCTAGTTAATAATGGTAAATTAGAATAATTTTCTTAATCTAACGGTCTGACTTTCATGACACTAACTTGAGAATTCACTGTTTTATAAGCAGTTAAAAATATGAATTTTTAATATTCGTCAAAATAATCATATAAAAACATGTTTTATAGTGTTTATAAAGCATCAGCTTAAATGAAATGTATGCAAATTATTAATTTTAAATTAGAATCATTTTCTTAATATAGTGGTCCGGGTTTCAAGATATTAACATGAGAATTGTGTGTTTTATAAACAGTTAAAGAAATGAATTTTTAATATTCGTCAAAATTATCATATAAAATCATGTTTTATAGCATTATTAAAGTATCAGCTTGAATGAAATGTATGCTAGTTTTTAATGGTAAATTAGAATCATTTTCTTAATAAAGTGGTCCAGGTTTCAAGAGATTAACATGAGAATTGTGTGTTTTATAAACAGTTAAAAAAATGAATTTTTAATATTCGTCAAAATTATCATAAAAAAGCATGTTTTTTAGTGTTTATGAAGAATCAGCTTACATAATATCTATAGAAGTTAATAATGGTAAATTAGAATCATTTTCTTAATAAAGTGGTCCAGGTTTCAAGAGATTAACTTGAGAATTGTTTATTTTATAAACAGTTAAAAAAATGAATTTTTAATATTCGTCAAAATTATAATATAAAATCATGTTTTATAGCATTATTGAAGTATCAGCTTAAATGAAATGTATGCTAGTTTTTAATGGTAAATTAGAATCAATTTCTTAAAAAAGTGGTCCAGGTTTCAAGAGATTAACATGAGAATTGTGTGTTTTATAAACAGTTAAAAAAATGAATTTTTAATATTCGTCAAAATTATCATATAAAATCATGTTTTATAGCGTTATTGAAGTATCAGCTTAAATGAAATGTATGCTAGTTAATAATGGTAAATTAGAATAATTTTCTTAATCTAATGGTCTGACTTTCATGACACTAACTTGAGAATTCACTGTTTTATAAGCAGTTAAAAATATGAATTTAAAATACGAGTCAAAATTATCATATAAAAACATGTTTTATAGTGTTTATGAAGTATCAGCTTATATGATATATATGGAAGTTGGTAATGTTAAATAAGAATCATATACTTAAACTAATGGTCTGGATTTCATGACACTAACTTTTTGTTACACTACTATTAATTGACTATCAATTATATTCAATATTTATTACTCGTACTATGCATAAAACTATTATTATTATCAGGATCGTCCAGTCCATTTTCAACGTAGGATGTTGAAACTTTCCCATGTGGTAGAAATGGTAATTCATGTTTCAATATGTCCTGAGTATATCTGGTGTACAGCCATCTAAAAAAAAATAGTAAGTTAAATATGTATAATGGTTGGAGGACAAAATGTCACTACTAGATACCATAAGGAGAACGACAATTTTTATATAACAACTAGTACGTGGACAACACTGAGTAATTCAGAAAAGGAAACTATCAAAACATAAACTAACAGACAAACTTCATTTTTATACAAAATACATGAAAGGAATTTACAATTGAAACTTAAATACAAAAACGAATGTAGAACTGCAAAACATAGATAACAGATGATAATAAATAATAATTATGATAAGCCATAAAAGATAGTACAAATGTACCAGAATGGTTTGTAGAAGGAATTCAAATGTATTATGAGTGTAACTAAAGAATACATTTGTACAACAACTGAAAATCGCTCCTTTACAATACGAAAAAATGTTAAGTTGTATTATTCGTCAAAATTAACTTATAAAATCATATTTTATAGTTTTTATGAAGTAAAAATATCAGGTAAAATGAAAAAAAATGAAAGTTAAAAATTATAAATTAGAATCATTTTCTTGATCTAGTAGTCAAGGATCAAGACAGTTACTTGTGTTAACTTCGGGCATAAAATATGAACAATTCGTTTATAATATCAAAAATCTTAATTAATAAATAACGAGTAGACTCAAAATCTAAGTAAAAACAACGACCCGTTACGATACACAGCAGTACGGTGAACGCCACACAACTATCTAGTTTCTTTCTGAGGCGATTCGGCCGACGGATGTCGTCCCTACTACGGCGACGCTCACGCCCTCTGTTGGTGTATACATTTAATATTTGACTGTTTTATAAGCAGATTAAAATAGGAATTCATAATATTTCTCAAACTTATCATATAAAAACATGTGTTATAGTATTTATGAAGAATCAGCTAACATAATATCTATAGAAGTTAATAATAGTAAATTAGAATCATTTTCTTAATATAGTGGTCAAGGTTTCAAGAGATTAACTTGAGAATTGAGTGTTTTATAAACAGTTAAAAAATTGAATTTTTAATATTCGTCAAAATTATCATACAAAATCATGTTTTATAGTGATTATGAAGAATCAGCTAACATAATATCTATACACGTTAATAATAGTAAAAAAGAATCATTTACTTAATATAATGGTCTGGATTTCAAGACACTAACTTAAGAATTGAGTGTTTTATAAGCAGATAATAATTTGAATTTTTAATATTCGTAAAGATTATCATATAAAATAATGTTTTATAGTGTTTATGAAGATTCAGCATACATAATATCTATAGAAGGTAATAATAGTAAATTAGAATCATTTTTTTAATATAGTGGTCCAGGTTTCAAGAGATTAACTTGAGAATTGTGTGTTTTATAAGCAGATAATAATATGAATTTAAAATTCGAGTCAAAATAATCATATAAAAACATGTCTTATAGTGTTTATGAAGCATTAGCTCAAATGAAATGTATGCAAGTTAATAATGGTAACTCTTATGAATGAAAATTACAAGTCAAAGGTGTTAACTAAAATTTTATTCAGATTATTAACGAATCTCAATTGTTTCACTGCCATTAATTTACTATCAATTATATTCAATAACCCTTACACGCACATTACATAAACCCAATATTATTAGCAGTATCTTCTAGTCCATTTTCAGCATAAGATGTTGATACTTTCTTAAGTGGTAGAAATGTGAATTCATGTTTCTGCATGCCTTGAGTGATCTGACATACGTCAATCTGAAAAATTGTAGTAAGTTAATAATGTATAATTGTTAAAGAATAACTTGAGAATTTAGTATTTTATAGGCAGTTAAAAATATGAATATAAAATACGAGTCAAAATAATCATATTAAAACATGTCTTATAGTGTTTATGAAGCATCAGCTTAAATGAAATGTATGCAAATTAATAATGGTAAATTAGAATCATTTTCTTAATATAGTGGTCCAGGTTTCAAGAGATTAACTTGAGAATTGAGTGTTTTATAAACAGTTAAAAAAATGAATTTTTAATATTCGTCAAAATTATCATATAAAATCATGTTTTATAGCGTTATTGAATTATCAGCTTAAATGAAATGTATGCTAGTTAATAATGGTAAATTAGAATAATTTTCTTAATCTAACGGTCTGACTTTCATGACACTAACTTGAGAATTCACTGTTTTATAAGCAGTTAAAAATATGAATTTTTAATATTCGTCAAAATAATCATATAAAAACATGTTTTATAGTGTTTATAAAGCATCAGCTTAAATGAAATGTATGCAAATTATTAATTTTAAATTAGAATCATTTTCTTAATATAGTGGTCCGGGTTTCAAGATATTAACATGAGAATTGTGTGTTTTATAAACAGTTAAAGAAATGAATTTTTAATATTCGTCAAAATTATCATATAAAATCATGTTTTATAGCATTATTAAAGTATCAGCTTGAATGAAATGTATGCTAGTTTTTAATGGTAAATTAGAATCATTTTCTTAATAAAGTGGTCCAGGTTTCAAGAGATTAACATGAGAATTGTGTGTTTTATAAACAGTTAAAAAAATGAATTTTTAATATTCGTCAAAATTATCATAAAAAAGCATGTTTTTTAGTGTTTATGAAGAATCAGCTTACATAATATCTATAGAAGTTAATAATGGTAAATTAGAATCATTTTCTTAATAAAGTGGTCCAGGTTTCATGAGATTAACTTGAGAATTGTTTATTTTATAAACAGTTAAAAAAATGAATTTTTAATATTCGTCAAAATTATAATATAAAATCATGTTTTATAGCATTATTGAAGTATCAGCTTAAATGAAATGTATGCTAGTTTTTAATGGTAAATTAGAATCAATTTCTTAAAAAAGTGGTCCAGGTTTCAAGAGATTAACATGAGAATTGTGTGTTTTATAAACAGTTAAAAAAATGAATTTTTAATATTCGTCAAAATAATCATATAAAAACATGTTTTATAGTGTTTATAAAGCATCAGCTTAAATGAAATGTATGCAAATTATTAATTTTAAATTAGAATCATTTTCTTAATATAGTGGTCCAGGTTTCAAGATATTAACATGAGAATTGTGTGTTTTATAAACAGTTAAAGAAATGAATTTTTAATATTCGTCAAAATTATCATATAAAATCATGTTTTATAGCATTATTGAAGTATCAGCTTGAATGAAATGTATGCTAGTTTTTAATGGTAAATTAGAATCATTTTCTTAATAAAGTGGTCCAGGTTTCAAGAGATTAACATGAGAATTGTGTGTTTTATAAACAGTTAAAAAAATGAATTTTTAATATTCGTCAAAATTATCATAAAAAAGCATGTTTTATAGTGTTTATAAAGCATCAGCTTAAATGAAATGTATGCAAATTATTAATTTTAAATTAGAATCATTTTCTTAATATAGTGGTCCAGGTTTCAAGATATTAACATGAGAATTGTGTGTTTTATAAACAGTTAAAGAAATGAATTTTTAATATTCGTCAAAATTATCATATAAAATCATGTTTTATAGCATTATTGAAGTATCAGCTTGAATGAAATGTATGCTAGTTTTTAATAGTAAATTAGAATCATTTTCTTAATAAAGTGGTCCAGGTTTCAAGAGATTAACATGAGAATTGTGTGTTTTATAAACAGTTAAAAAAATGAATTTTTAATATTCGTCAAAATTATCATAAAAAAGCATGTTTTTTAGTGTTTATGAAGAATTAGCTTACATAATATCTATAGAAGTTAATAATGGTAAATTAGAATCATTTTCTTAATAAAGTGGTCCAGGTTTCAAGAGATTAACTTGAGAATTGTTTATTTTATAAACAGTTAAAAAAATGAATTTTTAATATTCGTCAAAATTATCATATAAAATCATGTTTTATAGCGTTATTGAAGTATCAGCTTAAATGAAATGTATGCTAGTTAATAATGGTAAATTAGAATAATTTTCTTAATCTAATGGTCTGACTTTCATGACACTAACTTGAGAATTCACTGTTTTATAAGCAGTTAAAAATATGAATTTAAAATATGAGTCAAAATTATCATATAAAAACATGTTTTATAGTGTTTATGAAGTATCAGCTTATATGATATATATTGAAGTTGGTAATGTTAAATAAGAATCATATACTTAATCTAATGGTCTGGATTTCATGACACTAACTTTTTGTTACACTACTATTAATTGACTATCAATTATATTCAATATCCATTACTCGTACTATGCATAAAACTATTATTATTATCAGGATCGTCCAGTCCATTTTCAACGTAGGATGTTGAAACTTTCCCATGTGGTAGAAATGGTAATTCATGTTTCAATATGTCCTGAGTATATCTGGTGTACAGCCATCTAAAAAAAAATAGTAAGTTAAATATGTATAATGGTTGGAGGACAAAATGTCACTACTAGATACCATAAGGAGAACGACAATTTTTATATAACAACTAGTACGTGGACAACACTGAGTAATTCAGAAAAGGAAACTATCAAAACATAAACTAACAGACAAACTTCATTTCTATACAAAATACATGAAAGGAATTTACAATTGAAACTTAAATACAAAAACGAATGTAGAACTGCAAAACATAGATAACAGATGATAATAAATAATAATTATGATAAGCCATAAAAGACAGTACAAATGTACCAGAATGGTTTGAAGAAGGAATTCAAATGTATTATGAGTGTAACTAAAGAATACATTTGTACAACAACTGAAAATCGCTCCTTTACAATACGAAAAAATGTTAAGTTGTATTATTCGTCAAAATTAACTTATAAAATCATATTTTATAGTTTTTATGAAGTAAAAATATCAGGTAAAATGAAAAAAATGAAAGTTAAAAATTATAAATTAGAATCATTTTCTTGATCTAGTAGTCAAGGATCAAGACAGTTACTTGTGTTAACTTCGGGCATAAAATATGAACAATTCGTTTATAATATCAAAAATCTTAATTAGTAAATAACGAGTAGACTCAAAATCTAAGTAAAAACAACGACCCGTTACGATACACAGCAGTACGGTGAACGCCACACAACTATCTAGTTTCTTTCTGAGGCGATTCGGCCGGCGGATGTCGTCCCTACTACGGCGACGCTCACGCCCTCTGTTGGTGTATACATTTAATATTTGACTGTTTTATAAGCAGATTAAAATAGGAATTCATAATATTTCTCAAACTTATCATATAAAAACATGTGTTATAGTATTTATGAAGAATCAGCTAACATAATATCTATAGAAGTTAATAATAGTAAATTAGAATCATTTTCTTAATATAGTGGTCAAGGTTTCAAGAGATTAACTTGAGAATTGAGTGTTTTATAAACAGTTAAAAAATTGAATTTTTAATATTCGTCAAAATTATCATACAAAATCATGTTTTATAGTGATTATGAAGAATCAGCTAACATAATATCTATAGACGTTAATAATAGTAAAAAAGAATCATTTACTTAATATAATGGTCTGGATTTCAAGACACTAACTTAAGAATTGAGTGTTTTATAAGCAGATAATAATTTGAATTTTTAATATTCGTAAAGATTATCATATAAAATAATGTTTTATAGTGTTTATGAAGATTCAGCATACATAATATCTATAGAAGGTAATAATAGTAAATTAGAATCATTTTCTTAATATAGTGGTCCAGGTTTCAAGAGATTAACTTGAGAATTGTGTGTTTTATAAACAGTTAAAAAAATGAATTTTTAGTATTCGTCAAAATTATCATATAAAATAATGTTTTATAGTGTTTATGAAGATTCAGCATACATAATATCTATAGAAGGTAATAATAGTAAATTAGAATCATTTTCTTAATATAGTGGTCCAGGTTTCAAGAGATTAACTTGAGAATTGTGTGTTTTATAAGCAGATAATAATATGAATTTAAAATTCGAGTCAAAATAATCATATAAAAACATGTCTTATAGTGTTTATGAAGCATCAGCTCAAATGAAATGTATGCAAGTTAATAATGGTAACTCTTATGAATGAAAATTACAAGTCAAAGGTGTTAACTAAAATTTTATTCAGATTATTAACGAATCTCAATTGTTTCACTGCCATTAATTTACTATCAATTATATTCAATAACCCTTACACGCACATTACATAAACCCAATATTATTAGCAGTATCTTCTAGTCCATTTTCAGCATAGGATGTTGATACTTTCTTAAGTGGTAGAAATGTGAATTCATGTTTCTGCATGCCTTGAGTGATCTGACATACGTCAATCTGAAAAATTGTAGTAAGTTAATAATGTATAATTGTTAAAGAATAACTTGAGAATTTAGTATTTTATAGGCAGTTAAAAATATGAATATAAAATACGAGTCAAAATAATCATATTAAAACATGTCTTATAGTGTTTATGAAGCATCAGCTTAAATGAAATGTATGCAAATTAATAATGGTAAATTAGAATCATTTTCTTAATATAGTGGTCCAGGTTTCAAGAGATTAACTTGAGAATTGAGTGTTTTATAAACAGTTAAAAAAATGAATTTTTAATATTCGTCAAAATTATCATATAAAATCATGTTTTATAGCGTTATTGAATTATCAGCTTAAATGAAATGTATGCTAGTTAATAATGGTAAATTAGAATAATTTTCTTAATCTAACGGTCTGACTTTCATGACACTAACTTGAGAATTCACTGTTTTATAAGCAGTTAAAAAAATGAATTTTTAATATTCGTCAAAATTATCATAAAAAAGCATGTTTTTTAGTGTTTATGAAGAATCAGCTTACATAATATCTATAGAAGTTAATAATGGTAAATTAGAATCATTTTCTTAATAAAGTGGTCCAGGTTTCAAGAGATTAACTTGAGAATTGTTTATTTTATAAACAGTTAAAAAAATGAATTTTTAATATTCGTCAAAATTATAATATAAAATCATGTTTTATAGCATTATTGAAGTATCAGCTTAAATGAAATGTATGCTAGTTTTTAATGGTAAATTAGAATCAATTTCTTAAAAAAGTGGTCCAGGTTTCAAGAGATTAACATGAGAATTGTGTGTTTTATAAACAGTTAAAAAAATGAATTTTTAATATTCGTCAAAATAATCATATAAAAACATGTTTTATAGTGTTTATAAAGCATCAGCTTAAATGAAATGTATGCTAGTTTTTAATGGTAAATTAGAATCATTTTCTTAATAAAGTGGTCCAGGTTTCAAGAGATTAACATGAGAATTGTGTGTTTTATAAACAGTTAAAAAAATGAATTTTTAATATTCGTCAAAATTATCATAAAAAAGCATGTTTTTTAGTGTTTATGAAGAATTAGCTTACATAATATCTATAGAAGTTAATAATGGTAAATTAGAATCATTTTCTTAATAAAGTGGTCCAGGTTTCAAGAGATTAACTTGAGAATTGTTTATTTTATAAACAGTTAAAAAAATGAATTTTTAATATTCGTCAAAATTATCATATAAAATCATGTTTTATAGCGTTATTGAAGTATCAGCTTAAATGAAATGTATGCTAGTTAATAATGGTAAATTAGAATAATTTTCTTAATCTAATGGTCTGACTTTCATGACACTAACTTGAGAATTCACTGTTTTATAAGCAGTTAAAAATATGAATTTAAAATATGAGTCAAAATTATCATATAAAAACATGTTTTATAGTGTTTATGAAGTATCAGCTTATATGATATATATTGAAGTTGGTAATGTTAAATAAGAATCATATACTTAATCTAATGGTCTGGATTTCATGACACTAACTTTTTGTTACACTACTATTAATTGACTATCAATTATATTCAATATCCATTACTCGTACTATGCATAAAACTATTATTATTATCAGGATCGTCCAGTCCATTTTCAACGTAGGATGTTGAAACTTTCCCATGTGGTAGAAATGGTAATTCATGTTTCAATATGTCCTGAGTATATCTGGTGTACAGCCATCTAAAAAAAAATAGTAAGTTAAATATGTATAATGGTTGGAGGACAAAATGTCACTACTAGATACCATAAGGAGAACGACAATTTTTATATAACAACTAGTACGTGGACAACACTGAGTAATTCAGAAAAGGAAACTATCAAAACATAAACTAACAGACAAACTTCATTTCTATACAAAATACATGAAAGGAATTTACAATTGAAACTTAAATACAAAAACGAATGTAGAACTGCAAAACATAGATAACAGATGATAATAAATAATAATTATGATAAGCCATAAAAGACAGTACAAATGTACCAGAATGGTTTGAAGAAGGAATTCAAATGTATTATGAGTGTAACTAAAGAATACATTTGTACAACAACTGAAAATCGCTCCTTTACAATACGAAAAAATGTTAAGTTGTATTATTCGTCAAAATTAACTTATAAAATCATATTTTATAGTTTTTATGAAGTAAAAATATCAGGTAAAATGAAAAAAATGAAAGTTAAAAATTATAAATTAGAATCATTTTCTTGATCTAGTAGTCAAGGATCAAGACAGTTACTTGTGTTAACTTCGGGCATAAAATATGAACAATTCGTTTATAATATCAAAAATCTTAATTAGTAAATAACGAGTAGACTCAAAATCTAAGTAAAAACAACGACCCGTTACGATACACAGCAGTACGGTGAACGCCACACAACTATCTAGTTTCTTTCTGAGGCGATTCGGCCGGCGGATGTCGTCCCTACTACGGCGACGCTCACGCCCTCTGTTGGTGTATACATTTAATATTTGACTGTTTTATAAGCAGATTAAAATAGGAATTCATAATATTTCTCAAACTTATCATATAAAAACATGTGTTATAGTATTTATGAAGAATCAGCTAACATAATATCTATAGAAGTTAATAATAGTAAATTAGAATCATTTTCTTAATATAGTGGTCAAGGTTTCAAGAGATTAACTTGAGAATTGAGTGTTTTATAAACAGTTAAAAAATTGAATTTTTAATATTCGTCAAAATTATCATACAAAATCATGTTTTATAGTGATTATGAAGAATCAGCTAACATAATATCTATAGACGTTAATAATAGTAAAAAAGAATCATTTACTTAATATAATGGTCTGGATTTCAAGACACTAACTTAAGAATTGAGTGTTTTATAAGCAGATAATAATTTGAATTTTTAATATTCGTAAAGATTATCATATAAAATAATGTTTTATAGTGTTTATGAAGATTCAGCATACATAATATCTATAGAAGGTAATAATAGTAAATTAGAATCATTTTCTTAATATAGTGGTCCAGGTTTCAAGAGATTAACTTGAGAATTGTGTGTTTTATAAACAGTTAAAAAAATGAATTTTTAGTATTCGTCAAAATTATCATATAAAATAATGTTTTATAGTGTTTATGAAGATTCAGCATACATAATATCTATAGAAGGTAATAATAGTAAATTAGAATCATTTTTTTAATATAGTGGTCCAGGTTTCAAGAGATTAACTTGAGAATTGTGTGTTTTATAAGCAGATAATAATATGAATTTAAAATTCGAGTCAAAATAATCATATAAAAACATGTCTTATAGTGTTTATGAAGCATCAGCTCAAATGAAATGTATGCAAGTTAATAATGGTAACTCTTATGAATGAAAATTACAAGTCAAAGGTGTTAACTAAAATTTTATTCAGATTATTAACGAATCTCAATTGTTTCACTGCCATTAATTTACTATCAATTATATTCAATAACCCTTACACGCACATTACATAAACCCAATATTATTAGCAGTATCTTCTAGTCCATTTTCAGCATAGGATGTTGATACTTTCTTAAGTGGTAGAAATGTGAATTCATGTTTCTGCATGCCTTGAGTGATCTGACATAGGTCAATCTGAAAAATTGTAGTAAGTTAATAATGTATAATTGTTAAAGAATAACTTGAGAATTTAGTATTTTATAGGCAGTTAAAAATATGAATATAAAATACGAGTCAAAATAATCATATTAAAACATGTCTTATAGTGTTTATGAAGCATCAGCTTAAATGAAATGTATGCAAATTAATAATGGTAAATTAGAATCATTTTCTTAATATAGTGGTCCAGGTTTCAAGAGATTAACTTGAGAATTGAGTGTTTTATAAACAGTTAAAAAAATGAATTTTTAATATTCGTCAAAATTATCATATAAAATCATGTTTTATAGCGTTATTGAATTATCAGCTTAAATGAAATGTATGCTAGTTAATAATGGTAAATTAGAATAATTTTCTTAATCTAACGGTCTGACTTTCATGACACTAACTTGAGAATTCACTGTTTTATAAGCAGTTAAAAAAATGAATTTTTAATATTCGTCAAAATTATCATAAAAAAGCATGTTTTTTAGTGTTTATGAAGAATCAGCTTACATAATATCTATAGAAGTTAATAATGGTAAATTAGAATCATTTTCTTAATAAAGTGGTCCAGGTTTCAAGAGATTAACTTGAGAATTGTTTATTTTATAAACAGTTAAAAAAATGAATTTTTAATATTCGTCAAAATTATAATATAAAATCATGTTTTATAGCATTATTGAAGTATCAGCTTAAATGAAATGTATGCTAGTTTTTAATGGTAAATTAGAATCAATTTCTTAAAAAAGTGGTCCAGGTTTCAAGAGATTAACATGAGAATTGTGTGTTTTATAAACAGTTAAAAAAATGAATTTTTAATATTCGTCAAAATAATCATATAAAAACATGTTTTATAGTGTTTATAAAGCATCAGCTTAAATGAAATGTATGCTAGTTTTTAATGGTAAATTAGAATCATTTTCTTAATAAAGTGGTCCAGGTTTCAAGAGATTAACATGAGAATTGTGTGTTTTATAAACAGTTAAAAAAATGAATTTTTAATATTCGTCAAAATTATCATAAAAAAGCATGTTTTTTAGTGTTTATGAAGAATTAGCTTACATAATATCTATAGAAGTTAATAATGGTAAATTAGAATCATTTTCTTAATAAAGTGGTCCAGGTTTCAAGAGATTAACTTGAGAATTGTTTATTTTATAAACAGTTAAAAAAATGAATTTTTAATATTCGTCAAAATTATCATATAAAATCATGTTTTATAGCGTTATTGAAGTATCAGCTTAAATGAAATGTATGCTAGTTAATAATGGTAAATTAGAATAATTTTCTTAATCTAATGGTCTGACTTTCATGACACTAACTTGAGAATTCACTGTTTTATAAGCAGTTAAAAATATGAATTTAAAATATGAGTCAAAATTATCATATAAAAACATGTTTTATAGTGTTTATGAAGTATCAGCTTATATGATATATATTGAAGTTGGTAATGTTAAATAAGAATCATATACTTAATCTAATGGTCTGGATTTCATGACACTAACTTTTTGTTACACTACTATTAATTGACTATCAATTATATTCAATATCCATTACTCGTACTATGCATAAAACTATTATTATTATCAGGATCGTCCAGTCCATTTTCAACGTAGGATGTTGAAACTTTCCCATGTGGTAGAAATGGTAATTCATGTTTCAATATGTCCTGAGTATATCTGGTGTACAGCCATCTAAAAAAAAATAGTAAGTTAAATATGTATAATGGTTGGAGGACAAAATGTCACTACTAGATACCATAAGGAGAACGACAATTTTTATATAACAACTAGTACGTGGACAACACTGAGTAATTCAGAAAAGGAAACTATCAAAACATAAACTAACAGACAAACTTCATTTCTATACAAAATACATGAAAGGAATTTACAATTGAAACTTAAATACAAAAACGAATGTAGAACTGCAAAACATAGATAACAGATGATAATAAATAATAATTATGATAAGCCATAAAAGACAGTACAAATGTACCAGAATGGTTTGAAGAAGGAATTCAAATGTATTATGAGTGTAACTAAAGAATACATTTGTACAACAACTGAAAATCGCTCCTTTACAATACGAAAAAATGTTAAGTTGTATTATTCGTCAAAATTAACTTATAAAATCATATTTTATAGTTTTTATGAAGTAAAAATATCAGGTAAAATGAAAAAAATGAAAGTTAAAAATTATAAATTAGAATCATTTTCTTGATCTAGTAGTCAAGGATCAAGACAGTTACTTGTGTTAACTTCGGGCATAAAATATGAACAATTCGTTTATAATATCAAAAATCTTAATTAGTAAATAACGAGTAGACTCAAAATCTAAGTAAAAACAACGACCCGTTACGATACACAGCAGTACGGTGAACGCCACACAACTATCTAGTTTCTTTCTGAGGCGATTCGGCCGGCGGATGTCGTCCCTACTACGGCGACGCTCACGCCCTCTGTTGGTGTATACATTTAATATTTGACTGTTTTATAAGCAGATTAAAATAGGAATTCATAATATTTCTCAAACTTATCATATAAAAACATGTGTTATAGTATTTATGAAGAATCAGCTAACATAATATCTATAGAAGTTAATAATAGTAAATTAGAATCATTTTCTTAATATAGTGGTCAAGGTTTCAAGAGATTAACTTGAGAATTGAGTGTTTTATAAACAGTTAAAAAATTGAATTTTTAATATTCGTCAAAATTATCATACAAAATCATGTTTTATAGTGATTATGAAGAATCAGCTAACATAATATCTATAGACGTTAATAATAGTAAAAAAGAATCATTTACTTAATATAATGGTCTGGATTTCAAGACACTAACTTAAGAATTGAGTGTTTTATAAGCAGATAATAATTTGAATTTTTAATATTCGTAAAGATTATCATATAAAATAATGTTTTATAGTGTTTATGAAGATTCAGCATACATAATATCTATAGAAGGTAATAATAGTAAATTAGAATCATTTTCTTAATATAGTGGTCCAGGTTTCAAGAGATTAACTTGAGAATTGTGTGTTTTATAAACAGTTAAAAAAATGAATTTTTAGTATTCGTCAAAATTATCATATAAAATAATGTTTTATAGTGTTTATGAAGATTCAGCATACATAATATCTATAGAAGGTAATAATAGTAAATTAGAATCATTTTCTTAATATAGTGGTCCAGGTTTCAAGAGATTAACTTGAGAATTGTGTGTTTTATAAGCAGATAATAATATGAATTTAAAATTCGAGTCAAAATAATCATATAAAAACATGTCTTATAGTGTTTATGAAGCATCAGCTCAAATGAAATGTATGCAAGTTAATAATGGTAACTCTTATGAATGAAAATTACAAGTCAAAGGTGTTAACTAAAATTTTATTCAGATTATTAACGAATCTCAATTGTTTCACTGCCATTAATTTACTATCAATTATATTCAATAACCCTTACACGCACATTACATAAACCCAATATTATTAGCAGTATCTTCTAGTCCATTTTCAGCATAGGATGTTGATACTTTCTTAAGTGGTAGAAATGTGAATTCATGTTTCTGCATGCCTTGAGTGATCTGACATACGTCAATCTGAAAAATTGTAGTAAGTTAATAATGTATAATTGTTAAAGAATAACTTGAGAATTTAGTATTTTATAGGCAGTTAAAAATATGAATATAAAATACGAGTCAAAATAATCATATTAAAACATGTCTTATAGTGTTTATGAAGCATCAGCTTAAATGAAATGTATGCAAATTAATAATGGTAAATTAGAATCATTTTCTTAATATAGTGGTCCAGGTTTCAAGAGATTAACTTGAGAATTGAGTGTTTTATAAACAGTTAAAAAAATGAATTTTTAATATTCGTCAAAATTATCATATAAAATCATGTTTTATAGCGTTATTGAATTATCAGCTTAAATGAAATGTATGCTAGTTAATAATGGTAAATTAGAATAATTTTCTTAATCTAACGGTCTGACTTTCATGACACTAACTTGAGAATTCACTGTTTTATAAGCAGTTAAAAAAATGAATTTTTAATATTCGTCAAAATTATCATAAAAAAGCATGTTTTTTAGTGTTTATGAAGAATCAGCTTACATAATATCTATAGAAGTTAATAATGGTAAATTAGAATCATTTTCTTAATAAAGTGGTCCAGGTTTCAAGAGATTAACTTGAGAATTGTTTATTTTATAAACAGTTAAAAAAATGAATTTTTAATATTCGTCAAAATTATAATATAAAATCATGTTTTATAGCATTATTGAAGTATCAGCTTAAATGAAATGTATGCTAGTTTTTAATGGTAAATTAGAATCAATTTCTTAAAAAAGTGGTCCAGGTTTCAAGAGATTAACATGAGAATTGTGTGTTTTATAAACAGTTAAAAAAATGAATTTTTAATATTCGTCAAAATAATCATATAAAAACATGTTTTATAGTGTTTATAAAGCATCAGCTTAAATGAAATGTATGCTAGTTTTTAATGGTAAATTAGAATCATTTTCTTAATAAAGTGGTCCAGGTTTCAAGAGATTAACATGAGAATTGTGTGTTTTATAAACAGTTAAAAAAATGAATTTTTAATATTCGTCAAAATTATCATAAAAAAGCATGTTTTTTAGTGTTTATGAAGAATTAGCTTACATAATATCTATAGAAGTTAATAATGGTAAATTAGAATCATTTTCTTAATAAAGTGGTCCAGGTTTCAAGAGATTAACTTGAGAATTGTTTATTTTATAAACAGTTAAAAAAATGAATTTTTAATATTCGTCAAAATTATCATATAAAATCATGTTTTATAGCGTTATTGAAGTATCAGCTTAAATGAAATGTATGCTAGTTAATAATGGTAAATTAGAATAATTTTCTTAATCTAATGGTCTGACTTTCATGACACTAACTTGAGAATTCACTGTTTTATAAGCAGTTAAAAATATGAATTTAAAATATGAGTCAAAATTATCATATAAAAACATGTTTTATAGTGTTTATGAAGTATCAGCTTATATGATATATATTGAAGTTGGTAATGTTAAATAAGAATCATATACTTAATCTAATGGTCTGGATTTCATGACACTAACTTTTTGTTACACTACTATTAATTGACTATCAATTATATTCAATATCCATTACTCGTACTATGCATAAAACTATTATTATTATCAGGATCGTCCAGTCCATTTTCAACGTAGGATGTTGAAACTTTCCCATGTGGTAGAAATGGTAATTCATGTTTCAATATGTCCTGAGTATATCTGGTGTACAGCCATCTAAAAAAAAATAGTAAGTTAAATATGTATAATGGTTGGAGGACAAAATGTCACTACTAGATACCATAAGGAGAACGACAATTTTTATATAACAACTAGTACGTGGACAACACTGAGTAATTCAGAAAAGGAAACTATCAAAACATAAACTAACAGACAAACTTCATTTCTATACAAAATACATGAAAGGAATTTACAATTGAAACTTAAATACAAAAACGAATGTAGAACTGCAAAACATAGATAACAGATGATAATAAATAATAATTATGATAAGCCATAAAAGACAGTACAAATGTACCAGAATGGTTTGAAGAAGGAATTCAAATGTATTATGAGTGTAACTAAAGAATACATTTGTACAACAACTGAAAATCGCTCCTTTACAATACGAAAAAATGTTAAGTTGTATTATTCGTCAAAATTAACTTATAAAATCATATTTTATAGTTTTTATGAAGTAAAAATATCAGGTAAAATGAAAAAAATGAAAGTTAAAAATTATAAATTAGAATCATTTTCTTGATCTAGTAGTCAAGGATCAAGACAGTTACTTGTGTTAACTTCGGGCATAAAATATGAACAATTCGTTTATAATATCAAAAATCTTAATTAGTAAATAACGAGTAGACTCAAAATCTAAGTAAAAACAACGACCCGTTACGATACACAGCAGTACGGTGAACGCCACACAACTATCTAGTTTCTTTCTGAGGCGATTCGGCCGGCGGATGTCGTCCCTACTACGGCGACGCTCACGCCCTCTGTTGGTGTATACATTTAATATTTGACTGTTTTATAAGCAGATTAAAATAGGAATTCATAATATTTCTCAAACTTATCATATAAAAACATGTGTTATAGTATTTATGAAGAATCAGCTAACATAATATCTATAGAAGTTAATAATAGTAAATTAGAATCATTTTCTTAATATAGTGGTCAAGGTTTCAAGAGATTAACTTGAGAATTGAGTGTTTTATAAACAGTTAAAAAATTGAATTTTTAATATTCGTCAAAATTATCATACAAAATCATGTTTTATAGTGATTATGAAGAATCAGCTAACATAATATCTATAGACGTTAATAATAGTAAAAAAGAATCATTTACTTAATATAATGGTCTGGATTTCAAGACACTAACTTAAGAATTGAGTGTTTTATAAGCAGATAATAATTTGAATTTTTAATATTCGTAAAGATTATCATATAAAATAATGTTTTATAGTGTTTATGAAGATTCAGCATACATAATATCTATAGAAGGTAATAATAGTAAATTAGAATCATTTTCTTAATATAGTGGTCCAGGTTTCAAGAGATTAACTTGAGAATTGTGTGTTTTATAAACAGTTAAAAAAATGAATTTTTAGTATTCGTCAAAATTATCATATAAAATAATGTTTTATAGTGTTTATGAAGATTCAGCATACATAATATCTATAGAAGGTAATAATAGTAAATTAGAATCATTTTCTTAATATAGTGGTCCAGGTTTCAAGAGATTAACTTGAGAATTGTGTGTTTTATAAGCAGATAATAATATGAATTTAAAATTCGAGTCAAAATAATCATATAAAAACATGTCTTATAGTGTTTATGAAGCATCAGCTCAAATGAAATGTATGCAAGTTAATAATGGTAACTCTTATGAATGAAAATTACAAGTCAAAGGTGTTAACTAAAATTTTATTCAGATTATTAACGAATCTCAATTGTTTCACTGCCATTAATTTACTATCAATTATATTCAATAACCCTTACACGCACATTACATAAACCCAATATTATTAGCAGTATCTTCTAGTCCATTTTCAGCATAGGATGTTGATACTTTCTTAAGTGGTAGAAATGTGAATTCATGTTTCTGCATGCCTTGAGTGATCTGACATACGTCAATCTGAAAAATTGTAGTAAGTTAATAATGTATAATTGTTAAAGAATAACTTGAGAATTTAGTATTTTATAGGCAGTTAAAAATATGAATATAAAATACGAGTCAAAATAATCATATTAAAACATGTCTTATAGTGTTTATGAAGCATCAGCTTAAATGAAATGTATGCAAATTAATAATGGTAAATTAGAATCATTTTCTTAATATAGTGGTCCAGGTTTCAAGAGATTAACTTGAGAATTGAGTGTTTTATAAACAGTTAAAAAAATGAATTTTTAATATTCGTCAAAATTATCATATAAAATCATGTTTTATAGCGTTATTGAATTATCAGCTTAAATGAAATGTATGCTAGTTAATAATGGTAAATTAGAATAATTTTCTTAATCTAACGGTCTGACTTTCATGACACTAACTTGAGAATTCACTGTTTTATAAGCAGTTAAAAAAATGAATTTTTAATATTCGTCAAAATTATCATAAAAAAGCATGTTTTTTAGTGTTTATGAAGAATCAGCTTACATAATATCTATAGAAGTTAATAATGGTAAATTAGAATCATTTTCTTAATAAAGTGGTTCAGGTTTCAAGAGATTAACTTGAGAATTGTTTATTTTATAAACAGTTAAAAAAATGAATTTTTAATATTCGTCAAAATTATAATATAAAATCATGTTTTATAGCATTATTGAAGTATCAGCTTAAATGAAATGTATGCTAGTTTTTAATGGTAAATTAGAATCAATTTCTTAAAAAAGTGGTCCAGGTTTCAAGAGATTAACATGAGAATTGTGTGTTTTATAAACAGTTAAAAAAATGAATTTTTAATATTCGTCAAAATAATCATATAAAAACATGTTTTATAGTGTTTATAAAGCATCAGCTTAAATGAAATGTATGCAAATTATTAATTTTAAATTAGAATCATTTTCTTAATATAGTGGTCCAGGTTTCAAGATATTAACATGAGAATTGTGTGTTTTATAAACAGTTAAAGAAATGAATTTTTAATATTCGTCAAAATTATCATATAAAATCATGTTTTATAGCATTATTGAAGTATCAGCTTGAATGAAATGTATGCTAGTTTTTAATGGTAAATTAGAATCATTTTCTTAATAAAGTGGTCCAGGTTTCAAGAGATTAACATGAGAATTGTGTGTTTTATAAACAGTTAAAAAAATGAATTTTTAATATTCGTCAAAATTATCATAAAAAAGCATGTTTTTTAGTGTTTATGAAGAATTAGCTTACATAATATCTATAGAAGTTAATAATGGTAAATTAGAATCATTTTCTTAATAAAGTGGTCCAGGTTTCAAGAGATTAACTTGAGAATTGTTTATTTTATAAACAGTTAAAAAAATGAATTTTTAATATTCGTCAAAATAATCATATAAAAACATGTTTTATAGTGTTTATAAAGCATCAGCTTAAATGAAATGTATGCTAGTTTTTAATGGTAAATTAGAATCATTTTCTTAATAAAGTGGTCCAGGTTTCAAGAGATTAACATGAGAATTGTGTGTTTTATAAACAGTTAAAAAAATGAATTTTTAATATTCGTCAAAATTATCATAAAAAAGCATGTTTTTTAGTGTTTATGAAGAATTAGCTTACATAATATCTATAGAAGTTAATAATGGTAAATTAGAATCATTTTCTTAATAAAGTGGTCCAGGTTTCAAGAGATTAACTTGAGAATTGTTTATTTTATAAACAGTTAAAAAAATGAATTTTTAATATTCGTCAAAATTATCATATAAAATCATGTTTTATAGCGTTATTGAAGTATCAGCTTAAATGAAATGTATGCTAGTTAATAAAGGTAAATTAGAATAATTTTCTTAATCTAATGGTCTGACTTTCATGACACTAACTTGAGAATTCACTGTTTTATAAGCAGTTAAAAATATGAATTTAAAATATGAGTCAAAATTATCATATAAAAACATGTTTTATAGTGTTTATGAAGTATCAGCTTATATGATATATATTGAAGTTGGTAATGTTAAATAAGAATCATATACTTAATCTAATGGTCTGGATTTCATGACACTAACTTTTTGTTACACTACTATTAATTGACTATCAATTATATTCAATATCCATTACTCGTACTATGCATAAAACTATTATTATTATCAGGATCGTCCAGTCCATTTTCAACGTAGGATGTTGAAACTTTCCCATGTGGTAGAAATGGTAATTCATGTTTCAATATGTCCTGAGTATATCTGGTGTACAGCCATCTAAAAAAAAATAGTAAGTTAAATATGTATAATGGTTGGAGGACAAAATGTCACTACTAGATACCATAAGGAGAACGACAATTTTTATATAACAACTAGTACGTGGACAACACTGAGTAATTCAGAAAAGGAAACTATCAAAACATAAACTAACAGACAAACTTCATTTCTATACAAAATACATGAAAGGAATTTACAATTGAAACTTAAATACAAAAACGAATGTAGAACTGCAAAACATAGATAACAGATGATAATAAATAATAATTATGATAAGCCATAAAAGACAGTACAAATGTACCAGAATGGTTTGAAGAAGGAATTCAAATGTATTATGAGTGTAACTAAAGAATACATTTGTACAACAACTGAAAATCGCTCCTTTACAATACGAAAAAATGTTAAGTTGTATTATTCGTCAAAATTAACTTATAAAATCATATTTTATAGTTTTTATGAAGTAAAAATATCAGGTAAAATGAAAAAAATGAAAGTTAAAAATTATAAATTAGAATCATTTTCTTGATCTAGTAGTCAAGGATCAAGACAGTTACTTGTGTTAACTTCGGGCATAAAATATGAACAATTCGTTTATAATATCAAAAATCTTAATTAGTAAATAACGAGTAGACTCAAAATCTAAGTAAAAACAACGACCCGTTACGATACACAGCAGTACGGTGAACGCCACACAACTATCTAGTTTCTTTCTGAGGCGATTCGGCCGGCGGATGTCGTCCCTACTACGGCGACGCTCACGCCCTCTGTTGGTGTATACATTTAATATTTGACTGTTTTATAAGCAGATTAAAATAGGAATTCATAATATTTCTCAAACTTATCATATAAAAACATGTGTTATAGTATTTATGAAGAATCAGCTAACATAATATCTATAGAAGTTAATAATAGTAAATTAGAATCATTTTCTTAATATAGTGGTCAAGGTTTCAAGAGATTAACTTGAGAATTGAGTGTTTTATAAACAGTTAAAAAATTGAATTTTTAATATTCGTCAAAATTATCATACAAAATCATGTTTTATAGTGATTATGAAGAATCAGCTAACATAATATCTATAGACGTTAATAATAGTAAAAAAGAATCATTTACTTAATATAATGGTCTGGATTTCAAGACACTAACTTAAGAATTGAGTGTTTTATAAGCAGATAATAATTTGAATTTTTAATATTCGTAAAGATTATCATATAAAATAATGTTTTATAGTGTTTATGAAGATTCAGCATACATAATATCTATAGAAGGTAATAATAGTAAATTAGAATCATTTTCTTAATATAGTGGTCCAGGTTTCAAGAGATTAACTTGAGAATTGTGTGTTTTATAAACAGTTAAAAAAATGAATTTTTAGTATTCGTCAAAATTATCATATAAAATAATGTTTTATAGTGTTTATGAAGATTCAGCATACATAATATCTATAGAAGGTAATAATAGTAAATTAGAATCATTTTCTTAATATAGTGGTCCAGGTTTCAAGAGATTAACTTGAGAATTGTGTGTTTTATAAGCAGATAATAATATGAATTTAAAATTCGAGTCAAAATAATCATATAAAAACATGTCTTATAGTGTTTATGAAGCATCAGCTCAAATGAAATGTATGCAAGTTAATAATGGTAACTCTTATGAATGAAAATTACAAGTCAAAGGTGTTAACTAAAATTTTATTCAGATTATTAACGAATCTCAATTGTTTCACTGCCATTAATTTACTATCAATTATATTCAATAACCCTTACACGCACATTACATAAACCCAATATTATTAGCAGTATCTTCTAGTCCATTTTCAGCATAGGATGTTGATACTTTCTTAAGTGGTAGAAATGTGAATTCATGTTTCTGCATGCCTTGAGTGATCTGACATACGTCAATCTGAAAAATTGTAGTAAGTTAATAATGTATAATTGTTAAAGAATAACTTGAGAATTTAGTATTTTATAGGCAGTTAAAAATATGAATATAAAATACGAGTCAAAATAATCATATTAAAACATGTCTTATAGTGTTTATGAAGCATCAGCTTAAATGAAATGTATGCAAATTAATAATGGTAAATTAGAATCATTTTCTTAATATAGTGGTCCAGGTTTCAAGAGATTAACTTGAGAATTGAGTGTTTTATAAACAGTTAAAAAAATGAATTTTTAATATTCATCAAAATTATCATATAAAATCATGTTTTATAGCGTTATTGAATTATCAGCTTAAATGAAATGTATGCTAGTTAATAATGGTAAATTAGAATAATTTTCTTAATCTAACGGTCTGACTTTCATGACACTAACTTGAGAATTCACTGTTTTATAAGCAGTTAAAAAAATGAATTTTTAATATTCGTCAAAATTATCATAAAAAAGCATGTTTTTTAGTGTTTATGAAGAATCAGCTTACATAATATCTATAGAAGTTAATAATGGTAAATTAGAATCATTTTCTTAATAAAGTGGTTCAGGTTTCAAGAGATTAACTTGAGAATTGTTTATTTTATAAACAGTTAAAAAAATGAATTTTTAATATTCGTCAAAATTATAATATAAAATCATGTTTTATAGCATTATTGAAGTATCAGCTTAAATGAAATGTATGCTAGTTTTTAATGGTAAATTAGAATCAATTTCTTAAAAAAGTGGTCCAGGTTTCAAGAGATTAACATGAGAATTGTGTGTTTTATAAACAGTTAAAAAAATGAATTTTTAATATTCGTCAAAATAATCATATAAAAACATGTTTTATAGTGTTTATAAAGCATCAGCTTAAATGAAATGTATGCAAATTATTAATTTTAAATTAGAATCATTTTCTTAATATAGTGGTCCAGGTTTCAAGATATTAACATGAGAATTGTGTGTTTTATAAACAGTTAAAGAAATGAATTTTTAATATTCGTCAAAATTATCATATAAAATCATGTTTTATAGCATTATTGAAGTATCAGCTTGAATGAAATGTATGCTAGTTTTTAATGGTAAATTAGAATCATTTTCTTAATAAAGTGGTCCAGGTTTCAAGAGATTAACATGAGAATTGTGTGTTTTATAAACAGTTAAAAAAATGAATTTTTAATATTCGTCAAAATTATCATAAAAAAGCATGTTTTTTAGTGTTTATGAAGAATTAGCTTACATAATATCTATAGAAGTTAATAATGGTAAATTAGAATCATTTTCTTAATAAAGTGGTCCAGGTTTCAAGAGATTAACTTGAGAATTGTTTATTTTATAAACAGTTAAAAAAATGAATTTTTAATATTCGTCAAAATTATCATATAAAATCATGTTTTATAGCGTTATTGAAGTATCAGCTTAAATGAAATGTATGCTAGTTAATAAAGGTAAATTAGAATAATTTTCTTAATCTAATGGTCTGACTTTCATGACACTAACTTGAGAATTCACTGTTTTATAAGCAGTTAAAAATATGAATTTAAAATATGAGTCAAAATTATCATATAAAAACATGTTTTATAGTGTTTATGAAGTATCAGCTTATATGATATATATTGAAGTTGGTAATGTTAAATAAGAATCATATACTTAATCTAATGGTCTGGATTTCATGACACTAACTTTTTGTTACACTACTATTAATTGACTATCAATTATATTCAATATCCATTACTCGTACTATGCATAAAACTATTATTATTATCAGGATCGTCCAGTCCATTTTCAACGTAGGATGTTGAAACTTTCCCATGTGGTAGAAATGGTAATTCATGTTTCAATATGTCCTGAGTATATCTGGTGTACAGCCATCTAAAAAAAAATAGTAAGTTAAATATGTATAATGGTTGGAGGACAAAATGTCACTACTAGATACCATAAGGAGAACGACAATTTTTATATAACAACTAGTACGTGGACAACACTGAGTAATTCAGAAAAGGAAACTATCAAAACATAAACTAACAGACAAACTTCATTTCTATACAAAATACATGAAAGGAATTTACAATTGAAACTTAAATACAAAAACGAATGTAGAACTGCAAAACATAGATAACAGATGATAATAAATAATAATTATGATAAGCCATAAAAGACAGTACAAATGTACCAGAATGGTTTGAAGAAGGAATTCAAATGTATTATGAGTGTAACTAAAGAATACATTTGTACAACAACTGAAAATCGCTCCTTTACAATACGAAAAAATGTTAAGTTGTATTATTCGTCAAAATTAACTTATAAAATCATATTTTATAGTTTTTATGAAGTAAAAATATCAGGTAAAATGAAAAAAATGAAAGTTAAAAATTATAAATTAGAATCATTTTCTTGATCTAGTAGTCAAGGATCAAGACAGTTACTTGTGTTAACTTCGGGCATAAAATATGAACAATTCGTTTATAATATCAAAAATCTTAATTAGTAAATAACGAGTAGACTCAAAATCTAAGTAAAAACAACGACCCGTTACGATACACAGCAGTACGGTGAACGCCACACAACTATCTAGTTTCTTTCTGAGGCGATTCGGCCGGCGGATGTCGTCCCTACTACGGCGACGCTCACGCCCTCTGTTGGTGTATACATTTAATATTTGACTGTTTTATAAGCAGATTAAAATAGGAATTCATAATATTTCTCAAACTTATCATATAAAAACATGTGTTATAGTATTTATGAAGAATCAGCTAACATAATATCTATAGAAGTTAATAATAGTAAATTAGAATCATTTTCTTAATATAGTGGTCAAGGTTTCAAGAGATTAACTTGAGAATTGAGTGTTTTATAAACAGTTAAAAAATTGAATTTTTAATATTCGTCAAAATTATCATACAAAATCATGTTTTATAGTGATTATGAAGAATCAGCTAACATAATATCTATAGACGTTAATAATAGTAAAAAAGAATCATTTACTTAATATAATGGTCTGGATTTCAAGACACTAACTTAAGAATTGAGTGTTTTATAAGCAGATAATAATTTGAATTTTTAATATTCGTAAAGATTATCATATAAAATAATGTTTTATAGTGTTTATGAAGATTCAGCATACATAATATCTATAGAAGGTAATAATAGTAAATTAGAATCATTTTCTTAATATAGTGGTCCAGGTTTCAAGAGATTAACTTGAGAATTGTGTGTTTTATAAACAGTTAAAAAAATGAATTTTTAGTATTCGTCAAAATTATCATATCAAATAATGTTTTATAGTGTTTATGAAGATTCAGCATACATAATATCTATAGAAGGTAATAATAGTAAATTAGAATCATTTTCTTAATATAGTGGTCCAGGTTTCAAGAGATTAACTTGAGAATTGTGTGTTTTATAAGCAGATAATAATATGAATTTAAAATTCGAGTCAAAATAATCATATAAAAACATGTCTTATAGTGTTTATGAAGCATCAGCTCAAATGAAATGTATGCAAGTTAATAATGGTAACTCTTATGAATGAAAATTACAAGTCAAAGGTGTTAACTAAAATTTTATTCAGATTATTAACGAATCTCAATTGTTTCACTGCCATTAATTTACTATCAATTATATTCAATAACCCTTACACGCACATTACATAAACCCAATATTATTAGCAGTATCTTCTAGTCCATTTTCAGCATAGGATGTTGATACTTTCTTAAGTGGTAGAAATGTGAATTCATGTTTCTGCATGCCTTGAGTGATCTGACATACGTCAATCTGAAAAATTGTAGTAAGTTAATAATGTATAATTGTTAAAGAATAACTTGAGAATTTAGTATTTTATAGGCAGTTAAAAATATGAATATAAAATACGAGTCAAAATAATCATATTAAAACATGTCTTATAGTGTTTATGAAGCATCAGCTTAAATGAAATGTATGCAAATTAATAATGGTAAATTAGAATCATTTTCTTAATATAGTGGTCCAGGTTTCAAGAGATTAACTTGAGAATTGAGTGTTTTATAAACAGTTAAAAAAATGAATTTTTAATATTCGTCAAAATTATCATATAAAATCATGTTTTATAGCGTTATTGAATTATCAGCTTAAATGAAATGTATGCTAGTTAATAATGGTAAATTAGAATAATTTTCTTAATCTAACGGTCTGACTTTCATGACACTAACTTGAGAATTCACTGTTTTATAAGCAGTTAAAAAAATGAATTTTTAATATTCGTCAAAATTATCATAAAAAAGCATGTTTTTTAGTGTTTATGAAGAATCAGCTTACATAATATCTATAGAAGTTAATAATGGTAAATTAGAATCATTTTCTTAATAAAGTGGTCCAGGTTTCAAGAGATTAACTTGAGAATTGTTTATTTTATAAACAGTTAAAAAAATGAATTTTTAATATTCGTCAAAATTATAATATAAAATCATGTTTTATAGCATTATTGAAGTATCAGCTTAAATGAAATGTATGCTAGTTTTTAATGGTAAATTAGAATCAATTTCTTAAAAAAGTGGTCCAGGTTTCAAGAGATTAACATGAGAATTGTGTGTTTTATAAACAGTTAAAAAAATGAATTTTTAATATTCGTCAAAATAATCATATAAAAACATGTTTTATAGTGTTTATAAAGCATCAGCTTAAATGAAATGTATGCTAGTTTTTAATGGTAAATTAGAATCATTTTCTTAATAAAGTGGTCCAGGTTTCAAGAGATTAACATGAGAATTGTGTGTTTTATAAACAGTTAAAAAAATGAATTTTTAATATTCGTCAAAATTATCATAAAAAAGCATGTTTTTTAGTGTTTATGAAGAATTAGCTTACATAATATCTATAGAAGTTAATAATGGTAAATTAGAATCATTTTCTTAATAAAGTGGTCCAGGTTTCAAGAGATTAACTTGAGAATTGTTTATTTTATAAACAGTTAAAAAAATGAATTTTTAATATTCGTCAAAATTATCATATAAAATCATGTTTTATAGCGTTATTGAAGTATCAGCTTAAATGAAATGTATGCTAGTTAATAAAGGTAAATTAGAATAATTTTCTTAATCTAATGGTCTGACTTTCATGACACTAACTTGAGAATTCACTGTTTTATAAGCAGTTAAAAATATGAATTTAAAATATGAGTCAAAATTATCATATAAAAACATGTTTTATAGTGTTTATGAAGTATCAGCTTATATGATATATATTGAAGTTGGTAATGTTAAATAAGAATCATATACTTAATCTAATGGTCTGGATTTCATGACACTAACTTTTTGTTACACTACTATTAATTGACTATCAATTATATTCAATATCCATTACTCGTACTATGCATAAAACTATTATTATTATCAGGATCGTCCAGTCCATTTTCAACGTAGGATGTTGAAACTTTCCCATGTGGTAGAAATGGTAATTCATGTTTCAATATGTCCTGAGTATATCTGGTGTACAGCCATCTAAAAAAAAATAGTAAGTTAAATATGTATAATGGTTGGAGGACAAAATGTCACTACTAGATACCATAAGGAGAACGACAATTTTTATATAACAACTAGTACGTGGACAACACTGAGTAATTCAGAAAAGGAAACTATCAAAACATAAACTAACAGACAAACTTCATTTCTATACAAAATACATGAAAGGAATTTACAATTGAAACTTAAATACAAAAACGAATGTAGAACTGCAAAACATAGATAACAGATGATAATAAATAATAATTATGATAAGCCATAAAAGACAGTACAAATGTACCAGAATGGTTTGAAGAAGGAATTCAAATGTATTATGAGTGTAACTAAAGAATACATTTGTACAACAACTGAAAATCGCTCCTTTACAATACGAAAAAATGTTAAGTTGTATTATTCGTCAAAATTAACTTATAAAATCATATTTTATAGTTTTTATGAAGTAAAAATATCAGGTAAAATGAAAAAAATGAAAGTTAAAAATTATAAATTAGAATCATTTTCTTGATCTAGTAGTCAAGGATCAAGACAGTTACTTGTGTTAACTTCGGGCATAAAATATGAACAATTCGTTTATAATATCAAAAATCTTAATTAGTAAATAACGAGTAGACTCAAAATCTAAGTAAAAACAACGACCCGTTACGATACACAGCAGTACGGTGAACGCCACACAACTATCTAGTTTCTTTCTGAGGCGATTCGGCCGGCGGATGTCGTCCCTACTACGGCGACGCTCACGCCCTCTGTTGGTGTATACATTTAATATTTGACTGTTTTATAAGCAGATTAAAATAGGAATTCATAATATTTCTCAAACTTATCATATAAAAACATGTGTTATAGTATTTATGAAGAATCAGCTAACATAATATCTATAGAAGTTAATAATAGTAAATTAGAATCATTTTCTTAATATAGTGGTCAAGGTTTCAAGAGATTAACTTGAGAATTGAGTGTTTTATAAACAGTTAAAAAATTGAATTTTTAATATTCGTCAAAATTATCATACAAAATCATGTTTTATAGTGATTATGAAGAATCAGCTAACATAATATCTATAGACGTTAATAATAGTAAAAAAGAATCATTTACTTAATATAATGGTCTGGATTTCAAGACACTAACTTAAGAATTGAGTGTTTTATAAGCAGATAATAATTTGAATTTTTAATATTCGTAAAGATTATCATATAAAATAATGTTTTATAGTGTTTATGAAGATTCAGCATACATAATATCTATAGAAGGTAATAATAGTAAATTAGAATCATTTTCTTAATATAGTGGTCCAGGTTTCAAGAGATTAACTTGAGAATTGTGTGTTTTATAAACAGTTAAAAAAATGAATTTTTAGTATTCGTCAAAATTATCATATAAAATAATGTTTTATAGTGTTTATGAAGATTCAGCATACATAATATCTATAGAAGGTAATAATAGTAAATTAGAATCATTTTCTTAATATAGTGGTCCAGGTTTCAAGAGATTAACTTGAGAATTGTGTGTTTTATAAGCAGATAATAATATGAATTTAAAATTCGAGTCAAAATAATCATATAAAAACATGTCTTATAGTGTTTATGAAGCATCAGCTCAAATGAAATGTATGCAAGTTAATAATGGTAACTCTTATGAATGAAAATTACAAGTCAAAGGTGTTAACTAAAATTTTATTCAGATTATTAACGAATCTCAATTGTTTCACTGCCATTAATTTACTATCAATTATATTCAATAACCCTTACACGCACATTACATAAACCCAATATTATTAGCAGTATCTTCTAGTCCATTTTCAGCATAGGATGTTGATACTTTCTTAAGTGGTAGAAATGTGAATTCATGTTTCTGCATGCCTTGAGTGATCTGACATACGTCAATCTGAAAAATTGTAGTAAGTTAATAATATATAATTGTTAAAGAATAACTTGAGAATTTAGTATTTTATAGGCAGTTAAAAATATGAATATAAAATACGAGTCAAAATAATCATATTAAAACATGTCTTATAGTGTTTATGAAGCATCAGCTTAAATGAAATGTATGCAAATTAATAATGGTAAATTAGAATCATTTTCTTAATATAGTGGTCCAGGTTTCAAGAGATTAACTTGAGAATTGAGTGTTTTATAAACAGTTAAAAAAATGAATTTTTAATATTCGTCAAAATTATCATATAAAATCATGTTTTATAGCGTTATTGAATTATCAGCTTAAATGAAATGTATGCTAGTTAATAATGGTAAATTAGAATAATTTTCTTAATCTAACGGTCTGACTTTCATGACACTAACTTGAGAATTCACTGTTTTATAAGCAGTTAAAAAAATGAATTTTTAATATTCGTCAAAATTATCATAAAAAAGCATGTTTTTTAGTGTTTATGAAGAATCAGCTTACATAATATCTATAGAAGTTAATAATGGTAAATTAGAATCATTTTCTTAATAAAGTGGTCCAGGTTTCAAGAGATTAACTTGAGAATTGTTTATTTTATAAACAGTTAAAAAAATGAATTTTTAATATTCGTCAAAATTATAATATAAAATCATGTTTTATAGCATTATTGAAGTATCAGCTTAAATGAAATGTATGCTAGTTTTTAATGGTAAATTAGAATCAATTTCTTAAAAAAGTGGTCCAGGTTTCAAGAGATTAACATGAGAATTGTGTGTTTTATAAACAGTTAAAAAAATGAATTTTTAATATTCGTCAAAATAATCATATAAAAACATGTTTTATAGTGTTTATAAAGCATCAGCTTAAATGAAATGTATGCTAGTTTTTAATGGTAAATTAGAATCATTTTCTTAATAAAGTGGTCCAGGTTTCAAGAGATTAACATGAGAATTGTGTGTTTTATAAACAGTTAAAAAAATGAATTTTTAATATTCGTCAAAATTATCATAAAAAAGCATGTTTTTTAGTGTTTATGAAGAATTAGCTTACATAATATCTATAGAAGTTAATAATGGTAAATTAGAATCATTTTCTTAATAAAGTGGTCCAGGTTTCAAGAGATTAACTTGAGAATTGTTTATTTTATAAACAGTTAAAAAAATGAATTTTTAATATTCGTCAAAATTATCATATAAAATCATGTTTTATAGCGTTATTGAAGTATCAGCTTAAATGAAATGTATGCTAGTTAATAAAGGTAAATTAGAATAATTTTCTTAATCTAATGGTCTGACTTTCATGACACTAACTTGAGAATTCACTGTTTTATAAGCAGTTAAAAATATGAATTTAAAATATGAGTCAAAATTATCATATAAAAACATGTTTTATAGTGTTTATGAAGTATCAGCTTATATGATATATATTGAAGTTGGTAATGTTAAATAAGAATCATATACTTAATCTAATGGTCTGGATTTCATGACACTAACTTTTTGTTACACTACTATTAATTGACTATCAATTATATTCAATATCCATTACTCGTACTATGCATAAAACTATTATTATTATCAGGATCGTCCAGTCCATTTTCAACGTAGGATGTTGAAACTTTCCCATGTGGTAGAAATGGTAATTCATGTTTCAATATGTCCTGAGTATATCTGGTGTACAGCCATCTAAAAAAAAATAGTAAGTTAAATATGTATAATGGTTGGAGGACAAAATGTCACTACTAGATACCATAAGGAGAACGACAATTTTTATATAACAACTAGTACGTGGACAACACTGAGTAATTCAGAAAAGGAAACTATCAAAACATAAACTAACAGACAAACTTCATTTCTATACAAAATACATGAAAGGAATTTACAATTGAAACTTAAATACAAAAACGAATGTAGAACTGCAAAACATAGATAACAGATGATAATAAATAATAATTATGATAAGCCATAAAAGACAGTACAAATGTACCAGAATGGTTTGAAGAAGGAATTCAAATGTATTATGAGTGTAACTAAAGAATACATTTGTACAACAACTGAAAATCGCTCCTTTACAATACGAAAAAATGTTAAGTTGTATTATTCGTCAAAATTAACTTATAAAATCATATTTTATAGTTTTTATGAAGTAAAAATATCAGGTAAAATGAAAAAAATGAAAGTTAAAAATTATAAATTAGAATCATTTTCTTGATCTAGTAGTCAAGGATCAAGACAGTTACTTGTGTTAACTTCGGGCATAAAATATGAACAATTCGTTTATAATATCAAAAATCTTAATTAGTAAATAACGAGTAGACTCAAAATCTAAGTAAAAACAACGACCCGTTACGATACACAGCAGTACGGTGAACGCCACACAACTATCTAGTTTCTTTCTGAGGCGATTCGGCCGGCGGATGTCGTCCCTACTACGGCGACGCTCACGCCCTCTGTTGGTGTATACATTTAATATTTGACTGTTTTATAAGCAGATTAAAATAGGAATTCATAATATTTCTCAAACTTATCATATAAAAACATGTGTTATAGTATTTATGAAGAATCAGCTAACATAATATCTATAGAAGTTAATAATAGTAAATTAGAATCATTTTCTTAATATAGTGGTCAAGGTTTCAAGAGATTAACTTGAGAATTGAGTGTTTTATAAACAGTTAAAAAATTGAATTTTTAATATTCGTCAAAATTATCATACAAAATCATGTTTTATAGTGATTATGAAGAATCAGCTAACATAATATCTATAGACGTTAATAATAGTAAAAAAGAATCATTTACTTAATATAATGGTCTGGATTTCAAGACACTAACTTAAGAATTGAGTGTTTTATAAGCAGATAATAATTTGAATTTTTAATATTCGTAAAGATTATCATATAAAATAATGTTTTATAGTGTTTATGAAGATTCAGCATACATAATATCTATAGAAGGTAATAATAGTAAATTAGAATCATTTTCTTAATATAGTGGTCCAGGTTTCAAGAGATTAACTTGAGAATTGTGTGTTTTATAAACAGTTAAAAAAATGAATTTTTAGTATTCGTCAAAATTATCATATAAAATAATGTTTTATAGTGTTTATGAAGATTCAGCATACATAATATCTATAGAAGGTAATAATAGTAAATTAGAATCATTTTCTTAATATAGTGGTCCAGGTTTCAAGAGATTAACTTGAGAATTGTGTGTTTTATAAGCAGATAATAATATGAATTTAAAATTCGAGTCAAAATAATCATATAAAAACATGTCTTATAGTGTTTATGAAGCATCAGCTCAAATGATTATGCAAGTTAATAATGGTAACTCTTATGAATGAAAAATTACAAGTCAAAGGTGTTAACTAAAATTTTATTCAGATTATTAACGAATCTCAATTGTTTCACTGCCATTAATTTACTATCAATTATATTCAATAACCCTTACACGCACATTACATAAACCCAATATTATTAGCAGTATCTTCTAGTCCATTTTCAGCATAGGATGTTGATACTTTCTTAAGTGGTAGAAATGTGAATTCATGTTTCTGCATGCCTTGAGTGATCTGACATACGTCAATCTGAAAAATTGTAGTAAGTTAATAATGTATAATTGTTAAAGAATAACTTGAGAATTTAGTATTTTATAGGCAGTTAAAAATATGAATATAATAAATACGAGTCAAAATAATCATATTAAAACATGTCTTATAGTGTTTATGAAGCATCAGCTTAAATGAAATGTATGCAAATTAATAATGGTAAATTAGAATCATTTTCTTAATATAGTGGTCCAGGTTTCAAGAGATTAACTTGAGAATTGAGTGTTTTATAAACAGTTAAAAAAATGAATTTTTAATATTCGTCAAAATTATCATATAAAATCATGTTTTATAGCGTTATTGAATTATCAGCTTAAATGAAATGTATGCTAGTTAATAATGGTAAATTAGAATAATTTTCTTAATCTAACGGTCTGACTTTCATGACACTAACTTGAGAATTCACTGTTTTATAAGCAGTTAAAAAAATGAATTTTTAATATTCGTCAAAATTATCATAAAAAAGCATGTTTTTTAGTGTTTATGAAGAATCAGCTTACATAATATCTATAGAAGTTAATAATGGTAAATTAGAATCATTTTCTTAATAAAGTGGTCCAGGTTTCAAGAGATTAACTTGAGAATTGTTTATTTTATAAACAGTTAAAAAAATGAATTTTTAATATTCGTCAAAATTATAATATAAAATCATGTTTTATAGCATTATTGAAGTATCAGCTTAAATGAAATGTATGCTAGTTTTTAATGGTAAATTAGAATCAATTTCTTAAAAAAGTGGTCCAGGTTTCAAGAGATTAACATGAGAATTGTGTGTTTTATAAACAGTTAAAAAAATGAATTTTTAATATTCGTCAAAATAATCATATAAAAACATGTTTTATAGTGTTTATAAAGCATCAGCTTAAATGAAATGTATGCAAATTATTAATTTTAAATTAGAATCATTTTCTTAATATAGTGGTCCAGGTTTCAAGATATTAACATGAGAATTGTGTGTTTTATAAACAGTTAAAGAAATGAATTTTTAATATTCGTCAAAATTATCATATAAAATCATGTTTTATAGCATTATTGAAGTATCAGCTTGAATGAAATGTATGCTAGTTTTTAATGGTAAATAAGAATCATTTTCTTAATAAAGTGGTCCAGGTTTCAAGAGATTAACATGAGAATTGTGTGTTTTATAAACAGTTAAAAAAATGAATTTTTAATATTCGTCAAAATTATCATAAAAAAGCATGTTTTTTAGTGTTTATGAAGAATTAGCTTACATAATATCTATAGAAGTTAATAATGGTAAATTAGAATCATTTTCTTAATAAAGTGGTCCAGGTTTCAAGAGATTAACTTGAGAATTGTTTATTTTATAAACAGTTAAAAAAATGAATTTTTAATATTCGTCAAAATTATCATATAAAATCATGTTTTATAGCGTTATTGAAGTATCAGCTTAAATGAAATGTATGCTAGTTAATAAAGGTAAATTAGAATAATTTTCTTAATCTAATGGTCTGACTTTCATGACACTAACTTGAGAATTCACTGTTTTATAAGCAGTTAAAAATATGAATTTAAAATATGAGTCAAAATTATCATATAAAAACATGTTTTATAGTGTTTATGAAGTATCAGCTTATATGATATATATTGAAGTTGGTAATGTTAAATAAGAATCATATACTTAATCTAATGGTCTGGATTTCATGACACTAACTTTTTGTTACACTACTATTAATTGACTATCAATTATATTCAATATCCATTACTCGTACTATGCATAAAACTATTATTATTATCAGGATCGTCCAGTCCATTTTCAACGTAGGATGTTGAAACTTTCCCATGTGGTAGAAATGGTAATTCATGTTTCAATATGTCCTGAGTATATCTGGTGTACAGCCATCTAAAAAAAAATAGTAAGTTAAATATGTATAATGGTTGGAGGACAAAATGTCACTACTAGATACCATAAGGAGAACGACAATTTTTATATAACAACTAGTACGTGGACAACACTGAGTAATTCAGAAAAGGAAACTATCAAAACATAAACTAACAGACAAACTTCATTTCTATACAAAATACATGAAAGGAATTTACAATTGAAACTTAAATACAAAAATGAATGTAGAACTGCAAAACATAGATAACAGATGATAATAAATAATAATTATGATAAGCCATAAAAGACAGTACAAATGTACCAGAATGGTTTGAAGAAGGAATTCAAATGTATTATGAGTGTAACTAAAGAATACATTTGTACAACAACTGAAAATCGCTCCTTTACAATACGAAAAAATGTTAAGTTGTATTATTCGTCAAAATTAACTTATAAAATCATATTTTATAGTTTTTATGAAGTAAAAATATCAGGTAAAATGAAAAAAATGAAAGTTAAAAATTATAAATTAGAATCATTTTCTTGATCTAGTAGTCAAGGATCAAGACAGTTACTTGTGTTAACTTCGGGCATAAAATATGAACAATTCGTTTATAATATCAAAAATCTTAATTAGTAAATAACGAGTAGACTCAAAATCTAAGTAAAAACAACGACCCGTTACGATACACAGCAGTACGGTGAACGCCACACAACTATCTAGTTTCTTTCTGAGGCGATTCGGCCGGCGGATGTCGTCCCTACTACGGCGACGCTCACGCCCTCTGTTGGTGTATACATTTAATATTTGACTGTTTTATAAGCAGATTAAAATAGGAATTCATAATATTTCTCAAACTTATCATATAAAAACATGTGTTATAGTATTTATGAAGAATCAGCTAACATAATATCTATAGAAGTTAATAATAGTAAATTAGAATCATTTTCTTAATATAGTGGTCAAGGTTTCAAGAGATTAACTTGAGAATTGAGTGTTTTATAAACAGTTAAAAAATTGAATTTTTAATATTCGTCAAAATTATCATACAAAATCATGTTTTATAGTGATTATGAAGAATCAGCTAACATAATATCTATAGACGTTAATAATAGTAAAAAAGAATCATTTACTTAATATAATGGTCTGGATTTCAAGACACTAACTTAAGAATTGAGTGTTTTATAAGCAGATAATAATTTGAATTTTTAATATTCGTAAAGATTATCATATAAAATAATGTTTTATAGTGTTTATGAAGATTCAGCATACATAATATCTATAGAAGGTAATAATAGTAAATTAGAATCATTTTCTTAATATAGTGGTCCAGGTTTCAAGAGATTAACTTGAGAATTGTGTGTTTTATAAACAGTTAAAAAAATGAATTTTTAGTATTCGTCAAAATTATCATATAAAATAATGTTTTATAGTGTTTATGAAGATTCAGCATACATAATATCTATAGAAGGTAATAATAGTAAATTAGAATCATTTTCTTAATATAGTGGTCCAGGTTTCAAGAGATTAACTTGAGAATTGTGTGTTTTATAAGCAGATAATAATATGAATTTAAAATTCGAGTCAAAATAATCATATAAAAACATGTCTTATAGTGTTTATGAAGCATCAGCTCAAATGAAATGTATGCAAGTTAATAATGGTAACTCTTATGAATGAAAATTACAAGTCAAAGGTGTTAACTAAAATTTTATTCAGATTATTAACGAATCTCAATTGTTTCACTGCCATTAATTTACTATCAATTATATTCAATAACCCTTACACGCACATTACATAAACCCAATATTATTAGCAGTATCTTCTAGTCCATTTTCAGCATAGGATGTTGATACTTTCTTAAGTGGTAGAAATGTGAATTCATGTTTCTGCATGCCTTGAGTGATCTGACATACGTCAATCTGAAAAATTGTAGTAAGTTAATAATGTATAATTGTTAAAGAATAACTTGAGAATTTAGTATTTTATAGGCAGTTAAAAATATGAATATAAAATACGAGTCAAAATAATCATATTAAAACATGTCTTATAGTGTTTATGAAGCATCAGCTTAAATGAAATGTATGCAAATTAATAATGGTAAATTAGAATCATTTTCTTAATATAGTGGTCCAGGTTTCAAGAGATTAACTTGAGAATTCACTGTTTTATAAGCAGTTAAAAAAATGAATTTTTAATATTCGTCAAAATTATCATAAAAAAGCATGTTTTTTAGTGTTTATGAAGAATCAGCTTACATAATATCTATAGAAGTTAATAATGGTAAATTAGAATCATTTTCTTAATAAAGTGGTCCAGGTTTCAAGAGATTAACTTGAGAATTGTTTATTTTATAAACAGTTAAAAAAATGAATTTTTAATATTCGTCAAAATTATAATATAAAATCATGTTTTATAGCATTATTGAAGTATCAGCTTAAATGAAATGTATGCTAGTTTTTAATGGTAAATTAGAATCAATTTCTTAAAAAAGTGGTCCAGGTTTCAAGAGATTAACATGAGAATTGTGTGTTTTATAAACAGTTAAAAAAATGAATTTTTAATATTCGTCAAAATAATCATATAAAAACATGTTTTATAGTGTTTATAAAGCATCAGCTTAAATGAAATGTATGCAAATTATTAATTTTAAATTAGAATCATTTTCTTAATATAGTGGTCCAGGTTTCAAGATATTAACATGAGAATTGTGTGTTTTATAAACAGTTAAAGAAATGAATTTTTTAATATTCGTCAAAATTATCATATAAAATCATGTTTTTATAGCATTATTGAAGTATCAGCTTGAATGAAATGTATGCTAGTTTTTAATGGTAAATTAGAATCATTTTCTTAATAAAGTGGTTCAGGTTTCAAGAGATTAACATGAGAATTGTGTGTTTTATAAACAGTTAAAAAAATGAATTTTTAATATTCGTCAAAATTATCATAAAAAAGCATGTTTTTTAGTGTTTATGAAGAATTAGCTTACATAATATCTATAGAAGTTAATAATGGTAAATTAGAATCATTTTCTTAATAAAGTGGTCCAGGTTTCAAGAGATTAACTTGAGAATTGTTTATTTTATAAACAGTTAAAAAAATGAATTTTTAATATTCGTCAAAATTATCATATAAAATCATGTTTTATAGCGTTATTGAAGTATCAGCTTAAATGAAATGTATGCTAGTTAATAAAGGTAAATTAGAATAATTTTCTTAATCTAATGGTCTGACTTTCATGACACTAACTTGAGAATTCACTGTTTTATAAGCAGTTAAAAATATGAATTTAAAATATGAGTCAAAATTATCATATAAAAACATGTTTTATAGTGTTTATGAAGTATCAGCTTATATGATATATATTGAAGTTGGTAATGTTAAATAAGAATCATATACTTAATCTAATGGTCTGGATTTCATGACACTAACTTTTTGTTACACTACTATTAATTGACTATCAATTATATTCAATATCCATTACTCGTACTATGCATAAAACTATTATTATTATCAGGATCGTCCAGTCCATTTTCAACGTAGGATGTTGAAACTTTCCCATGTGGTAGAAATGGTAATTCATGTTTCAATATGTCCTGAGTATATCTGGTGTACAGCCATCTAAAAAAAAATAGTAAGTTAAATATGTATAATGGTTGGAGGACAAAATGTCACTACTAGATACCATAAGGAGAACGACAATTTTTATATAACAACTAGTACGTGGACAACACTGAGTAATTCAGAAAAGGAAACTATCAAAACATAAACTAACAGACAAACTTCATTTCTATACAAAATACATGAAAGGAATTTACAATTGAAACTTAAATACAAAAACGAATGTAGAACTGCAAAACATAGATAACAGATGATAATAAATAATAATTATGATAAGCCATAAAAGACAGTACAAATGTACCAGAATGGTTTGTAGAAGGAATTCAAATGTATTATGAGTGTAACTAAAGAATACATTTGTACAACAACTGAAAATCGCTCCTTTACAATACGAAAAAATGTTAAGTTGTATTATTCGTCAAAATTAACTTATAAAATCATATTTTATAGTTTTTATGAAGTAAAAATATCAGGTAAAATGAAAAAAATGAAAGTTAAAAATTATAAATTAGAATCATTTTCTTGATCTAGTAGTCAAGGATCAAGACAGTTACTTGTGTTAACTTCGGGCATAAAATATGAACAATTCGTTTATAATATCAAAAATCTTAATTAATAAATAACGAGTAGACTCAAAATCTAAGTAAAATCAACGACCGTTACGATACACAGCAGTACGGTGAACGCCACACAACTATCTAGTTTCTTTCTGAGGCGATTCGGCCGGCGGATGTCGTCCCTACTACGGCGACGCTCACGCCCTCTGTTGGTGTATACATTTAATATTTGACTGTTTTATAAGCAGATTAAAATAGGAATTCATAATATTTCTCAAACTTATCATATAAAAACATGTGTTATAGTATTTATGAAGAATCAGCTAACATAATATCTATAGAAGTTAATAATAGTAAATTAGAATCATTTTCTTAATATAGTGGTCAAGGTTTCAAGAGATTAACTTGAGAATTGAGTGTTTTATAAACAGTTAAAAAATTGAATTTTTAATATTCGTCAAAATTATCATACAAAATCATGTTTTATAGTGATTATGAAGATTCAGCATACATAATATCTATAGAAGGTAATAATAGTAAATTAGAATCATTTTCTTAATATAGTGGTCCAGGTTTCAAGAGATTAACTTGAGAATTGTGTGTTTTATAAACAGTTAAAAAAATGAATTTTTTAGTATTCGTCAAAATTATCATATAAAATAATGTTTTATAGTGTTTATGAAGATTCAGCATACATAATATCTATAGAAGGTAATAATAGTAAATTAGAATCATTTTCTTAATATAGTGGTCCAGGTTTCAAGAGATTAACTTGAGAATTGTGTGTTTTATAAGCAGATAATAATATGAATTTAAAATTCGAGTCAAAATAATCATATAAAAACATGTCTTATAGTGTTTATGAAGCATCAGCTCAAATGAAATGTATGCAAGTTAATAATGGTAACTCTTATGAATGAAAATTACAAGTCAAAGGTGTTAACTAAAATTTTATTCAGATTATTAACGAATCTCAATTGTTTCACTGCCATTAATTTACTATCAATTATATTCAATAACCCTTACACGCACATTACATAAACCCAATATTATTAGCAGTATCTTCTAGTCCATTTTCAGCATAGGATGTTGATACTTTCTTAAGTGGTAGAAATGTGAATTCATGTTTCTGCATGCCTTGAGTGATCTGACATACGTCAATCTGAAAAATTGTAGTAAGTTAATAATGTATAATTGTTAAAGAATAACTTGAGAATTTAGTATTTTATAGGCAGTTAAAAATATGAATATAAAATACGAGTCAAAATAATCATATTAAAACATGTCTTATAGTGTTTATGAAGCATCAGCTTAAATGAAATGTATGCAAATTAATAATGGTAAATTAGAATCATTTTCTTAATATAGTGGTCCAGGTTTCAAGAGATTAACTTGAGAATTGAGTGTTTTATAAACAGTTAAAAAAATGAATTTTTAATATTCGTCAAAATTATCATATAAAATCATGTTTTATAGCGTTATTGAATTATCAGCTTAAATGAAATGTATGCTAGTTAATAATGGTAAATTAGAATAATTTTCTTAATCTAACGGTCTGACTTTCATGACACTAACTTGAGAATTCACTGTTTTATAAGCAGTTAAAAAAATGAATTTTTAATATTCGTCAAAATTATCATAAAAAAGCATGTTTTTTAGTGTTTATGAAGAATCAGCTTACATAATATCTATAGAAGTTAATAATGGTAAATTAGAATCATTTTCTTAATAAAGTGGTTCAGGTTTCAAGAGATTAACTTGAGAATTGTTTATTTTATAAACAGTTAAAAAAATGAATTTTTAATATTCGTCAAAATTATAATATAAAATCATGTTTTATAGCATTATTGAAGTATCAGCTTAAATGAAATGTATGCTAGTTTTTAATGGTAAATTAGAATCAATTTCTTAAAAAAGTGGTCCAGGTTTCAAGAGATTAACATGAGAATTGTGTGTTTTATAAACAGTTAAAAAAATGAATTTTTAATATTCGTCAAAATAATCATATAAAAACATGTTTTATAGTGTTTATAAAGCATCAGCTTAAATGAAATGTATGCAAATTATTAATTTTAAATTAGAATCATTTTCTTAATATAGTGGTCCAGGTTTCAAGATATTAACATGAGGAATTGTGTGTTTTATAAACAGTTAAAGAAATGAATTTTTAATATTCGTCAAAATTATCATATAAAATCATGTTTTATAGCATTATTGAAGTATCAGCTTGAATGAAATGTATGCTAGTTTTTAATGGTAAATTAGAATCATTTTCTTAATAAAGTGGTCCAGGTTTCAAGAGATTAACATGAGAATTGTGTGTTTTATAAACAGTTAAAAAAATGAATTTTTAATATTCGTCAAAATTATCATAAAAAAGCATGTTTTTTAGTGTTTATGAAGAATTAGCTTACATAATATCTATAGAAGTTAATAATGGTAAATTAGAATCATTTTCTTAATAAAGTGGTCCAGGTTTCAAGAGATTAACTTGAGAATTGTTTATTTTATAAACAGTTAAAAAAATGAATTTTTAATATTCGTCAAAATTATCATATAAAATCATGTTTTATAGCGTTATTGAAGTATCAGCTTAAATGAAATGTATGCTAGTTAATAAAGGTAAATTAGAATAATTTTCTTAATCTAATGGTCTGACTTTCATGACACTAACTTGAGAATTCACTGTTTTATAAGCAGTTAAAAATATGAATTTAAAATATGAGTCAAAATTATCATATAAAAACATGTTTTATAGTGTTTATGAAGTATCAGCTTATATGATATATATTGAAGTTGGTAATGTTAAATAAGAATCATATACTTAATCTAATGGTCTGGATTTCATGACACTAACTTTTTGTTACACTACTATTAATTGACTATCAATTATATTCAATATCCATTACTCGTACTATGCATAAAACTATTATTATTATCAGGATCGTCCAGTCCATTTTCAACGTAGGATGTTGAAACTTTCCCATGTGGTAGAAATGGTAATTCATGTTTCAATATGTCCTGAGTATATCTGGTGTACAGCCATCTAAAAAAAAATAGTAAGTTAAATATGTATAATGGTTGGAGGACAAAATGTCACTACTAGATACCATAAGGAGAACGACAATTTTTATATAACAACTAGTACGTGGACAACACTGAGTAATTCAGAAAAGGAAACTATCAAAACATAAACTAACAGACAAACTTCATTTCTATACAAAATACATGAAAGGAATTTACAATTGAAACTTAAATACAAAAACGAATGTAGAACTGCAAAACATAGATAACAGATGATAATAAATAATAATTATGATAAGCCATAAAAGACAGTACAAATGTACCAGAATGGTTTGAAGAAGGAATTCAAATGTATTATGAGTGTAACTAAAGAATACATTTGTACAACAACTGAAAATCGCTCCTTTACAATACGAAAAAATGTTAAGTTGTATTATTCGTCAAAATTAACTTATAAAATCATATTTTATAGTTTTTATGAAGTAAAAATATCAGGTAAAATGAAAAAAATGAAAGTTAAAAATTATAAATTAGAATCATTTTCTTGATCTAGTAGTCAAGGATCAAGACAGTTACTTGTGTTAACTTCGGGCATAAAATATGAACAATTCGTTTATAATATCAAAAATCTTAATTAGTAAATAACGAGTAGACTCAAAATCTAAGTAAAAACAACGACCCGTTACGATACACAGCAGTACGCTGAACGCCACACAACTATCTAGTTTCTTTCTGAGGCGATTCGGCCGGCGGATGTCGTCCCTACTACGGCGACGCTCACGCCCTCTGTTGGTGTATACATTTAATATTTGACTGTTTTATAAGCAGATTAAAATAGGAATTCATAATATTTCTCAAACTTATCATATAAAAACATGTGTTATAGTATTTATGAAGAATCAGCTAACATAATATCTATAGAAGTTAATAATAGTAAATTAGAATCATTTTCTTAATATAGTGGTCAAGGTTTCAAGAGATTAACTTGAGAATTGAGTGTTTTATAAACAGTTAAAAAATTGAATTTTTAATATTCGTCAAAATTATCATACAAAATCATGTTTTATAGTGATTATGAAGAATCAGCTAACATAATATCTATAGACGTTAATAATAGTAAAAAAGAATCATTTACTTAATATAATGGTCTGGATTTCAAGACACTAACTTAAGAATTGAGTGTTTTATAAGCAGATAATAATTTGAATTTTTAATATTCGTAAAGATTATCATATAAAATAATGTTTTATAGTGTTTATGAAGATTCAGCATACATAATATCTATAGAAGGTAATAATAGTAAATTAGAATCATTATCTTAATATAGTGGTCCAGGTTTCAAGAGATTAACTTGAGAATTGTGTGTTTTATAAACAGTTAAAAAAATGAATTTTTAGTATTCGTCAAAATTATCATATAAAATAATGTTTTATAGTGTTTATGAAGATTCAGCATACATAATATCTATAGAAGGTAATAATAGTAAATTAGAATCATTTTCTTAATATAGTGGTCCAGGTTTCAAGAGATTAACTTGAGAATTGTGTGTTTTATAAGCAGATAATAATATGAATTTAAAATTCGAGTCAAAATAATCATATAAAAACATGTCTTATAGTGTTTATGAAGCATCAGCTCAAATGAAATGTATGCAAGTTAATAATGGTAACTCTTATGAATGAAAATTACAAGTCAAAGGTGTTAACTAAAATTTTATTCAGATTATTAACGAATCTCAATTGTTTCACTGCCATTAATTTACTATCAATTATATTCAATAACCCTTACACGCACATTACATAAACCCAATATTATTAGCAGTATCTTCTAGTCCATTTTCAGCATAGGATGTTGATACTTTCTTAAGTGGTAGAAATGTGAATTCATGTTTCTGCATGCCTTGAGTGATCTGACATACGTCAATCTGAAAAATTGTAGTAAGTTAATAATGTATAATTGTTAAAGAATAACTTGAGAATTTAGTATTTTATAGGCAGTTAAAAATATGAATATAAAATACGAGTCAAAATAATCATATTAAAACATGTCTTATAGTGTTTATGAAGCATCAGCTTAAATGAAATGTATGCAAATTAATAATGGTAAATTAGAATCATTTTCTTAATATAGTGGTCCAGGTTTCAAGAGATTAACTTGAGAATTGAGTGTTTTATAAACAGTTAAAAAAATGAATTTTTAATATTCGTCAAAATTATCATATAAAATCATGTTTTATAGCGTTATTGAATTATCAGCTTAAATGAAATGTATGCTAGTTAATAATGGTAAATTAGAATAATTTTCTTAATCTAACGGTCTGACTTTCATGACACTAACTTGAGAATTCACTGTTTTATAAGCAGTTAAAAAAATGAATTTTTAATATTCGTCAAAATTATCATAAAAAAGCATGTTTTTTAGTGTTTATGAAGAATCAGCTTACATAATATCTATAGAAGTTAATAATGGTAAATTAGAATCATTTTCTTAATAAAGTGGTCCAGGTTTCAAGAGATTAACTTGAGAATTGTTTATTTTATAAACAGTTAAAAAAATGAATTTTTAATATTCGTCAAAATTATAATATAAAATCATGTTTTATAGCATTATTGAAGTATCAGCTTAAATGAAATGTATGCTAGTTTTAAATGGTAAATTAGAATCAATTTCTTAAAAAAGTGGTCCAGGTTTCAAGAGATTAACATGAGAATTGTGTGTTTTATAAACAGTTAAAAAAATGAATTTTTAATATTCGTCAAAATAATCATATAAAAACATGTTTTATAGTGTTTATAAAGCATCAGCTTAAATGAAATGTATGCTAGTTTTTAATGGTAAATTAGAATCATTTTCTTAATAAAGTGGTCCAGGTTTCAAGAGATTAACATGAGAATTGTGTGTTTTATAAACAGTTAAAAAAATGAATTTTTAATATTCGTCAAAATTATCATAAAAAAGCATGTTTTTTAGTGTTTATGAAGAATTAGCTTACATAATATCTATAGAAGTTAATAATGGTAAATTAGAATCATTTTCTTAATAAAGTGGTCCAGGTTTCAAGAGATTAACTTGAGAATTGTTTATTTTATAAACAGTTAAAAAAATGAATTTTTAATATTCGTCAAAATTATCATATAAAATCATGTTTTATAGCGTTATTGAAGTATCAGCTTAAATGAAATGTATGCTAGTTAATAAAGGTAAATTAGAATAATTTTCTTAATCTAATGGTCTGACTTTCATGACACTAACTTGAGAATTCACTGTTTTATAAGCAGTTAAAAATATGAATTTAAAATATGAGTCAAAATTATCATATAAAAACATGTTTTATAGTGTTTATGAAGTATCAGCTTATATGATATATATTGAAGTTGGTAATGTTAAATAAGAATCATATACTTAATCTAATGGTCTGGATTTCATGACACTAACTTTTTGTTACACTACTATTAATTGACTATCAATTATATTCAATATCCATTACTCGTACTATGCATAAAACTATTATTATTATCAGGATCGTCCAGTCCATTTTCAACGTAGGATGTTGAAACTTTCCCATGTGGTAGAAATGGTAATTCATGTTTCAATATGTCCTGAGTATATCTGGTGTACAGCCATCTAAAAAAAAATAGTAAGTTAAATATGTATAATGGTTGGAGGACAAAATGTCACTACTAGATACCATAAGGAGAACGACAATTTTTATATAACAACTAGTACGTGGACAACACTGAGTAATTCAGAAAAGGAAACTATCAAAACATAAACTAACAGACAAACTTCATTTCTATACAAAATACATGAAAGGAATTTACAATTGAAACTTAAATACAAAAACGAATGTAGAACTGCAAAACATAGATAACAGATGATAATAAATAATAATTATGATAAGCCATAAAAGACAGTACAAATGTACCAGAATGGTTTGAAGAAGGAATTCAAATGTATTATGAGTGTAACTAAAGAATACATTTGTACAACAACTGAAAATCGCTCCTTTACAATACGAAAAAATGTTAAGTTGTATTATTCGTCAAAATTAACTTATAAAATCATATTTTATAGTTTTTATGAAGTAAAAATATCAGGTAAAATGAAAAAAATGAAAGTTAAAAATTATAAATTAGAATCATTTTCTTGATCTAGTAGTCAAGGATCAAGACAGTTACTTGTGTTAACTTCGGGCATAAAATATGAACAATTCGTTTATAATATCAAAAATCTTAATTAGTAAATAACGAGTAGACTCAAAATCTAAGTAAAAACAACGACCCGTTACGATACACAGCAGTACGGTGAACGCCACACAACTATCTAGTTTCTTTCTGAGGCGATTCGGCCGGCGGATGTCGTCCCTACTACGGCGACGCTCACGCCCTCTGTTGGTGTATACATTTAATATTTGACTGTTTTATAAGCAGATTAAAATAGGAATTCATAATATTTCTCAAACTTATCATATAAAAACATGTGTTATAGTATTTATGAAGAATCAGCTAACATAATATCTATAGAAGTTAATAATAGTAAATTAGAATCATTTTCTTAATATAGTGGTCAAGGTTTCAAGAGATTAACTTGAGAATTGAGTGTTTTATAAACAGTTAAAAAATTGAATTTTTAATATTCGTCAAAATTATCATACAAAATCATGTTTTATAGTGATTATGAAGAATCAGCTAACATAATATCTATAGACGTTAATAATAGTAAAAAAGAATCATTTACTTAATATAATGGTCTGGATTTCAAGACACTAACTTAAGAATTGAGTGTTTTATAAGCAGATAATAATTTGAATTTTTAATATTCGTAAAGATTATCATATAAAATAATGTTTTATAGTGTTTATGAAGATTCAGCATACATAATATCTATAGAAGGTAATAATAGTAAATTAGAATCATTTTCTTAATATAGTGGTCCAGGTTTCAAGAGATTAACTTGAGAATTGTGTGTTTTATAAACAGTTAAAAAAATGAATTTTTAGTATTCGTCAAAATTATCATATAAAATAATGTTTTATAGTGTTTATGAAGATTCAGCATACATAATATCTATAGAAGGTAATAATAGTAAATTAGAATCATTTTCTTAATATAGTGGTCCAGGTTTCAAGAGATTAACTTGAGAATTGTGTGTTTTATAAGCAGATAATAATATGAATTTAAAATTCGAGTCAAAATAATCATATAAAAACATGTCTTATAGTGTTTATGAAGCATCAGCTCAAATGAAATGTATGCAAGTTAATAATGGTAACTCTTATGAATGAAAATTACAAGTCAAAGGTGTTAACTAAAATTTTATTCAGATTATTAACGAATCTCAATTGTTTCACTGCCATTAATTTACTATCAATTATATTCAATAACCCTTACACGCACATTACATAAACCCAATATTATTAGCAGTATCTTCTAGTCCATTTTCAGCATAGGATGTTGATACTTTCTTAAGTGGTAGAAATGTGAATTCATGTTTCTGCATGCCTTGAGTGATCTGACATACGTCAATCTGAAAAATTGTAGTAAGTTAATAATGTATAATTGTTAAAGAATAACTTGAGAATTTAGTATTTTATAGGCAGTTAAAAATATGAATATAAAATACGAGTCAAAATAATCATATTAAAACATGTCTTATAGTGTTTATGAAGCATCAGCTTAAATGAAATGTATGCAAATTAATAATGGTAAATTAGAATCATTTTCTTAATATAGTGGTCCAGGTTTCAAGAGATTAACTTGAGAATTGAGTGTTTTATAAACAGTTAAAAAAATGAATTTTTAATATTCGTCAAAATTATCATATAAAATCATGTTTTATAGCGTTATTGAATTATCAGCTTAAATGAAATGTATGCTAGTTAATAATGGTAAATTAGAATAATTTTCTTAATCTAACGGTCTGACTTTCATGACACTAACTTGAGAATTCACTGTTTTATAAGCAGTTAAAAAAATGAATTTTTAATATTCGTCAAAATTATCATAAAAAAGCATGTTTTTTAGTGTTTATGAAGAATTAGCTTACATAATATCTATAGAAGTTAATAATGGTAAATTAGAATCATTTTCTTAATAAAGTGGTCCAGGTTTCAAGAGATTAACTTGAGAATTGTTTATTTTATAAACAGTTAAAAAAATGAATTTTTAATATTCGTCAAAATTATCATATAAAATCATGTTTTATAGCGTTATTGAAGTATCAGCTTAAATGAAATGTATGCTAGTTAATAAAGGTAAATTAGAATAATTTTCTTAATCTAATGGTCTGACTTTCATGACACTAACTTGAGAATTCACTGTTTTATAAGCAGTTAAAAATATGAATTTAAAATATGAGTCAAAATTATCATATAAAAACATGTTTTATAGTGTTTATGAAGTATCAGCTTATATGATATATATTGAAGTTGGTAATGTTAAATAAGAATCATATACTTAATCTAATGGTCTGGATTTCATGACACTAACTTTTTGTTACACTACTATTAATTGACTATCAATTATATTCAATATCCATTACTCGTACTATGCATAAAACTATTATTATTATCAGGATCGTCCAGTCCATTTTCAATGTAGGATGTTGAAACTTTCCCATGTGGTAGAAATGGTAATTCATGTTTCAATATGTCCTGAGTATATCTGGTGTACAGCCATCTAAAAAAAAATAGTAAGTTAAATATGTATAATGGTTGGAGGACAAAATGTCACTACTAGATACCATAAGGAGAACGACAATTTTTATATAACAACTAGTACGTGGACAACACTGAGTAATTCAGAAAAGGAAACTATCAAAACATAAACTAACAGACAAACTTCATTTCTATACAAAATACATGAAAGGAATTTACAATTGAAACTTAAATACAAAAACGAATGTAGAACTGCAAAACATAGATAACAGATGATAATAAATAATAATTATGATAAGCCATAAAAGACAGTACAAATGTACCAGAATGGTTTGTAGAAGGAATTCAAATGTATTATGAGTGTAACTAAAGAATACATTTGTACAACAACTGAAAATCGCTCCTTTACAATACGAAAAAATGTTAAGTTGTATTATTCGTCAAAATTAACTTATAAAATCATATTTTATAGTTTTTATGAAGTAAAAATATCAGGTAAAATGAAAAAAATGAAAGTTAAAAATTATAAATTAGAATCATTTTCTTGATCTAGTAGTCAAGGATCAAGACAGTTACTTGTGTTAACTTCGGGCATAAAATATGAACAATTCGTTTATAATATCAAAAATCTTAATTAATAAATAACGAGTAGACTCAAAATCTAAGTAAAATCAACGACCGTTACGATACACAGCAGTACGGTGAACGCCACACAACTATCTAGTTTCTTTCTGAGGCGATTCGGCCGGCGGATGTCGTCCCTACTACGGCGACGCTCACGCCCTCTGTTGGTGTATACATTTAATATTTGACTGTTTTATAAGCAGATTAAAATAGGAATTCATAATATTTCTCAAACTTATCATATAAAAACATGTGTTATAGTATTTATGAAGAATCAGCTAACATAATATCTATAGAAGTTAATAATAGTAAATTAGAATCATTTTCTTAATATAGTGGTCAAGGTTTCAAGAGATTAACTTGAGAATTGAGTGTTTTATAAACAGTTAAAAAATTGAATTTTTAATATTCGTCAAAATTATCATACAAAATCATGTTTTATAGTGATTATGAAGAATCAGCTAACATAATATCTATAGACGTTAATAATAGTAAAAAAGAATCATTTACTTAATATAATGGTCTGGATTTCAAGACACTAACTTAAGAATTGAGTGTTTTATAAGCAGATAATAATTTGAATTTTTAATATTCGTAAAGATTATCATATAAAATAATGTTTTATAGTGTTTATGAAGATTCAGCATACATAATATCTATAGAAGGTAATAATAGTAAATTAGAATCATTTTCTTAATATAGTGGTCCAGGTTTCAAGAGATTAACTTGAGAATTGTGTGTTTTATAAACAGTTAAAAAAATGAATTTTTAGTATTCGTCAAAATTATCATATAAAATAATGTTTTATAGTGTTTATGAAGATTCAGCATACATAATATCTATAGAAGGTAATAATAGTAAATTAGAATCATTTTCTTAATATAGTGGTCCAGGTTTCAAGAGATTAACTTGAGAATTGTGTGTTTTATAAGCAGATAATAATATGAATTTAAAATTCGAGTCAAAATAATCATATAAAAACATGTCTTATAGTGTTTATGAAGCATCAGCTCAAATGAAATGTATGCAAGTTAATAATGGTAACTCTTATGAATGAAAATTACAAGTCAAAGGTGTTAACTAAAATTTTATTCAGATTATTAACGAATCTCAATTGTTTCACTGCCATTAATTTACTATCAATTATATTCAATAACCCTTACACGCACATTACATAAACCCAATATTATTAGCAGTATCTTCTAGTCCATTTTCAGCATAGGATGTTGATACTTTCTTAAGTGGTAGAAATGTGAATTCATGTTTCTGCATGCCTTGAGTGATCTGACATACGTCAATCTGAAAAATTGTAGTAAGTTAATAATGTATAATTGTTAAAGAATAACTTGAGAATTTAGTATTTTATAGGCAGTTAAAAATATGAATATAAAATACGAGTCAAAATAATCATATTAAAACATGTCTTATAGTGTTTATGAAGCATCAGCTTAAATGAAATGTATGCAAATTAATAATGGTAAATTAGAATCATTTTCTTAATATAGTGGTCCAGGTTTCAAGAGATTAACTTGAGAATTGAGTGTTTTATAAACAGTTAAAAAAATGAATTTTTAATATTCGTCAAAATTATCATATAAAATCATGTTTTATAGCGTTATTGAATTATCAGCTTAAATGAAATGTATGCTAGTTAATAATGGTAAATTAGAATAATTTTCTTAATCTAACGGTCTGACTTTCATGACACTAACTTGAGAATTCACTGTTTTATAAGTAGTTAAAAAAATGAATTTTTAATATTCGTCAAAATTATCATAAAAAAGCATGTTTTTTAGTGTTTATGAAGAATCAGCTTACATAATATCTATAGAAGTTAATAATGGTAAATTAGAATCATTTTCTTAATAAAGTGGTCCAGGTTTCAAGAGATTAACTTGAGAATTGTTTATTTTATAAACAGTTAAAAAAATGAATTTTTAATATTCGTCAAAATTATAATATAAAATCATGTTTTATAGCATTATTGAAGTATCAGCTTAAATGAAATGTATGCTAGTTTTTAATGGTAAATTAGAATCAATTTCTTAAAAAAGTGGTCCAGGTTTCAAGAGATTAACATGAGAATTGTGTGTTTTATAAACAGTTAAAAAAATGAATTTTTAATATTCGTCAAAATAATCATATAAAAACATGTTTTATAGTGTTTATAAAGCATCAGCTTAAATGAAATGTATGCAAATTATTAATTTTAAATTAGAATCATTTTCTTAATATAGTGGTCCAGGTTTCAAGATATTAACATGAGAATTGTGTGTTTTATAAACAGTTAAAGAAATGAATTTTTAATATTCGTCAAAATTATCATATAAAATCATGTTTTATAGCATTATTGAAGTATCAGCTTGAATGAAATGTATGCTAGTTTTTAATGGTAAATAAGAATCATTTTCTTAATAAAGTGGTCCAGGTTTCAAGAGATTAACATGAGAATTGTGTGTTTTATAAACAGTTAAAAAAATGAATTTTTAATATTCGTCAAAATTATCATAAAAAAGCATGTTTTTTAGTGTTTATGAAGAATTAGCTTACATAATATCTATAGAAGTTAATAATGGTAAATTAGAATCATTTTCTTAATAAAGTGGTCCAGGTTTCAAGAGATTAACTTGAGAATTGTTTATTTTATAAACAGTTAAAAAAATGAATTTTTAATATTCGTCAAAATTATCATATAAAATCATGTTTTATAGCGTTATTGAAGTATCAGCTTAAATGAAATGTATGCTAGTTAATAAAGGTAAATTAGAATAATTTTCTTAATCTAATGGTCTGACTTTCATGACACTAACTTGAGAATTCACTGTTTTATAAGCAGTTAAAAATATGAATTTAAAATATGAGTCAAAATTATCATATAAAAACATGTTTTATAGTGTTTATGAAGTATCAGCTTATATGATATATATTGAAGTTGGTAATGTTAAATAAGAATCATATACTTAATCTAATGGTCTGGATTTCATGACACTAACTTTTTGTTACACTACTATTAATTGACTATCAATTATATTCAATATCCATTACTCGTACTATGCATAAAACTATTATTATTATCAGGATCGTCCAGTCCATTTTCAACGTAGGATGTTGAAACTTTCCCATGTGGTAGAAATGGTAATTCATGTTTCAATATGTCCTGAGTATATCTGGTGTACAGCCATCTAAAAAAAAATAGTAAGTTAAATATGTATAATGGTTGGAGGACAAAATGTCACTACTAGATACCATAAGGAGAACGACAATTTTTATATAACAACTAGTACGTGGACAACACTGAGTAATTCAGAAAAGGAAACTATCAAAACATAAACTAACAGACAAACTTCATTTCTATACAAAATACATGAAAGGAATTTACAATTGAAACTTAAATACAAAAACGAATGTAGAACTGCAAAACATAGATAACAGATGATAATAAATAATAATTATGATAAGCCATAAAAGACAGTACAAATGTACCAGAATGGTTTGAAGAAGGAATTCAAATGTATTATGAGTGTAACTAAAGAATACATTTGTACAACAACTGAAAATCGCTCCTTTACAATACGAAAAAATGTTAAGTTGTATTATTCGTCAAAATTAACTTATAAAATCATATTTTATAGTTTTTATGAAGTAAAAATATCAGGTAAAATGAAAAAAATGAAAGTTAAAAATTATAAATTAGAATCATTTTCTTGATCTAGTAGTCAAGGATCAAGACAGTTACTTGTGTTAACTTCGGGCATAAAATATGAACAATTCGTTTATAATATCAAAAATCTTAATTAGTAAATAACGAGTAGACTCAAAATCTAAGTAAAAACAACGACCCGTTACGATACACAGCAGTACGGTGAACGCCACACAACTATCTAGTTTCTTTCTGAGGCGATTCGGCCGGCGGATGTCGTCCCTACTACGGCGACGCTCACGCCCTCTGTTGGTGTATACATTTAATATTTGACTGTTTTATAAGCAGATTAAAATAGGAATTCATAATTTTTCTCAAACTTATCATATAAAAACATGTGTTATAGTATTTATGAAGAATCAGCTAACATAATATCTATAGAAGTTAATAATAGTAAATTAGAATCATTTTCTTAATATAGTGGTCAAGGTTTCAAGAGATTAACTTGAGAATTGAGTGTTTTATAAACAGTTAAAAAATTGAATTTTTAATATTCGTCAAAATTATCATACAAAATCATGTTTTATAGTGATTATGAAGAATCAGCTAACATAATATCTATAGACGTTAATAATAGTAAAAAAGAATCATTTACTTAATATAATGGTCTGGATTTCAAGACACTAACTTAAGAATTGAGTGTTTTATAAGCAGATAATAATTTGAATTTTTAATATTCGTAAAGATTATCATATAAAATAATGTTTTATAGTGTTTATGAAGATTCAGCATACATAATATCTATAGAAGGTAATAATAGTAAATTAGAATCATTTTCTTAATATAGTGGTCCAGGTTTCAAGAGATTAACTTGAGAATTGTGTGTTTTATAAACAGTTAAAAAAATGAATTTTTAGTATTCGTCAAAATTATCATATAAAATAATGTTTTATAGTGTTTATGAAGATTCAGCATACATAATATCTATAGAAGGTAATAATAGTAAATTAGAATCATTTTCTTAATATAGTGGTCCAGGTTTCAAGAGATTAACTTGAGAATTGTGTGTTTTATAAGCAGATAATAATATGAATTTAAAATTCGAGTCAAAATAATCATATAAAAACATGTCTTATAGTGTTTATGAAGCATCAGCTCAAATGAAATGTATGCAAGTTAATAATGGTAACTCTTATGAATGAAAATTACAAGTCAAAGGTGTTAACTAAAATTTTATTCAGATTATTAACGAATCTCAATTGTTTCACTGCCATTAATTTACTATCAATTATATTCAATAACCCTTACACGCACATTACATAAACCCAATATTATTAGCAGTATCTTCTAGTCCATTTTCAGCATAGGATGTTGATACTTTCTTAAGTGGTAGAAATGTGAATTCATGTTTCTGCATGCCTTGAGTGATCTGACATACGTCAATCTGAAAAATTGTAGTAAGTTAATAATGTATAATTGTTAAAGAATAACTTGAGAATTTAGTATTTTATAGGCAGTTAAAAATATGAATATAAAATACGAGTCAAAATAATCATATTAAAACATGTCTTATAGTGTTTATGAAGCATCAGCTTAAATGAAATGTATGCAAATTAATAATGGTAAATTAGAATCATTTTCTTAATATAGTGGTCCAGGTTTCAAGAGATTAACTTGAGAATTGAGTGTTTTATAAACAGTTAAAAAAATGAATTTTTAATATTCGTCAAAATTATCATATAAAATCATGTTTTATAGCGTTATTGAATTATCAGCTTAAATGAAATGTATGCTAGTTAATAATGGTAAATTAGAATAATTTTCTTAATCTAACGGTCTGACTTTCATGACACTAACTTGAGAATTCACTGTTTTATAAGCAGTTAAAAAAATGAATTTTTAATATTCGTCAAAATTATCATAAAAAAAGCATGTTTTTTAGTGTTTATGAAGAATCAGCTTACATAATATCTATAGAAGTTAATAATGGTAAATTAGAATCATTTTCTTAATAAAGTGGTCCAGGTTTCAAGAGATTAACTTGAGAATTGTTTATTTTATAAACAGTTAAAAAAATGAATTTTTAATATTCGTCAAAATTATAATATAAAATCATGTTTTATAGCATTATTGAAGTATCAGCTTAAATGAAATGTATGCTAGTTTTTAATGGTAAATTAGAATCAATTTCTTAAAAAAGTGGTCCAGGTTTCAAGAGATTAACATGAGAATTGTGTGTTTTATAAACAGTTAAAAAAATGAATTTTTAATATTCGTCAAAATAATCATATAAAAACATGTTTTATAGTGTTTATAAAGCATCAGCTTAAATGAAATGTATGCAAATTATTAATTTTAAATTAGAATCATTTTCTTAATATAGTGGTCCAGGTTTCAAGATATTAACATGAGAATTGTGTGTTTTATAAACAGTTAAAGAAATGAATTTTTAATATTCGTCAAAATTATCATATAAAATCATGTTTTATAGCATTATTGAAGTATCAGCTTGAATGAAATGTATGCTAGTTTTTAATGGTAAATTAGAATCATTTTCTTAATAAAGTGGTCCAGGTTTCAAGAGATTAACATGAGAATTGTGTGTTTTATAAACAGTTAAAAAAATGAATTTTTAATATTCGTCAAAATTATCATAAAAAAAGCATGTTTTTTAGTGTTTATGAAGAATTAGCTTACATAATATCTATAGAAGTTAATAATGGTAAATTAGAATCATTTTCTTAATAAAGTGGTCCAGGTTTCAAGAGATTAACTTGAGAATTGTTTATTTTATAAACAGTTAAAAAAATGAATTTTTAATATTCGTCAAAATTATCATATAAAATCATGTTTTATAGCGTTATTGAAGTATCAGCTTAAATGAAATGTATGCTAGTTAATAAAGGTAAATTAGAATAATTTTCTTAATCTAATGGTCTGACTTTCATGACACTAACTTGAGAATTCACTGTTTTATAAGCAGTTAAAAAAATGAATTTTTAATATTCGTCAAAATTATCATAAAAAAGCATGTTTTTTAGTGTTTATAAAGCATCAGCTTAAATGAAATGTATGCAAATTATTAATTTTAAATTAGAATCATTTTCTTAATATAGTGGTCCAGGTTTCAAGATATTAACATGAGAATTGTGTGTTTTATAAACAGTTAAAGAAATGAATTTTTAATATTCGTCAAAATTATCATATAAAATCATGTTTTATAGCATTATTGAAGTATCAGCTTGAATGAAATGTATGCTAGTTTTTAATGGTAAATTAGAATCATTTTCTTAATAAAGTGGTCCAGGTTTCAAGAGATTAACATGAGAATTGTGTGTTTTATAAACAGTTAAAAAAATGAATTTTTAATATTCGTCAAAATTATCATAAAAAAGCATGTTTTTTAGTGTTTATGAAGAATTAGCTTACATAATATCTATAGAAGTTAATAATGGTAAATTAGAATCATTTTCTTAATAAAGTGGTCCAGGTTTCAAGAGATTAACTTGAGAATTGTTTATTTTATAAACAGTTAAAAAAATGAATTTTTAATATTCGTCAAAATTATCATATAAAATCATGTTTTATAGCGTTATTGAAGTATCAGCTTAAATGAAATGTATGCTAGTTAATAAAGGTAAATTAGAATAATTTTCTTAATCTAATGGTCTGACTTTCATGACACTAACTTGAGAATTCACTGTTTTATAAGCAGTTAAAAATATGAATTTAAAATATGAGTCAAAATTATCATATAAAAACATGTTTTATAGTGTTTATGAAGTATCAGCTTATATGATATATATTGAAGTTGGTAATGTTAAATAAGAATCATATACTTAATCTAATGGTCTGGATTTCATGACACTAACTTTTTGTTACACTACTATTAATTGACTATCAATTATATTCAATATCCATTACTCGTACTATGCATAAAACTATTATTATTATCAGGATCGTCCAGTCCATTTTCAACGTAGGATGTTGAAACTTTCCCATGTGGTAGAAATGGTAATTCATGTTTCAATATGTCCTGAGTATATCTGGTGTACAGCCATCTAAAAAAAAATAGTAAGTTAAATATGTATAATGGTTGGAGGACAAAATGTCACTACTAGATACCATAAGGAGAACGACAATTTTTATATAACAACTAGTACGTGGACAACACTGAGTAATTCAGAAAAGGAAACTATCAAAACATAAACTAACAGACAAACTTCATTTCTATACAAAATACATGAAAGGAATTTACAATTGAAACTTAAATACAAAAACGAATGTAGAACTGCAAAACATAGATAACAGATGATAATAAATAATAATTATGATAAGCCATAAAAGACAGTACAAATGTACCAGAATGGTTTGAAGAAGGAATTCAAATGTATTATGAGTGTAACTAAAGAATACATTTGTACAACAACTGAAAATCGCTCCTTTACAATACGAAAAAATGTTAAGTTGTATTATTCGTCAAAATTAACTTATAAAATCATATTTTATAGTTTTTATGAAGTAAAAATATCAGGTAAAATGAAAAAAATGAAAGTTAAAAATTATAAATTAGAATCATTTTCTTGATCTAGTAGTCAAGGATCAAGACAGTTACTTGTGTTAACTTCGGGCATAAAATATGAACAATTCGTTTATAATATCAAAAATCTTAATTAGTAAATAACGAGTAGACTCAAAATCTAAGTAAAAACAACGACCCGTTACGATACACAGCAGTACGGTGAACGCCACACAACTATCTAGTTTCTTTCTGAGGCGATTCGGCCGGCGGATGTCGTCCCTACTACGGCGACGCTCACGCCCTCTGTTGGTGTATACATTTAATATTTGACTGTTTTATAAGCAGATTAAAATAGGAATTCATAATATTTCTCAAACTTATCATATAAAAACATGTGTTATAGTATTTATGAAGAATCAGCTAACATAATATCTATAGAAGTTAATAATAGTAAATTAGAATCATTTTCTTAATATAGTGGTCAAGGTTTCAAGAGATTAACTTGAGAATTGAGTGTTTTATAAACAGTTAAAAAATTGAATTTTTAATATTCGTCAAAATTATCATACAAAATCATGTTTTATAGTGATTATGAAGAATCAGCTAACATAATATCTATAGACGTTAATAATAGTAAAAAAGAATCATTTACTTAATATAATGGTCTGGATTTCAAGACACTAACTTAAGAATTGAGTGTTTTATAAGCAGATAATAATTTGAATTTTTAATATTCGTAAAGATTATCATATAAAATAATGTTTTATAGTGTTTATGAAGATTCAGCATACATAATATCTATAGAAGGTAATAATAGTAAATTAGAATCATTTTCTTAATATAGTGGTCCAGGTTTCAAGAGATTAACTTGAGAATTGTGTGTTTTATAAACAGTTAAAAAAATGAATTTTTAGTATTCGTCAAAATTATCATATAAAATAATGTTTTATAGTGTTTATGAAGATTCAGCATACATAATATCTATAGAAGGTAATAATAGTAAATTAGAATCATTTTCTTAATATAGTGGTCCAGGTTTCAAGAGATTAACTTGAGAATTGTGTGTTTTATAAGCAGATAATAATATGAATTTAAAATTCGAGTCAAAATAATCATATAAAAACATGTCTTATAGTGTTTATGAAGCATCAGCTCAAATGAAATGTATGCAAGTTAATAATGGTAACTCTTATGAATGAAAATTACAAGTCAAAGGTGTTAACTAAAATTTTATTCAGATTATTAACGAATCTCAATTGTTTCACTGCCATTAATTTACTATCAATTATATTCAATAACCCTTACACGCACATTACATAAACCCAATATTATTAGCAGTATCTTCTAGTCCATTTTCAGCATAGGATGTTGATACTTTCTTAAGTGGTAGAAATGTGAATTCATGTTTCTGCATGCCTTGAGTGATCTGACATACGTCAATCTGAAAAATTGTAGTAAGTTAATAATGTATAATTGTTAAAGAATAACTTGAGAATTTAGTATTTTATAGGCAGTTAAAAATATGAATATAAAATACGAGTCAAAATAATCATATTAAAACATGTCTTATAGTGTTTATGAAGCATCAGCTTAAATGAAATGTATGCAAATTAATAATGGTAAATTAGAATCATTTTCTTAATATAGTGGTCCAGGTTTCAAGAGATTAACTTGAGAATTGAGTGTTTTATAAACAGTTAAAAAAATGAATTTTTAATATTCGTCAAAATTATCATATAAAATCATGTTTTATAGCGTTATTGAATTATCAGCTTAAATGAAATGTATGCTAGTTAATAATGGTAAATTAGAATAATTTTCTTAATCTAACGGTCTGACTTTCATGACACTAACTTGAGAATTCACTGTTTTATAAGCAGTTAAAAAAATGAATATTTAATATTCGTCAAAATTATCATAAAAAAGCATGTTTTTTAGTGTTTATGAAGAATCAGCTTACATAATATCTATAGAAGTTAATAATGGTAAATTAGAATCATTTTCTTAATAAAGTGGTCCAGGTTTCAAGAGATTAACTTGAGAATTGTTTATTTTATAAACAGTTAAAAAAATGAATTTTTAATATTCGTCAAAATTATAATATAAAATCATGTTTTATAGCATTATTGAAGTATCAGCTTAAATGAAATGTATGCTAGTTTTTAATGGTAAATTAGAATCAATTTCTTAAAAAAGTGGTCCAGGTTTCAAGAGATTAACATGAGAATTGTGTGTTTTATAAACAGTTAAAAAAATGAATTTTTAATATTCGTCAAAATAATCATATAAAATCATGTTTTATAGCATTATTGAAGTATCAGCTTGAATGAAATGTATGCTAGTTTTTAATGGTAAATTAGAATCATTTTCTTAATAAAGTGGTCCAGGTTTCAAGAGATTAACATGAGAATTGTGTGTTTTATAAACAGTTAAAAAAATGAATTTTTAATATTCGTCAAAATTATCATAAAAAAGCATGTTTTTTAGTGTTTATGAAGAATTAGCTTACATAATATCTATAGAAGTTAATAATGGTAAATTAGAATCATTTTCTTAATAAAGTGGTCCAGGTTTCAAGAGATTAACTTGAGAATTGTTTATTTTATAAACAGTTAAAAAAATGAATTTTTAATATTCGTCAAAATTATCATATAAAATCATGTTTTATAGCGTTATTGAAGTATCAGCTTAAATGAAATGTATGCTAGTTAATAAAGGTAAATTAGAATAATTTTCTTAATCTAATGGTCTGACTTTCATGACACTAACTTGAGAATTCACTGTTTTATAAGCAGTTAAAAATATGAATTTAAAATATGAGTCAAAATTATCATATAAAAACATGTTTTATAGTGTTTATGAAGTATCAGCTTATATGATATATATTGAAGTTGGTAATGTTAAATAAGAATCATATACTTAATCTAATGGTCTGGATTTCATGACACTAACTTTTTGTTACACTACTATTAATTGACTATCAATTATATTCAATATCCATTACTCGTACTATGCATAAAACTATTATTATTATCAGGATCGTCCAGTCCATTTTCAACGTAGGATGTTTGAAACTTTCCCATGTGGTAGAAATGGTAATTCATGTTTCAATATGTCCTGAGTATATCTGGTGTACAGCCATCTAAAAAAAAATAGTAAGTTAAATATGTATAATGGTTGGAGGACAAAAATGTCACTACTAGATACCATAAGGAGAACGACAATTTTTATATAACAACTAGTACGTGGACAACACTGAGTAATTCAGAAAAGGAAACTATCAAAACATAAACTAACAGACAAACTTCATTTCTATACAAAATACATGAAAGGAATTTACAATTGAAACTTAAATACAAAAAACGAATGTAGAACTGCAAAACATAGATAACAGATGATAATAAATAATAATTATGATAAGCCATAAAAGACAGTACAAATGTACCAGAATGGTTTGAAGAAGGAATTCAAATGTATTATGAGTGTAACTAAAGAATACATTTGTACAACAACTGAAAATCGCTCCTTTACAATACGAAAAAATGTTAAGTTGTATTATTCGTCAAAATTAACTTATAAAATCATATTTTATAGTTTTTATGAAGTAAAAATATCAGGTAAAATGAAAAAAAATGAAAGTTAAAAATTATAAATTAGAATCATTTTCTTGATCTAGTAGTCAAGGATCAAGACAGTTACTTGTGTTAACTTCGGGCATAAAATATGAACAATTCGTTTATAATATCAAAAATCTTAATTAGTAAATAACGAGTAGACTCAAAATCTAAGTAAAAACAACGACCCGTTACGATACACAGCAGTACGGTGAACGCCACACAACTATCTAGTTTCTTTCTGAGGCGATTCGGCCGGCGGATGTCGTCCCTACTACGGCGACGCTCACGCCCTCTGTTGGTGTATACATTTAATATTTGACTGTTTTATAAGCAGATTAAAATAGGAATTCATAATATTTCTCAAACTTATCATATAAAAAACATGTGTTATAGTATTTATGAAGAATCAGCTAACATAATATCTATAGAAGTTAATAATAGTAAATTAGAATCATTTTCTTAATATAGTGGTCAAGGTTTCAAGAGATTAACTTGAGAATTGAGTGTTTTATAAACAGTTAAAAAATTGAATTTTTAATATTCGTCAAAATTATCATACAAAATCATGTTTTATAGTGATTATGAAGAATCAGCTAACATAATATCTATAGACGTTAATAATAGTAAAAAAGAATCATTTACTTAATATAATGGTCTGGATTTCAAGACACTAACTTAAGAATTGAGTGTTTTATAAGCAGATAATAATTTGAATTTTTAATATTCGTAAAGATTATCATATAAAATAATGTTTTATAGTGTTTATGAAGATTCAGCATACATAATATCTATAGAAGGTAATAATAGTAAATTAGAATCATTTACTTAATATAATGGTCTGGATTTCAAGACACTAACTTAAGAATTGAGTGTTTTATAAGCAGATAATAATTTGAATTTTTAATATTCGTAAAGATTATCATATAAAATAATGTCTTAATGTCTTATAGTGTTTATGAAGCATCAGCTCAAATGAAATGTATGCAAGTTAATAATGGTAACTCTTATGAATGAAAATTACAAGTCAAAGGTGTTAACTAAAATTTTATTCAGATTATTAACGAATCTCAATTGTTTCACTGCCATTAATTTACTATCAATTATATTCAATAACCCTTACACGCACATTACATAAACCCAATATTATTAGCAGTATCTTCTAGTCCATTTTCAGCATAGGATGTTGATACTTTCTTAAGTGGTAGAAATGTGAATTCATGTTTCTGCATGCCTTGAGTGATCTGACATACGTCAATCTGAAAAATTGTAGTAAGTTAATAATGTATAATTGTTAAAGAATAACTTGAGAATTTAGTATTTTATAGGCAGTTAAAAATATGAATATAAAATACGAGTCAAAATAATCATATTAAAACATGTCTTATAGTGTTTATGAAGCATCAGCTTAAATGAAATGTATGCAAATTAATAATGGTAAATTAGAATCATTTTCTTAATATAGTGGTCCAGGTTTCAAGAGATTAACTTGAGAATTGAGTGTTTTATAAACAGTTAAAAAAATGAATTTTTAATATTCGTCAAAATTATCATATAAAATCATGTTTTATAGCGTTATTGAATTATCAGCTTAAATGAAATGTATGCTAGTTAATAATGGTAAATTAGAATAATTTTCTTAATCTAACGGTCTGACTTTCATGACACTAACTTGAGAATTCACTGTTTTATAAGCAGTTAAAAAAATGAATTTTTAATATTCGTCAAAATTATCATAAAAAAGCATGTTTTTTAGTGTTTATGAAGAATCAGCTTACATAATATCTATAGAAGTTAATAATGGTAAATTAGAATCATTTTCTTAATAAAGTGGTCCAGGTTTCAAGAGATTAACTTGAGAATTGTTTATTTTATAAACAGTTTAAAAAATGAATTTTTAATATTCGTCAAAATTATAATATAAAATCATGTTTTATAGCATTATTGAAGTATCAGCTTAAATGAAATGTATGCTAGTTTTTAATGGTAAATTAGAATCAATTTCTTAAAAAAGTGGTCCAGGTTTCAAGAGATTAACATGAGAATTGTGTGTTTTATAAACAGTTAAAAAAATGAATTTTTAATATTCGTCAAAATAATCATATAAAAACATGTTTTATAGTGTTTATAAAGCATCAGCTTAAATGAAATGAATGCAAATTATTAATTTTAAATTAGAATCATTTTCTTAATATAGTGGTCCAGGTTTCAAGATATTAACATGAGAATTGTGTGTTTTATAAACAGTTAAAGAAATGAATTTTTAATATTCGTCAAAATTATCATATAAAATCATGTTTTATAGCATTATTGAAGTATCAGCTTGAATGAAATGTATGCTAGTTTTTAATGGTAAATTAGAATCATTTTCTTAATAAAGTGGTCCAGGTTTCAAGAGATTAACATGAGAATTGTGTGTTTTATAAACAGTTAAAAAAATGAATTTTTAATATTCGTCAAAATTATCATAAAAAAGCATGTTTTTTAGTGTTTATGAAGAATTAGCTTACATAATATCTATAGAAGTTAATAATGGTAAATTAGAATCATTTTCTTAATAAAGTGGTCCAGGTTTCAAGAGATTAACTTGAGAATTGTTTATTTTATAAACAGTTAAAAAAATGAATTTTTAATATTCGTCAAAATTATCATATAAAATCATGTTTTATAGCGTTATTGAAGTATCAGCTTAAATGAAATGTATGCTAGTTAATAAAGGTAAATTAGAATAATTTTCTTAATCTAATGGTCTGACTTTCATGACACTAACTTGAGAATTCACTGTTTTATAAGCAGTTAAAAATATGAATTTAAAATATGAGTCAAAATTATCATATAAAAACATGTTTTATAGTGTTTATGAAGTATCAGCTTATATGATATATATTGAAGTTGGTAATGTTAAATAAGAATCATATACTTAATCTAATGGTCTGGATTTCATGACACTAACTTTTTGTTACACTACTATTAATTGACTATCAATTATATTCAATATCCATTACTCGTACTATGCATAAAACTATTATTATTATCAGGATCGTCCAGTCCATTTTCAACGTAGGATGTTGAAACTTTCCCATGTGGTAGAAATGGTAATTCATGTTTCAATATGTCCTGAGTATATCTGGTGTACAGCCATCTAAAAAAAAATAGTAAGTTAAATATGTATAATGGTTGGAGGACAAAATGTCACTACTAGATACCATAAGGAGAACGACAATTTTTATATAACAACTAGTACGTGGACAACACTGAGTAATTCAGAAAAGGAAACTATCAAAACATAAACTAACAGACAAACTTCATTTCTATACAAAATACATGAAAGGAATTTACAATTGAAACTTAAATACAAAAACGAATGTAGAACTGCAAAACATAGATAACAGATGATAATAAATAATAATTATGATAAGCCATAAAAGACAGTACAAATGTACCAGAATGGTTTGTAGAAGGAATTCAAATGTATTATGAGTGTAACTAAAGAATACATTTGTACAACAACTGAAAATCGCTCCTTTACAATACGAAAAAATGTTAAGTTGTATTATTCGTCAAAATTAACTTATAAAATCATATTTTATAGTTTTTATGAAGTAAAAATATCAGGTAAAATGAAAAAAATGAAAGTTAAAAATTATAAATTAGAATCATTTTCTTGATCTAGTAGTCAAGGATCAAGACAGTTACTTGTGTTAACTTCGGGCATAAAATATGAACAATTCGTTTATAATATCAAAAATCTTAATTAATAAATAACGAGTAGACTCAAAATCTAAGTAAAATCAACGACCCGTTACGATACACAGCAGTACGGTGAACGCCACACAACTATCTAGTTTCTTTCTGAGGCGATTCGGCCGGCGGATGTCGTCCCTACTACGGCGACGCTCACGCCCTCTGTTGGTGTATACATTTAATATTTGACTGTTTTATAAGCAGATTAAAATAGGAATTCATAATATTTCTCAAACTTATCATATAAAAACATGTGTTATAGTATTTATGAAGAATCAGCTAACATAATATCTATAGAAGTTAATAATAGTAAATTAGAATCATTTTCTTAATATAGTGGTCAAGGTTTCAAGAGATTAACTTGAGAATTGAGTGTTTTATAAACAGTTAAAAAATTGAATTTTTAATATTCGTCAAAATTATCATACAAAATCATGTTTTATAGTGATTATGAAGAATCAGCTAACATAATATCTATAGACGTTAATAATAGTAAAAAAGAATCATTTACTTAATATAATGGTCTGGATTTCAAGACACTAACTTAAGAATTGAGTGTTTTATAAGCAGATAATAATTTGAATTTTTAATATTCGTAAAGATTATCATATAAAATAATGTTTTATAGTGTTTATGAAGATTCAGCATACATAATATCTATAGAAGGTAATAATAGTAAATTAGAATCATTTTCTTAATATAGTGGTCCAGGTTTCAAGAGATTAACTTGAGAATTGTGTGTTTTATAAACAGTTAAAAAAATGAATTTTTAGTATTCGTCAAAATTATCATATAAAATAATGTTTTATAGTGTTTATGAAGATTCAGCATACATAATATCTATAGAAGGTAATAATAGTAAATTAGAATCATTTTCTTAATATAGTGGTCCAGGTTTCAAGAGATTAACTTGAGAATTGTGTGTTTTATAAGCAGATAATAATATGAATTTAAAATTCGAGTCAAAATAATCATATAAAAACATGTCTTATAGTGTTTATGAAGCATCAGCTCAAATGAAATGTATGCAAGTTAATAATGGTAACTCTTATGAATGAAAATTACAAGTCAAAGGTGTTAACTAAAATTTTATTCAGATTATTAACGAATCTCAATTGTTTCACTGCCATTAATTTACTATCAATTATATTCAATAACCCTTACACGCACATTACATAAACCCAATATTATTAACAGTATCTTCTAGTCCATTTTCAGCATAGGATGTTGATACTTTCTTAAGTGGTAGAAATGTGAATTCATGTTTCTGCATGCCTTGAGTGATCTGACATACGTCAATCTGAAAAATTGTAGTAAGTTAATAATGTATAATTGTTAAAGAATAACTTGAGAATTTAGTATTTTATAGGCAGTTAAAAATATGAATATAAAATACGAGTCAAAATAATCATATTAAAACATGTCTTATAGTGTTTATGAAGCATCAGCTTAAATGAAATGTATGCAAATTAATAATGGTAAATTAGAATCATTTTCTTAATATAGTGGTCCAGGTTTCAAGAGATTAACTTGAGAATTGAGTGTTTTATAAACAGTTAAAAAAATGAATTTTTAATATTCGTCAAAATTATCATATAAAATCATGTTTTATAGCGTTATTGAATTATCAGCTTAAATGAAATGTATGCTAGTTAATAATGGTAAATTAGAATAATTTTCTTAATCTAACGGTCTGACTTTCATGACACTAACTTGAGAATTCACTGTTTTATAAGCAGTTAAAAAAATGAATTTTTAATATTCGTCAAAATTATCATAAAAAAGCATGTTTTTTAGTGTTTATGAAGAATCAGCTTACATAATATCTATAGAAGTTAATAATGGTAAATTAGAATCATTTTCTTAATAAAGTGGTCCAGGTTTCAAGAGATTAACTTGAGAATTGTTTATTTTATAAACAGTTAAAAAAATGAATTTTTAATATTCGTCAAAATTATAATATAAAATCATGTTTTATAGCATTATTGAAGTATCAGCTTAAATGAAATGTATGCTAGTTTTTAATGGTAAATTAGAATCAATTTCTTAAAAAAGTGGTCCAGGTTTCAAGAGATTAACATGAGAATTGTGTGTTTTATAAACAGTTAAAAAAATGAATTTTAAATATTCGTCAAAATAATCATATAAAAACATGTTTTATAGTGTTTATAAAGCATCAGCTTAAATGAAATGTATGCAAATTATTAATTTTAAATTAGAATCATTTTCTTAATATAGTGGTCCAGGTTTCAAGATATTAACATGAGAATTGTGTGTTTTATAAACAGTTAAAGAAATGAATTTTTATTATTCGTCAAAATTATCATATAAAATCATGTTTTATAGCATTATTGAAGTATCAGCTTGAATGAAATGTATGCTAGTTTTTAATGGTAAATTAGAATCATTTTCTTAATAAAGTGGTCCAGGTTTCAAGAGATTAACATGAGAATTGTGTGTTTTATAAACAGTTAAAAAAATGAATTTTTAATATTCGTCAAAATTATCATAAAAAAGCATGTTTTTTAGTGTTTATGAAGAATTAGCTTACATAATATCTATAGAAGTTAATAATGGTAAATTAGAATCATTTTCTTAATAAAGTGGTCCAGGTTTCAAGAGATTAACTTGAGAATTGTTTATTTTATAAACAGTTAAAAAAATGAATTTTTAATATTCGTCAAAATTATCATATAAAATCATGTTTTATAGCGTTATTGAAGTATCAGCTTAAATGAAATGTATGCTAGTTAATAAAGGTAAATTAGAATAATTTTCTTAATCTAATGGTCTGACTTTCATGACACTAACTTGAGAATTCACTGTTTTATAAGCAGTTAAAAATATGAATTTAAAATATGAGTCAAAATTATCATATAAAAACATGTTTTATAGTGTTTATGAAGTATCAGCTTATATGATATATATTGAAGTTGGTAATGTTAAATAAGAATCATATACTTAATCTAATGGTCTGGATTTCATGACACTAACTTTTTGTTACACTACTATTAATTGACTATCAATTATATTCAATATCCATTACTCGTACTATGCATAAAACTATTATTATTATCAGGATCGTCCAGTCCATTTTCAACGTAGGATGTTGAAACTTTCCCATGTGGTAGAAATGGTAATTCATGTTTCAATATGTCCTGAGTATATCTGGTGTACAGCCATCTAAAAAAAAATAGTAAGTTAAATATGTATAATGGTTGGAGGACAAAATGTCACTACTAGATACCATAAGGAGAACGACAATTTTTATATAACAACTAGTACGTGGACAACACTGAGTAATTCAGAAAAGGAAACTATCAAAACATAAACTAACAGACAAACTTCATTTCTATACAAAATACATGAAAGGAATTTACAATTGAAACTTAAATACAAAAACGAATGTAGAACTGCAAAACATAGATAACAGATGATAATAAATAATAATTATGATAAGCCATAAAAGACAGTACAAATGTACCAGAATGGTTTGTAGAAGGAATTCAAATGTATTATGAGTGTAACTAAAGAATACATTTGTACAACAACTGAAAATCGCTCCTTTACAATACGAAAAAATGTTAAGTTGTATTATTCGTCAAAATTAACTTATAAAATCATATTTTATAGTTTTTATGAAGTAAAAATATCAGGTAAAATGAAAAAAATGAAAGTTAAAAATTATAAATTAGAATCATTTTCTTGATCTAGTAGTCAAGGATCAAGACAGTTACTTGTGTTAACTTCGGGCATAAAATATGAACAATTCGTTTATAATATCAAAAATCTTAATTAATAAATAACGAGTAGACTCAAAATCTAAGTAAAATCAACGACCCGTTACGATACACAGCAGTACGGTGAACGCCACACAACTATCTAGTTTCTTTCTGAGGCGATTCGGCCGGCGGATGTCGTCCCTACTACGGCGACGCTCACGCCCTCTGTTGGTGTATACATTTAATATTTGACTGTTTTATAAGCAGATTAAAATAGGAATTCATAATATTTCTCAAACTTATCATATAAAAACATGTGTTATAGTATTTATGAAGAATCAGCTAACATAATATCTATAGAAGTTAATAATAGTAAATTAGAATCATTTTCTTAATATAGTGGTCAAGGTTTCAAGAGATTAACTTGAGAATTGAGTGTTTTATAAACAGTTAAAAAATTGAATTTTTAATATTCGTCAAAATTATCATACAAAATCATGTTTTATAGTGATTATGAAGAATCAGCTAACATAATATCTATAGACGTGAATAATAGTAAAAAAGAATCATTTACTTAATATAATGGTCTGGATTTCAAGACACTAACTTAAGAATTGAGTGTTTTATAAGCAGATAATAATTTGAATTTTTAATATTCGTAAAGATTATCATATAAAATAATGTTTTATAGTGTTTATGAAGATTCAGCATACATAATATCTATAGAAGGTAATAATAGTAAATTAGAATCATTTTCTTAATATAGTGGTCCAGGTTTCAAGAGATTAACTTGAGAATTGTGTGTTTTATAAACAGTTAAAAAAATGAATTTTTAGTATTCGTCAAAATTATCATATAAAATAATGTTTTATAGTGTTTATGAAGATTCAGCATACATAATATCTATAGAAGGTAATAATAGTAAATTAGAATCATTTTCTTAATATAGTGGTCCAGGTTTCAAGAGATTAACTTGAGAATTGTGTGTTTTATAAGCAGATAATAATATGAATTTAAAATTCGAGTCAAAATAATCATATAAAAACATGTCTTATAGTGTTTATGAAGCATCAGCTCAAATGAAATGTATGCAAGTTAATAATGGTAACTCTTATGAATGAAAATTACAAGTCAAAGGTGTTAACTAAAATTTTATTCAGATTATTAACGAATCTCAATTGTTTCACTGCCATTAATTTACTATCAATTATATTCAATAACCCTTACACGCACATTACATAAACCCAATATTATTAGCAGTATTTTCTAGTCCATTTTCAGCATAGGATGTTGATACTTTCTTAAGTGGTAGAAATGTGAATTCATGTTTCTGCATGCCTTGAGTGATCTGACATACGTCAATCTGAAAAATTGTAGTAAGTTAATAATGTATAATTGTTAAAGAATAACTTGAGAATTTAGTATTTTATAGGCAGTTAAAAATATGAATATAAAATACGAGTCAAAATAATCATATTAAAACATGTCTTATAGTGTTTATGAAGCATCAGCTTAAATGAAATGTATGCAAATTAATAATGGTAAATTAGAATCATTTTCTTAATATAGTGGTCCAGGTTTCAAGAGATTAACTTGAGAATTGAGTGTTTTATAAACAGTTAAAAAAATGAATTTTTAATATTCGTCAAAATTATCATATAAAATCATGTTTTATAGCGTTATTGAATTATCAGCTTAAATGAAATGTATGCTAGTTAATAATGGTAAATTAGAATAATTTTCTTAATCTAACGGTCTGACTTTCATGACACTAACTTGAGAATTCACTGTTTTATAAGCAGTTAAAAAAATGAATATTTAATATTCGTCAAAATTATCATAAAAAAGCATGTTTTTTAGTGTTTATGAAGAATCAGCTTACATAATATCTATAGAAGTTAATAATGGTAAATTAGAATCATTTTCTTAATAAAGTGGTCCAGGTTTCAAGAGATTAACTTGAGAATTGTTTATTTTATAAACAGTTAAAAAAATGAATTTTTAATATTCGTCAAAATTATAATATAAAATCATGTTTTATAGCATTATTGAAGTATCAGCTTAAATGAAATGTATGCTAGTTTTTAATGGTAAATTAGAATCAATTTCTTAAAAAAGTGGTCCAGGTTTCAAGAGATTAACATGAGAATTGTGTGTTTTATAAACAGTTAAAAAAATGAATTTTTAATATTCGTCAAAATAATCATATAAAAACATGTTTTATAGTGTTTATAAAGCATCAGCTTAAATGAAATGTATGCAAATTATTAATTTTAAATTAGAATCATTTTCTTAATATAGTGGTCCAGGTTTCAAGATATTAACATGAGAATTGTGTGTTTTATAAACAGTTAAAGAAATGAATTTTTAATATTCGTCAAAATTATCATATAAAATCATGTTTTATAGCATTATTGAAGTATCAGCTTGAATGAAATGTATGCTAGTTTTTAATGGTAAATTAGAATCATTTTCTTAATAAAGTGGTCCAGGTTTCAAGAGATTAACATGAGAATTGTGTGTTTTATAAACAGTTAAAAAAATGAATTTTTAATATTCGTCAAAATTATCATAAAAAAGCATGTTTTTTAGTGTTTATGAAGAATTAGCTTACATAATATCTATAGAAGTTAATAATGGTAAATTAGAATCATTTTCTTAATAAAGTGGTCCAGGTTTCAAGAGATTAACTTGAGAATTGTTTATTTTATAAACAGTTAAAAAAATGAATTTTTAATATTCGTCAAAATTATCATATAAAATCATGTTTTATAGCGTTATTGAAGTATCAGCTTAAATGAAATGTATGCTAGTTAATAAAGGTAAATTAGAATAATTTTCTTAATCTAATGGTCTGACTTTCATGACACTAACTTGAGAATTCACTGTTTTATAAGCAGTTAAAAATATGAATTTAAAATATGAGTCAAAATTATCATATAAAAACATGTTTTATAGTGTTTATGAAGTATCAGCTTATATGATATATATTGAAGTTGGTAATGTTAAATAAGAATCATATACTTAATCTAATGGTCTGGATTTCATGACACTAACTTTTTGTTACACTACTATTAATTGACTATCAATTATATTCAATATCCATTACTCGTACTATGCATAAAACTATTATTATTATCAGGATCGTCCAGTCCATTTTCAACGTAGGATGTTGAAACTTTCCCATGTGGTAGAAATGGTAATTCATGTTTCAATATGTCCTGAGTATATCTGGTGTACAGCCATCTAAAAAAAAATAGTAAGTTAAATATGTATAATGGTTGGAGGACAAAATGTCACTACTAGATACCATAAGGAGAACGACAATTTTTATATAACAACTAGTACGTGGACAACACTGAGTAATTCAGAAAAGGAAACTATCAAAACATAAACTAACAGACAAACTTCATTTCTATACAAAATACATGAAAGGAATTTACAATTGAAACTTAAATACAAAAACGAATGTAGAACTGCAAAACATAGATAACAGATGATAATAAATAATAATTATGATAAGCCATAAAAGACAGTACAAATGTACCAGAATGGTTTGTAGAAGGAATTCAAATGTATTATGAGTGTAACTAAAGAATACATTTGTACAACAACTGAAAATCGCTCCTTTACAATACGAAAAAATGTTAAGTTGTATTATTCGTCAAAATTAACTTATAAAATCATATTTTATAGTTTTTATGAAGTAAAAATATCAGGTAAAATGAAAAAAATGAAAGTTAAAAATTATAAATTAGAATCATTTTCTTGATCTAGTAGTCAAGGATCAAGACAGTTACTTGTGTTAACTTCGGGCATAAAATATGAACAATTCGTTTATAATATCAAAAATCTTAATTAATAAATAACGAGTAGACTCAAAATCTAAGTAAAATCAACGACCGTTACGATACACAGCAGTACGGTGAACGCCACACAACTATCTAGTTTCTTTCTGAGGCGATTCGGCCGGCGGATGTCGTCCCTACTACGGCGACGCTCACGCCCTCTGTTGGTGTATACATTTAATATTTGACTGTTTTATAAGCAGATTAAAATAGGAATTCATAATATTTCTCAAACTTATCATATAAAAACATGTGTTATAGTATTTATGAAGAATCAGCTAACATAATATCTATAGAAGTTAATAATAGTAAATTAGAATCATTTTCTTAATATAGTGGTCAAGGTTTCAAGAGATTAACTTGAGAATTGAGTGTTTTATAAACAGTTAAAAAATTGAATTTTTAATATTCGTCAAAATTATCATACAAAATCATGTTTTATAGTGATTATGAAGAATCAGCTAACATAATATCTATAGACGTTAATAATAGTAAAAAAGAATCATTTACTTAATATAATGGTCTGGATTTCAAGACACTAACTTAAGAATTGAGTGTTTTATAAGCAGATAATAATTTGAATTTTTAATATTCGTAAAGATTATCATATAAAATAATGTTTTATAGTGTTTATGAAGATTCAGCATACATAATATCTATAGAAGGTAATAATAGTAAATTAGAATCATTTTCTTAATATAGTGGTCCAGGTTTCAAGAGATTAACTTGAGAATTGTGTGTTTTATAAACAGTTAAAAAAATGAATTTTTAGTATTCGTCAAAATTATCATATAAAATAATGTTTTATAGTGTTTATGAAGATTCAGCATACATAATATCTATAGAAGGTAATAATAGTAAATTAGAATCATTTTCTTAATATAGTGGTCCAGGTTTCAAGAGATTAACTTGAGAATTGTGTGTTTTATAAGCAGATAATAATATGAATTTAAAATTCGAGTCAAAATAATCATATAAAAACATGTCTTATAGTGTTTATGAAGCATCAGCTCAAATGAAATGTATGCAAGTTAATAATGGTAACTCTTATGAATGAAAATTACAAGTCAAAGGTGTTAACTAAAATTTTATTCAGATTATTAACGAATCTCAATTGTTTCACTGCCATTAATTTACTATCAATTATATTCAATAACCCTTACACGCACATTACATAAACCCAATATTATTAGCAGTATCTTCTAGTCCATTTTCAGCATAGGATGTTGATACTTTCTTAAGTGGTAGAAATGTGAATTCATGTTTCTGCATGCCTTGAGTGATCTGACATACGTCAATCTGAAAAATTGTAGTAAGTTAATAATATATAATTGTTAAAGAATAACTTGAGAATTTAGTATTTTATAGGCAGTTAAAAATATGAATATAAAATACGAGTCAAAATAATCATATTAAAACATGTCTTATAGTGTTTATGAAGCATCAGCTTAAATGAAATGTATGCAAATTAATAATGGTAAATTAGAATCATTTTCTTAATATAGTGGTCCAGGTTTCAAGAGATTAACTTGAGAATTGAGTGTTTTATAAACAGTTAAAAAAATGAATTTTTAATATTCGTCAAAATTATCATATAAAATCATGTTTTATAGCGTTATTGAATTATCAGCTTAAATGAAATGTATGCTAGTTAATAATGGTAAATTAGAATAATTTTCTTAATCTAACGGTCTGACTTTCATGACACTAACTTGAGAATTCACTGTTTTATAAGCAGTTAAAAAAATGAATATTTAATATTCGTCAAAATTATCATAAAAAAGCATGTTTTTTAGTGTTTATGAAGAATCAGCTTACATAATATCTATAGAAGTTAATAATGGTAAATTAGAATCATTTTCTTAATAAAGTGGTCCAGGTTTCAAGAGATTAACTTGAGAATTGTTTATTTTATAAACAGTTAAAAAAATGAATTTTTAATATTCGTCAAAATTATAATATAAAATCATGTTTTATAGCATTATTGAAGTATCAGCTTAAATGAAATGTATGCTAGTTTTTAATGGTAAATTAGAATCAATTTCTTAAAAAAGTGGTCCAGGTTTCAAGAGATTAACATGAGAATTGTGTGTTTTATAAACAGTTAAAAAAATGAATTTTTAATATTCGTCAAAATAATCATATAAAAACATGTTTTATAGTGTTTATAAAGCATCAGCTTAAATGAAATGTATGCAAATTATTAATTTTAAATTAGAATCATTTTCTTAATATAGTGGTCCAGGTTTCAAGATATTAACATGAGAATTGTGTGTTTTATAAACAGTTAAAGAAATGAATTTTTAATATTCGTCAAAATTATCATATAAAATCATGTTTTATAGCATTATTGAAGTATCAGCTTGAATGAAATGTATGCTAGTTTTTAATGGTAAATTAGAATCATTTTCTTAATAAAGTGGTCCAGGTTTCAAGAGATTAACATGAGAATTGTGTGTTTTATAAACAGTTAAAAAAATGAATTTTTAATATTCGTCAAAATTATCATAAAAAAGCATGTTTTTTAGTGTTTATGAAGAATTAGCTTACATAATATCTATAGAAGTTAATAATGGTAAATTAGAATCATTTTCTTAATAAAGTGGTCCAGGTTTCAAGAGATTAACTTGAGAATTGTTTATTTTATAAACAGTTAAAAAAATGAATTTTTAATATTCGTCAAAATTATCATATAAAATCATGTTTTATAGCGTTATTGAAGTATCAGCTTAAATGAAATGTATGCTAGTTAATAAAGGTAAATTAGAATAATTTTCTTAATCTAATGGTCTGACATTCATGACACTAACTTGAGAATTCACTGTTTTATAAGCAGTTAAAAATATGAATTTAAAATATGAGTCAAAATTATCATATAAAAACATGTTTTATAGTGTTTATGAAGTATCAGCTTATATGATATATATTGAAGTTGGTAATGTTAAATAAGAATCATATACTTAATCTAATGGTCTGGATTTCATGACACTAACTTTTTGTTACACTACTATTAATTGACTATCAATTATATTCAATATCCATTACTCGTACTATGCATAAAACTATTATTATTATCAGGATCGTCCAGTCCATTTTCAACGTAGGATGTTGAAACTTTCCCATGTGGTAGAAATGGTAATTCATGTTTCAATATGTCCTGAGTATATCTGGTGTACAGCCATCTAAAAAAAAATAGTAAGTTAAATATGTATAATGGTTGGAGGACAAAATGTCACTACTAGATACCATAAGGAGAACGACAATTTTTATATAACAACTAGTACGTGGACAACACTGAGTAATTCAGAAAAGGAAACTATCAAAACATAAACTAACAGACAAACTTCATTTCTATACAAAATACATGAAAGGAATTTACAATTGAAACTTAAATACAAAAACGAATGTAGAACTGCAAAACATAGATAACAGATGATAATAAATAATAATTATGATAAGCCATAAAAGATAGTACAAATGTACCAGAATGGTTTGTAGAAGGAATTCAAATGTATTATGAGTGTAACTAAAGAATACATTTGTACAACAACTGAAAATCGCTCTTTTACAATACGAAAAAATGTTAAGTTGTATTGTTCGTCAAAATTAACTTATAAAATCATATTTTATAGTTTTTATGAAGTAAAAATATCAGGTAAAATGAAAAAAATGAAAGTTAAAAATTATAAATTAGAATCATTTTCTTGATCTAGTAGTCAAGGATCAAGACAGTTACTTGTGTTAACTTCGGGCATAAAATATGAACAATTCGTTTATAATATCAAAAATCTTAATTAATAAATAACGAGTAGACTCAAAATCTAAGTAAAAACAACGACCCGTTACGATACACAGCAGTACGGTGAACGCCACACAACTATCTAGTTTCTTTCTGAGGCGATTCGGCCGACGGATGTCGTCCCTACTACGGCGATGCTCACGCCCTCTGTTGGTGTATACATTTAATATTTGACTGTTTTATAAGCAGATTAAAATAGGAATTCATAATATTTCTCAAACTTATCATATAAAAACATGTGTTATAGTATTTATGAAGAATCAGCTAACATAATATCTATAGAAGTTAATAATAGTAAATTAGAATCATTTTCTTAATATAGTGGTCAAGGTTTCAAGAGATTAACTTGAGAATTGAGTGTTTTATAAACAGTTAAAAAATTGAATTTTTAATATTCGTCAAAATTATCATACAAAATCATGTTTTATAGTGATTATGAAGAATCAGCTAACATAATATCTATAGACGTTAATAATAGTAAAAAAGAATCATTTACTTAATATAATGGTCTGGATTTCAAGACACTAACTTAAGAATTGAGTGTTTTATAAGCAGATAATAATTTGAATTTTTAATATTCGTAAAGATTATCATATAAAATAATGTTTTATAGTATTTATGAAGAATCAGCTAACATAATATCTATAGAAGTTAATAATAGTAAATTAGAATCATTTTCTTAATATAGTGGTCCAGGTTTCAAGAGATTAACTTGAGAATTGTGTGTTTTATAAGCAGATAATAATATGAATTTAAAATTCGAGTCAAAATAATCATATAAAAACATGTCTTATAGTGTTTATGAAGCATCAGCTCAAATGAAATGTATGCAAGTTAATAATGGTAACTCTTATGAATGAAAATTACAAGTCAAAGGTGTTAACTAAAATTTTCTTCAGATTATTAACGAATCTCAATTGTTTCACTGCCATTAATTTACTATCAATTATATTCAATAACCCTTACACGCACATTACATAAACCCAATATTATTAGCAGTATCTTCTAGTCCATTTTCAGCATAGGATGTTGATACTTTCTTAAGTGGTAGAAATGTGAATTCATGTTTCTGCATGCCTTGAGTGATCTGACATACGTCAATCTGAAAAATTGTAGTAAGTTAATAATGTATAATTGTTAAAGAATAACTTGAGAATTTAGTATTTTATAGGCAGTTAAAAATATGAATATAAAATACGAGTCAAAATAATCATATTAAAACATGTCTTATAGTGTTTATGAAGCATCAGCTTAAATGAAATGTATGCAAATTAATAATGGTAAATTAGAATCATTTTCTTAATATAGTGGTCCAGGTTTCAAGAGATTAACTTGAGAATTGAGTGTTTTATAAACAGTTAAAAAAATGAATTTTTAATATTCGTCAAAATTATCATATAAAATCATGTTTTATAGCGTTATTGAATTATCAGCTTAAATGAAATGTATGCTAGTTAATAATGGTAAATTAGAATAATTTTCTTAATAAAGTGGTCCAGGTTTCAAGAGATTAACTTGAGAATTGTTTATTTTATAAACAGTTAAAAAAATGAATTTTTAATATTCGTCAAAATTATAATATAAAATCATGTTTTATAGCATTATTGAAGTATCAGCTTGAATGAAATGTATGCTAGTTTTTAATGGTAAATTAGAATCATTTTCTTAATAAAGTGGTCCAGGTTTCAAGAGATTAACATGAGAATTGTGTGTTTTATAAACAGTTAAAAAAATGAATTTTTAATATTCGTCAAAATTATCATAAAAAAGCATGTTTTTTAGTGTTTATGAAGAATTAGCTTACATAATATCTATAGAAGTTAATAATGGTAAATTAGAATCATTTTCTTAATAAAGTGGTCCAGGTTTCAAGAGATTAACTTGAGAATTGTTTATTTTATAAACAGTTAAAAAAATGAATTTTTAATATTCGTCAAAATTATCATATAAAATCATGTTTTATAGCGTTATTGAAGTATCAGCTTAAATGAAATGTATGCTAGTTAATAAAGGTAAATTAGAATAATTTTCTTAATCTAATGGTCTGACTTTCATGACACTAACTTGAGAATTCACTGTTTTATAAGCAGTTAAAAATATGAATTTAAAATATGAGTCAAAATTATCATATAAAAACATGTTTTATAGTGTTTATGAAGTATCAGCTTATATGATATATATTGAAGTTGGTAATGTTAAATAAGAATCATATACTTAATCTAATGGTCTGGATTTCATGACACTAACTTTTTGTTACACTACTATTAATTGACTATCAATTATATTCAATATCCATTACTCGTACTATGCATAAAACTATTATTATTATCAGGATCGTCCAGTCCATTTTCAACGTAGGATGTTGAAACTTTCCCATGTGGTAGAAATGGTAATTCATGTTTCAATATGTCCTGAGTATATCTGGTGTACAGCCATCTAAAAAAAAATAGTAAGTTAAATATGTATAATGGTTGGAGGACAAAATGTCACTACTAGATACCATAAGGAGAACGACAATTTTTATATAACAACTAGTACGTGGACAACACTGAGTAATTCAGAAAAGGAAACTATCAAAACATAAACTAACAGACAAACTTCATTTCTATACAAAATACATGAAAGGAATTTACAATTGAAACTTAAATACAAAAACGAATGTAGAACTGCAAAACATAGATAACAGATGATAATAAATAATAATTATGATAAGCCATAAAAGACAGTACAAATGTACCAGAATGGTTTGTAGAAGGAATTCAAATGTATTATGAGTGTAACTAAAGAATACATTTGTACAACAACTGAAAATCGCTCCTTTACAATACGAAAAAATGTTAAGTTGTATTATTCGTCAAAATTAACTTATAAAATCATATTTTATAGTTTTTATGAAGTAAAAATATCAGGTAAAATGAAAAAAATGAAAGTTAAAAATTATAAATTAGAATCATTTTCTTGATCTAGTAGTCAAGGATCAAGACAGTTACTTGTGTTAACTTCGGGCATAAAATATGAACAATTCGTTTATAATATCAAAAATCTTAATTAATAAATAACGAGTAGACTCAAAATCTAAGTAAAAACAACGACCCGTTACGATACACAGCAGTACGGAGAACGCCACACAACTATCTAGTTTCTTTCTGAGGCGATTCGGCCGACGGATGTCGTCCCTACTACGGCGACGCTCACGCCCTCTGTTGGTGTATACATTTAATATTTGACTGTTTTATAAGCAGATTAAAATAGGAATTCATAATATTTCTCAAACTTATCATATAAAAACATGTGTTATAGTATTTATGAAGAATCAGCTAACATAATATCTATAGAAGTTAATAATAGTAAATTAGAATCATTTTCTTAATATAGTGGTCAAGGTTTCAAGAGATTAACTTGAGAATTGAGTGTTTTATAAACAGTTAAAAAATTGAATTTTTAATATTCGTCAAAATTATCATACAAAATCATGTTTTATAGTGATTATGAAGAATCAGCTAACATAATATCTATAGACGTTAATAATAGTAAAAAAGAATCATTTACTTAATATAATGGTCTGGATTTCAAGACACTAACTTAAGAATTGAGTGTTTTATAAGCAGATAATAATTTGAATTTTTAATATTCGTAAAGATTATCATATACAATCATGTTTTATAGCGTTATTGAAGTATCAGCTTAAATGAAATGTATGCTAGTTAATAATGGTAAATTAGAATAATTTTCTTAATCTAATGGTCTGACTTTCATGACACTAACTTGAGAATTCACTGTTTTATAAGCAGTTAAAAATATGAATTTAAAATTCGAGTCAAAATAATCATATTAAAACATGTCTTATAGTGTTTATGAAGCATCAGCTTAAATGAAATGTATGCAAATTAATAATGGTAAATTAGAATCATTTTCTTAATATAGTGGTCCAGGTTTCAAGAGATTAACTTGAGAATTGAGTGTTTTATAAACAGTTAAAAAAATGAATTTTTAATATTCGTCAAAATTATCATATAAAATCATGTTTTATAGCGTTATTGAATTATCAGCTTAAATGAAATGTATGCTAGTTAATAATGGTAAATTAGAATAATTTTCTTAATCTAACGGTCTGACTTTCATGACACTAACTTGAGAATTCACTGTTTTATAAGCAGTTAAAAAAATGAATTTTTAATATTCGTCAAAATTATCATAAAAAAGCATGTTTTTTAGTGTTTATGAAGAATCAGCTTACATAATATCTATAGAAGTTAATAATGGTAAATTAGAATCATTTTCTTAATATAGTGGTCCAGGTTTCAAGATATTAACATGAGAATTGTGTGTTTTATAAACAGTTAAAGAAATGAATTTTTAATATTCGTCAAAATTATCATATAAAATCATGTTTTATAGCATTATTGAAGTATCAGCTTGAATGAAATGTATGCTAGTTTTTAATGGTAAATTAGAATCATTTTCTTAATAAAGTGGTCCAGGTTTCAAGAGATTAACATGAGAATTGTGTGTTTTATAAACAGTTAAAAAAATGAATTTTTAATATTCGTCAAAATTATCATAAAAAAGCATGTTTTTTAGTGTTTATGAAGAATTAGCTTACATAATATCTATAGAAGTTAATAATGGTAAATTAGAATCATTTTCTTAATAAAGTGGTCCAGGTTTCAAGAGATTAACTTGAGAATTGTTTATTTTATAAACAGTTAAAAAAATGAATTTTTAATATTCGTCAAAATTATCATATAAAATCATGTTTTATAGCGTTATTGAAGTATCAGCTTAAATGAAATGTATGCTAGTTAATAATGGTAAATTAGAATAATTTTCTTAATCTAATGGTCTGACTTTCATGACACTAACTTGAGAATTCACTGTTTTATAAGCAGTTAAAAATATGAATTTAAAATACGAGTCAAAATTATCATATAAAAACATGTTTTATAGTGTTTATGAAGTATCAGCTTATATGATATATATGGAAGTTGGTAATGTTAAATAAGAATCATATACTTAATCTAATGGTCTGGATTTCATGACACTAACTTTTTGTTACACTACTATTAATTGACTATCAATTATATTCAATATCCATTACTCGTACTATGCATAAAACTATTATTATTATCAGGATCGTCCAGTCCATTTTCAACGTAGGATGTTGAAACTTTCCCATGTGGTAGAAATGGTAATTCATGTTTCAATATGTCCTGAGTATATCTGGTGTACAGCCATCTAAAAAAAAATAGTAAGTTAAATATGTATAATGGTTGGAGGACAAAATGTCACTACTAGATACCATAAGGAGAACGACAATTTTTATATAACAACTAGTACGTGGACAACACTGAGTAATTCAGAAAAGGAAACTATCAAAACATAAACTAACAGACAAACTTCATTTTTATACAAAATACATGAAAGGAATTTACAATTGAAACTTAAATACAAAAACGAATGTAGAACTGCAAAACATAGATAACAGATGATAATAAATAATAATTATGATAAGCCATAAAAGATAGTACAAATGTACCAGAATGGTTTGTAGAAGGAATTCAAATGTATTATGAGTGTAACTAAAGAATACATTTGTACAACAACTGAAAATCGCTCCTTTACAATACGAAAAAATGTTAAGTTGTATTATTCGTCAAAATTAACTTATAAAATCATATTTTATAGTTTTTATGAAGTAAAAATATCAGGTAAAATGAAAAAAATGAAAGTTAAAAATTATAAATTAGAATCATTTTCTTGATCTAGTAGTCAAGGATCAAGACAGTTACTTGTGTTAACTTCGGGCATAAAATATGAACAATTCGTTTATAATATCAAAAATCTTAATTAATAAATAACGAGTAGACTCAAAATCTAAGTAAAAACAACGACCCGTTACGATACACAGCAGTACGGTGAACGCCACACAACTATCTAGTTTCTTTCTGAGGCGATTCGGCCGACGGATGTCGTCCCTACTACGGCGACGCTCACGCCCTCTGTTGGTGTATACATTTAATATTTGACTGTTTTATAAGCAGATTAAAATAGGAATTCATAATATTTCTCAAACTTATCATATAAAATAATGTTTTATAGTGTTTATGAAGATTCAGCATACATAATATCTATAGAAGGTAATAATAGTAAATTAGAATCATTTTCTTAATATAGTGGTCCAGGTTTCAAGAGATTAACTTGAGAATTGTGTGTTTTATAAACAGTTAAAAAAATGAATTTTTAGTATTCGTCAAAATTATCATATAAAATAATGTTTTATAGTGTTTATGAAGATTCAGCATACATAATATCTATAGAAGGTAATAATAGTAAATTAGAATCATTTTCTTAATATAGTGGTCCAGGTTTCAAGAGATTAACTTGAGAATTGTGTGTTTTATAAGCAGATAATAATATGAATTTAAAATTCGAGTCAAAATAATCATATAAAAACATGTCTTATAGTGTTTATGAAGCATCAGCTCAAATGAAATGTATGCAAGTTAATAATGGTAACTCTTATGAATGAAAATTACAAGTCAAAGGTGTTAACTAAAATTTTATTCAGATTATTAACGAATCTCAATTGTTTCACTGCCATTAATTTACTATCAATTATATTCAATAACCCTTACACGCACATTACATAAACCCAATATTATTAGCAGTATCTTCTAGTCCATTTTCAGCATAGGATGTTGATACTTTCTTAAGTGGTAGAAATGTGAATTCATGTTTCTGCATGCCTTGAGTGATCTGACATACGTCAATCTGAAAAATTGTAGTAAGTTAATAATGTATAATTGTTAAAGAATAAATTGAGAATTTAGTATTTTATAGGCAGTTAAAAATATGAATATAAAATACGAGTCAAAATAATCATATTAAAACATGTCTTATAGTGTTTATGAAGCATCAGCTTATATGAAATGTATGCAAATTAATAATGGTAAATTAGAATCATTTTCTTAATATAGTGGTCCAGGATTCAAGAGATTAACTTGAGAATTGAGTGTTTTATAAACAGTTAAAAAAATGAATTTTTAATATTCGTCAAAATTATCATATAAAATCATGTTTTATAGCGTTATTGAATTATCAGCTTAAATGAAATGTATGCTAGTTAATAATGGTAAATTAGAATAATTTTCTTAATCTAACGGTCTGACTTTCATGACACTAACTTGAGAATTCACTGTTTTATAAGCAGTTAAAAAAATGAATTTTTAATATTCGTCAAAATTATCATAAAAAAGTATGTTTTTTAGTGTTTATGAAGAATCAGCTTACATAATATCTATAGAAGTTAATAATGGTAAAAAAGAATCATTTACTTAATATAATGGTCTGGATTTCAAGACACTAACTTAAGAATTGAGTGTTTTATAAGCAGATAATAATTTGAATTTTTAATATTCGTAAAGATTATCATATAAAATAATGTTTTATAGTGTTTATGAAGATTCAGCATACATAATATCTATAGAAGGTAATAATAGTAAATTAGAATCATTTTCTTAATATAGTGGTCCAGGTTTCAAGAGATTAACTTGAGAATTGTGTGTTTTATAAACAGTTAAAAAAATGAATTTTTAATATTCGTCAAAATAATCATATAAAAACATGTTTTATAGTGTTTATAAAGCATCAGCTTAAATGAAATGTATGCAAATTATTAATTTTAAATTAGAATCATTTTCTTAATATAGTGGTCCAGGTTTCAAGATATTAACATGAGAATTGTGTGTTTTATAAACAGTTAAAGAAATGAGTTTTTAATATTCGTCAAAATTATCATATAAAATCATGTTTTATAGCATTATTGAAGTATCAGCTTATATGATATATATGGAAGTTGGTAATGTTAAATAAGAATCATATACTTAATCTAATGGTCTGGATTTCATGACACTAACTTTTTGTTACACTACTATTAATTGACTATCAATTATATTCAATATCCATTACTCGTACTATGCATAAAACTATTATTATTATCAGGATCGTCCAGTCCATTTTCAACGTAGGATGTTGAAACTTTCCCATGTGGTAGAAATGGTAATTCATGTTTCAATATGTCCTGAGTATATCTGGTGTACAGCCATCTAAAAAAAAATAGTAAGTTAAATATGTATAATGGTTGGAGGACAAAATGTCACTACTAGATACCATAAGGAGAACGACAATTTTTATATAACAACTAGTACGTGGACAATACTGAGTAATTCAGAAAAGGAAACTATCAAAACATAAACTAACAGACAAACTTCATTTCTATACAAAATACATGAAAGGAATTTACAATTGAAACTTAAATACAAAAACGAATGTAGAACTGCAAAACATAGATAACAGATGATAATAAATAATAATTATGATAAGCCATAAAAGATAGAACAAATGTACCAGAATGGTTTGTAGAAGGAATTCAAATGTATTATGAGTGTAACTAAAGAATACATTTGTACAACAACTGAAAATCGCTCCTTTACAATACGAAAAAATGTTAAGTTGTATTATTCGTCAAAATTAACTTATAAAATCATATTTTATAGTTTTTATGAAGTAAAAATATCAGGTAAAATGAAAAAAATGAAAGTTAAAAATTATAAATTAGAATCATTTTCTTGATCTAGTAGTCAAGGATCAAGACAGTTACTTGTGTTAACTTCGGGCATAAAATATGAACAATTCGTTTATAATATCAAAAATCTTAATTAATAAATAACGAGTAGACTCAAAATCTAAGTAAAAACAACGACCCGTTACGATACACAGCAGTACGGTGAACGCCACACAACTATCTAGTTTCTTTCTGAGGCGATTCGGCCGACGGATGTCGTCCCTACTACGGCGACGCTCACGCCCTCTGTTGGTGTATACATTTAATATTTGACTGTTTTATAAGCAGATTAAAATAGGAATTCATAATATTTCTCAAACTTATCATATAAAAACATGTGTTATAGTATTTATGAAGAATCAGCTAACATAATATCTATAGAAGTTAATAATAGTAAATTAGAATCATTTTCTTAATATAGTGGTCAAGGTTTCAAGAGATTAACTTGAGAATTGAGTGTTTTATAAACAGTTAAAAAATTGAATTTTTAATATTCGTCAAAATTATCATACAAAATCATGTTTTATAGTGATTATGAAGAATCAGCTAACATAATATCTATAGACGTTAATAATAGTAAAAAAGAATCATTTACTTAATATAATGGTCTGGATTTCAAGACACTAACTTAAGAATTGAGTGTTTTATAAGCAGATAATAATTTGAATTTTTAATATTCGTAAAGATTATCATATAAAATAATGTTTTATAGTGTTTATGAAGATTCAGCATACATAATATCTATAGAAGGTAATAATAGTAAATTAGAATCATTTTCTTAATATAGTGGTCCAGGTTTCAAGAGATTAACTTGAGAATTGTGTGTTTTATAAACAGTTAAAAAAATGAATTTTTAATATTCGTCAAAATAATCATATAAAAACATGTTTTATAGTGTTTATAAAGCATCAGCTTAAATGAAATGTATGCAAATTATTAATTTTAAATTAGAATCATTTTCTTAATATAGTGGTCCAGGTTTCAAGATATTAACATGAGAATTGTGTGTTTTATAAACAGTTAAAGAAATGAGTTTTTAATATTCGTCAAAATTATCATATAAAATCATGTTTTATAGCATTATTGAAGTATCAGCTTGAATGAAATGTATGCTAGTTTTTAATGGTAAATTAGAATCATTTTCTTAATAAAGTGGTCCAGGTTTCAAGAGATTAACATGAGAATTGTGTGTTTTATAAACAGTTAAAAAAATGAATTTTTAATATTCGTCAAAATTATCATAAAAAAGCATGTTTTTTAGTGTTTATGAAGAATTAGCTTACATAATATCTATAGAAGTTAATAATGGTAAATTAGAATCATTTTCTTAATAAAGTGGTCCAGGTTTCAAGAGATTAACTTGAGAATTGTTTATTTTATAAACAGTTAAAAAAATGAATTTTTAATATTCGTCAAAATTATCATATAAAATCATGTTTTATAGCGTTATTGAAGTATCAGCTTAAATGAAATGTATGCTAGTTAATAATGGTAAATTAGAATAATTTTCTTAATCTAATGGTCTGACTTTCATGACACTAACTTGAGAATTCACTGTTTTATAAGCAGTTAAAAATATGAATTTAAAATACGAGTCAAAATTATCATATAAAAACATGCTTTATAGTGTTTATGAAGTATCAGCTTATATGATATATATGGAAGTTGGTAATGTTAAATAAGAATCATATACTTAATCTAATGGTCTGGATTTCATGACACTAACTTTTTGTTACACTACTATTAATTGACTATCAATTATATTCAATATCCATTACTCGTACTATGCATAAAACTATTATTATTATCAGGATCGTCCAGTCCATTTTCAACGTAGGATGTTGAAACTTTCCCATGTGGTAGAAATGGTAATTCATGTTTCAATATGTCCTGAGTATATCTGGTGTACAGCCATCTAAAAAAAAATAGTAAGTTAAATATGTATAATGGTTGGAGGACAAAATGTCACTACTAGATACCATAAGGAGAACGACAATTTTTATATAACAACTAGTACGTGGACAACACTGAGTAATTCAGAAAAGGAAACTATCAAAACATAAACTAACAGACAAACTTCATTTTTATACAAAATACATGAAAGGAATTTACAATTGAAACTTAAATACAAAAACGAATGTAGAACTGCAAAACATAGATAACAGATGATAATAAATAATAATTATGATAAGCCATAAAAGATAGTACAAATGTACCAGAATGGTTTGTAGAAGGAATTCAAATGTATTATGAGTGTAACTAAAGAATACATTTGTACAACAACTGAAAATCGCTCCTTTACAATACGAAAAAATGTTAAGTTGTATTATTCGTCAAAATTAACTTATAAAATCATATTTTATAGTTTTTATGAAGTAAAAATATCAGGTAAAATGAAAAAAATGAAAGTTAAAAATTATAAATTAGAATCATTTTCTTGATCTAGTAGTCAAGGATCAAGACAGTTACTTGTGTTAACTTCGGGCATAAAATATGAACAATTCGTTTATAATATCAAAAATCTTAATTAATAAATAACGAGTAGACTCAAAATCTAAGTAAAAACAACGACCCGTTACGATACACAGCAGTACGGTGAACGCCACACAACTATCTAGTTTCTTTCTGAGGCGATTCGGCCGACGGATGTCGTCCCTACTACGGCGACGCTCACGCCCTCTGTTGGTGTATACATTTAATATTTGACTGTTTTATAAGCAGATTAAAATAGGAATTCATAATATTTCTCAAACTTATCATATAAAAACATGTGTTATAGTATTTATGAAGAATCAGCTAACATAATATCTATAGAAGTTAATAATAGTAAATTAGAATCATTTTCTTAATATAGTGGTCAAGGTTTCAAGAGATTAACTTGAGAATTGAGTGTTTTATAAACAGTTAAAAAATTGAATTTTTAATATTCGTCAAAATTATCATACAAAATCATGTTTTATAGTGATTATGAAGAATCAGCTAACATAATATCTATAGACGTTAATAATAGTAAAAAAGAATCATTTACTTAATATAATGGTCTGGATTTCAAGACACTAACTTAAGAATTGAGTGTTTTATAAGCAGATAATAATTTGAATTTTTAATATTCGTAAAGATTATCATATAAAATAATGTTTTATAGTGTTTATGAAGATTCAGCATACATAATATCTATAGAAGGTAATAATAGTAAATTAGAATCATTTTCTTAATATAGTGGTCCAGGTTTCAAGAGATTAACTTGAGAATTGTGTGTTTTATAAACAGTTAAAAAAATGAATTTTTAGTATTCGTCAAAATTATCATATAAAATAATGTTTTATAGTGTTTATGAAGATTCAGCATACATAATATCTATAGAAGGTAATAATAGTAAATTAGAATCATTTTCTTAATATAGTGGTCCAGGTTTCAAGAGATTAACTTGAGAATTGTGTGTTTTATAAACAGTTAAAAAAATGAATTTTTAATATTCGTCAAAATAATCATATAAAAACATGTTTTATAGTGATTATGAAGAATCAGCTAACATAATATCTATAGACGTTAATAATAGTAAAAAAGAATCATTTACTTAATATAATGGTCTGGATTTCAAGACACTAACTTAAGAATTGAGTGTTTTATAAGCAGATAATAATTTGAATTTTTAATATTCGTAAAGATTATCATATAAAATAATGTTTTATAGTGTTTATGAAGATTCAGCATACATAATATCTATAGAAGGTAATAATAGTAAATTAGAATCATTTTCTTAATATAGTGGTCCAGGTTTCAAGAGATTAACTTGAGAATTGTGTGTTTTATAAACAGTTAAAAAAATGAATTTTTAATATTCGTCAAAATAATCATATAAAAACATGTTTTATAGTGTTTATAAAGCATCAGCTTAAATGAAATGTATGCAAATTATTAATTTTAAATTAGAATCATTTTCTTAATATAGTGGTCCAGGTTTCAAGATATTAACATGAGAATTGTTTATTTTATAAACAGTTAAAAAAATGAATTTTTAATATTCGTCAAAATTATCATATAAAATCATGTTTTATAGCGTTATTGAAGTATCAGCTTAAATGAAATGTATGCTAGTTAATAATGGTAAATTAGAATAATTTTCTTAATCTAATGGTCTGACTTTCATGACACTAACTTGAGAATTCACTGTTTTATAAGCAGTTAAAAATATGAATTTAAAATACGAGTCAAAATTATCATATAAAAACATGTTTTATAGTGTTTATGAAGTATCAGCTTATATGATATATATGGAAGTTGGTAATGTTAAATAAGAATCATATACTTAATCTAATGGTCTGGATTTCATGACACTAACTTTTTGTTACACTACTATTAATTGACTATCAATTATATTCAATATCCATTACTCGTACTATGCATAAAACTATTATTATTATCAGGATCGTCCAGTCCATTTTCAACGTAGGATGTTGAAACTTTCCCATGTGGTAGAAATGGTAATTCATGTTTCAATATGTCCTGAGTATATCTGGTGTACAGCCATCTAAAAAAAAATAGTAAGTTAAATATGTATAATGGTTGGAGGACAAAATGTCACTACTAGATACCATAAGGAGAACGACAATTTT